>NC_090931.1:122908050-123277791 GCF_040938575.1 Ambystoma mexicanum | reverse complement strand
GGGGAAAAAGTCTGGAAAAAAATTGTTGATCATTTGGTGGTGAAAAGATGGGCTGGGAAGGGTAGGGAGTGGAAAAAATATGATATGGGGCTGTTTTTGTAGGTTGAAAAAGGCCAGGCAGGTGCCGTGGTTGTTCGAAGACAACACAGTAGTTGGTAGACAGCACAGTTAACTGGCGTTTTTGAAAAGGCATTTGGGGTTATTTGTTGGCTGGAAGAGGGCTTAAAAATGCTAGGGAAGTGGAATGAAGCTAATGTAAAGCTGTTTTTGTGGGTGAAAAAAATGGTTTGCAAATGCCACCGGGCCCACGGTCAATTTCGGTGTCTGTGGACATCAGTTTGATTGCAAGGGTTGTGGGTATGAGTTTTATTGGTGGACCGTGTATGATACGTACCTGTTATACAGTTAATTGTGCTGTGGTCAGTGGCCAGATTCTGAATATGTGCACTGGGTAAAATCACCACAGTAGTAATATGTGTATTTCAATTGCAGGTAATGTAATAGGAGTATGGCCAAAATCACCATAGTAGGAATATGTGTACAGTAATTGTACGTAATGTAGTGGCAGTACAAAGTGTTTGTAATATGGAGGAATTATCTCATTGAATTGTATACAGTACTTATGATTGTAGCACATTTGAGCATAGTGCTCACAGAATATGTAGTTCATTAGGATTGCTGTTGCTACTGAGTGTTATAGTGTCATGCAGCTGCCTTCTGAGGTTTCTTTTATGTGGAAAAAAAAGTTACATTGGTTAAGCCTGATAGTTCAAAAGCTGTAGCGCTATACAGTTATTGATATACATTAACTTTTTAGATCCTTATAAAAAGTACATTGTAGGTACTATGTTTGCTTCAACATTAGTGTATGACGCACTGCTGTTGTTTTCACTGTACCTAATCATTGGTACATTGGGAAAAATATCTGTAGTGGATTCAAAAAAACGATAACAGTTACGTGAGTGTAAGGGTGATAGTATGTTTGTTTGAAGTATGTTGTAATTGAGGGCATGCACGAAATAGTTACATACCTGTGGGCGTACTGTAACTACATTAGAGGTTAGAAGATGTTTTGGCATATAACAATTCAGATAGTGTATTTAAAGTGCTTTGCAATGAAGGGTGTTTTTGAAGTAGTTAGATACCTGTTGGTGTATTATAACTAGATTGACTTTGCAAAGTGTTCTTGCAGTATTATGGATGTAGTTAGATACCTGCTTGCATATTCTAACTGTGAATTGTGCTACAGTTTAGTGACTACATTTAGGTTGAAGGAACATTAAGTAGGCATTTGTTAAATTTGATGGTAACCTATGATTTTGGGTAACGGAGGTATTGTTACATTCAAACCAACACATTTGTTTTTTCTCACATATGCAGTGTAGTGCCTTTAAGTAGTTGTGGAATCAGTGTGGTATATTATACCTACATGTTGTGAAGGGTTTCTTTCCAAGAGATACTTGTCCATTTGCTAACCCTGTAAGCGTACAGTTATTTATGGCACCATCTGCATTGTATTTTAGAAGCATTAGTATGATTTGGTAGTCAGGAGTCAGGAGCTGAGTCTTGGTGTTACTGGTGGAGCTGTCTGCTGTTGGATCCCTGTTGTGCAGTCTGTCTTTGCTGCCCATTGCCTTAAAAACCCCTGACGTCTGCAGAGTCATGAGCTGAGTCTTGGTGTCTTAATGTCACCAGGGGAGCGAAGGGGGCGCTATGCAGTTCCCAAAAAAGAAAAATCTATAGACACCAAATCCAAAGACACACCGCTCTGTTTACCTCGCCCGCTGCTGTGGCAAGAAGAAAGCAAGTGAAAATGTCAGAGGCCCGTCCCTTGACCCGCCAGAAGCTCTTGCTGCAACAACATAAAATAGATCCAGCAAAGGAAACAATGAACGCAATAGCATGCGATCAAGGTGAGTGCAAGTGTACCCTTGAACATTCTAACGCTACCGAATTGTCTTCAAACTGTGCCACACACACACAAAGTCACACCTCGTGCAGCAGCGTAAATAATAATGGCAACACACTTGCAATCGCTGTTGTAGTGTGCCCAGTCTCCTGTGAAACCTCTAACACTTTTGACGAAACAAACAAAGAGCAACTCCCCACGAACGTTGAAGGGAGCACAATTTATTTTCGACTCCATAAAACGCCCAATTCCAAGCTGCTGTTACTCCATCTGACTGCTTGTGCATTTCAATTGATACTGACATTGGGATTGAACGTATTGCTGAAACTAAGAATGCACTTACTGAAAAATGCAGTGACGCGCGTGAGTTTACTGATAGAGAAACATTGGAATTAACCAAATGTGCAGATGAATTACTTCCTTCTGCTCATTTACATGAAGCGACACATGAAACATAAGAAGCCTGCATAACAAATTGTACACCCTCAGAAATTGCAAACGAAAATAAACTTGCTAATGATTGACAGCAGTCTTAATAAATGTACCAAAGACAAAACCAACATAAAACCAACATAAATGGAAAGATGAACGTGGTTAATAAACCAGCGAATTGAAAAAAACCTGACGCAAATGAAACCAAGTTCAACAAAGTCGACGAGCTGATTAATGTTGGGTAAAATAACATAATTGCTTTCACCAATAATCAGCTGTTGAGTGTCACGCCACGTGAATAATTGAACATAAACTTCCCAAGTCCCTCTCAGGAAGCAATTAAAAGTGAATGACATGAGCGTGAGCGACAACATAATTATACCACAGTCGCTTGGCAATTCTAAATTCTCAACTCTACCAGACACTGGGAAAGGCGGTAGTGATATAAGGCAAAAGTTCTTTAACTTTGTAGATGCAGCTGCCAGAGAGGCACGACTAGCAGAATGGTTGAAAAGCGACTTCTTAAAAATGATAGACTCTAACTGAACCAAGGTTCTCTACAAAGTGCACAAATAACAATGCTGCCTCTACTATATCAGGACATTGTTTGTTTTTAACAATATCCTGCACTGCAAACATAGAAACAATGCAATCATCTAGATTGAACTCAGCATTTGAACACGTAGAGCAAACAAGTACTCCATTAGTAAACAAAATTCGGACTCTTACGAATCCAACTAAAAATATCTTGACCCAGCTGAACTGTGTTGATGAACCAAAGCCCAAGAATCATAAAAATTATGACAAATATATGACGTCGGATAGCTCTGAAAAAGCCTCAGATTTGGCACACCACGACGACACTAAAAACGAGCAAGCAAATGAACAACATCTGTCAGTGGCAGCAGGTCTTCAAATCTACA
This sequence comes from Ambystoma mexicanum, assembly GCF_040938575.1. Lineage (NCBI taxonomy): Eukaryota > Metazoa > Chordata > Amphibia > Caudata > Ambystomatidae > Ambystoma > Ambystoma mexicanum. Next base: position 123,274,527 of record NC_090931.1, on the reverse strand, counting down.
ACAACGTTATGGCTGCCACATCAACAGCTTTGATTTCCTTCACAAAGTTATACGAATCACTTCACAAATCAATGCAGGATCAAAATGCCCTGTTGGCTGTGATTAACACCAAAAGTTACAAACTAGAATCAGAACATACCTACAAAAACCTCAACCAAGAAGCGGAAAAATCGATGAAGTGGAAATCCCGGTTTAGCGATATTGCTGGGCATGAGTTATCGCAAAAAACTAATCTCATGGAAGTGGTACTCAAATGCAAAAAATGGATGTGACATAATAGACATAATAGATCAAAAGTCATGCCCAATGATGCTTCCAGAAATTGTAAAGCAAATGTCAAATGAGCCCTATAACAAGTGAAATATTAACAAAAAAATCTTCTAGAAAATTAGTTGCCTCCTCCAATGAAGGACAAAGATGCACAAGAAGCGGCACAAATATTCGAAAAATCAAAAAACAGGTGAAAACAAGCAGTGGTGACTCTGCCATTAGACCAACAGCAACTCCTGAAGCAAATGATAACTTAAATGTACGGGAACAGGTTTTAGACATTTTTAAGGCTAATAAACAAATGCTGCTTGACATATGTGAAATATCACACCGAGATGTGACCCATCCAACAACTCACATAACGGGTATAGCTACAAGAGGAGTGCACATCCAGTTGTATCAAGCAACCCGCCAACTGTCTTAAAAACAGCTAGTTTTGGTAGCTTTTTTTACTAAAAAAAAAGACTCAACCGGTTAACCTAGTCTAATAACGGCAAAAAATTCATTAGCAACTTAATGACCCCTCCGTCTATAGAAATTCTCAAACTCCCAACTTCAAACTCTTTGTTTGGTGAAGCAATTAAAAATGGCGGACAAAAGGCGAACCCAGAAGACAAAATTGGTCATCCTACCAAACAACTAAGAATTGAACTGAACAAGTATCTTTTACATCTGAAGACCTTGCAAATCCCCCACTTACTCGATAGAAAATGAACATGAAATAAGTGGATCTATGATCGAATCTAATGATGAATCAGTAATTGGTATCTGGCATGAAAGCTCGGACGAGACGCCGCAGAAGCATAACAATGACTCCCTCGCCAGTCGCAAGATCGAAATTGGCAGACAAAAACTTGTGGAGCGAAAAACAGAGAAGCAAAGTATGGAACTTCTGGAATCAAGAGATGCAAAGGCTGTTAAAGTCAAACATTCCAATGGCTCAGGGTCAAAATTAAATTCTAAATACACCACTTCTCAGGTGAGAAAAATTGAACTGGACATCCATCCACTAAAAGGTGGATCAAGAGAAGACTCCACTCAAACAAAGAAATTACAAAGATAACGCTGACATTAATTTGAATAGACAAAATATCATGCAACTTTTAAACTGCGTTCCAGCACTGAGGACAATTATATCTGACGATATCAACATAGTTGAATATCTGTCCGAAGACCGCTCTGATTGGGTCGTGCTGCATTTGCAATCTCATCTAGTTGCCAATGCCTTGCGAAACTCCAAAAAGGAGCTTTTCACCTTTGGCTATGAAATAAGCGATTATTCAAGTACACAAAAAAAGACGAGAACAAAGACTAGTGTGGAGAAGAACTCAAGTCTCAGCAACCCTTCAGCTAATGAAATCTGAAGGAGATCTCTGCAAAAACATTTAGAGAGAGAAAGGGAAGACCGAAAGACAAAAGAAAATGCTCATGGAAGAATCTCTCATGCTATTTGTTCCACTAAGAATCAGTTAAACCATCATTAGCTCTCTCTCCAAAGTCAAGGGAAGGAGTGCTCCCTAATTTCATTGAATACAAGAGGATTTTTACATATTTTTTTAATTTACTTGTGTGTAATCAAATAAAAAAAATGATTTTTACAAGAGTGCAAGAATTGAGAATCTAAATTCGAATTTGCAGATACTCTATGCCAGCAAGTGTCAAAAATAGACAAGTCGGTGTTCGTAGGATAGTCTGTCAAAGTATAGAATCCCCGGTTCGGAGAGCACTACAGCGCCCTGCGACATGCAAAGTCAACGAGTGTTCATTAGAAAAGAAAAGAAGGTAGAAGGTAGAAGGTCCGACCTACAAGTGCCCCCCACAGCCTGTGTGTCCGAGGCTGCCAGAAGCAGAGAGTTCCACAGAGGAGATATCACAGGTAGACCTTTCTGTATAAAGGAGAGACAGCCACAAATTATTCTTGCCGGTCAACTATGGCTTGCGTTTAGTTGGCCACTAGTTAGTGGTCTGTATTGTTGGCGTTTATTTTTGCAAAGGCTATTTCCATTAATTTAGATGCTGCAACTGCCCAACTGCCCAACTGCCCACCACCATGTGTCTTCTTCTACCAGCACAGAGTTTACCCACAGCGGTGACAAGACTGCTGTGCATTCAGAGTTTAGGGTAGAACAGTTTAGCAGGAATTGCCAAACAGTTTCATTGGAGTCCGGTGCTTTACACATTCTACAGGTTGATATACTTGTGTGGTTTCTGGTCCTCAAGATCTCTCTGGTATGTAGCAGATTCAGTCTTGTTCTGAGAAAAAGGCTTCTGAGCTTTTTATCTGGAAACTTTATACAGTAAGGCAGCAGAGTTTTCATCTTATTATATGTAGGTGGTAAATGTTTCAGGAACTTATTCGACACTGTTTGATCACCTGTAATTATCCAGTCTTGGTGCTTCAACTTTAGAAACACTCTTTGAGGGTTGGTAATCAAATCCTCTGTTGTACATGCTAGTTCTTGAAATTTATATTTTTGCTGGGCAATCCACCTCAGAATCGCCTTACATTTGGTTGTTGCAAGTTCGTTGCCGATAATGTTGAAGTTCGGCAGGCCATCTTGAATCAGAGTCTTTCTATAGATAGACAGTGAGGAGATACTGACGGTCCCTGCGAGCAACAGGAGTCCTAGCTCTCTTCTCACTGCTACGATAGGTATAGAGTTTGGTAGACCCAGGACCCTTTTCCAGATGTACCCCTCCAGTTTCTGGCAGATTGTCTTAGGCATGGGGATGGTGGCATCCATACCATATGTTAAAGTAGGTACTATTTTGCCTTTGTAGAAGTTGATAGCCGGAATTAGCGAGAATTTGCCAAACTTTCGGTCAATCAGCTTCAATTGTGAGGTCAGATTTTTCACTTTATCCCAGAGGTGTTGTTGCATTTTAGCCTCCTGTAGTGACCCATCGATGAAAACTTCAAGGTATTTGAAGTATGGAACAACTTCGATACGCACTTTGTTAACATACCAAGAATTCGCTGTTCTCTGAGATTGACAGTTCTTTGCAAGGATCATGATTTTGGTCTTGGTGTTATTTATACAGAGGTTGTTTGACGCCGTGTATTTTGCCAGATTATCCAGCTGACGTTGGAGGCCCACGGGCGTCTGATCCAAAAGAATCATGTCATCTGCATAGAGAATACGGGACACCACAGTGTTGCCTATCTTCGGAAGAAAAGAACGGACAGTTGTTTCCGAGTCTTTGAAATCTCCCAGGAAAGCTACAAACAAGGCGGGTGCCAGCGGGCAGCCTTGTTTGACTCCTCTGTCTGCTCGGATTTCTTTGGAGAGGGTGCCTTGCCTATTCAGACGAACAGCTAGAGAGGTCTCAGTGTGGAGTGCTATGATCGGATTTAGGATTTCTTCAGGGCATCTCCATTGTTTTAGCTTTTTCCATAGTAGCATTCTGTCGACTTTATCGAACGCCTGTGAGCAATCGATAAAGGCGGCGTAGACTGTAGGAGCTCCCTGTTTTATTTTTGCCTTTAGGATGCTGAGTATAAAAATATTCACTGCAGTACTGCCATCCTTTTTAAAGCCCAGTTGAAAATGGTCTGTGCAAGGGTCCGATTTTGCCCAGCATCGGAAATGTTGTAGGAGGGTAGCAAAAAGTTTGCCCATAATATCCAGAAGAGCTATTGGGCGGTAGTGAGCTGGATCTTCCCTACTGCCTTTCTCAAAGCTTGGAATGACGATTGCTTTCGTCCATGACGCTGCAATCTGTCTACTTGCTCTGCAGTGTTGGAACAGGAGGCTGATGAAATCTGTCCATTCAGTTATATGAGTCTTTAGATCAGTGTTGGTGAGGCCATCAGGGCCCGGAGCTCTAGAAGTTTTAAGCTTTTGGATAGCGTCACTTATATCTGCTTTTGGGGAAAGATCAACCCAGGGAGCCTGAGTAGATGTCATGGAGGGGGTCCCATTGATTGAGGGACTGGCAAAAAGATCTGTAAAGAATTTGACCCAAGCAGATTCCGTAACTGAATTTATCATATTCGCCCCTGTATTGCCTCGAGAGGTATTAATTAACAAGAGCCCAGAAATCCGCTGATTTTTTGGTCGAGAGAGTTCTCAGCATTTTTTCGGCATCGTTTTGATATAATACTGACCTTCGTAATCTAATCCAGGATTTGTAAATTTTGTATTCTTATGTCCACATTTCCCACACCAATCCGCTGTGCGTTTTAGTTTTCTCAGTGCCTTTTTTTTGTCAGCTATTTGTTTATCATAGGAATGATTGAAAATGATAGATGGAAGCTTTTTCTCTTTCTGTTTGGTCTCTTACTTAATCAGGCAAGGCATATAATTTGGTCTTGATGTCGTCTCGGATGTCATCAAGGGATCCCCTGCTGTGGCGTACTGCTGTGTTATTGCTCTTACAGTGGCTGCAGTCAAACAGAGCCGTGTTTGTTGGGGGTTGGACTCCAGAATGGCTGGATAGATTTTAGTTTCCTGAGAGGTAGAAGACCATGCCATGGATAGCAGGTTGTGATCACTCTCCTTTGTTTTGACCACCAAAAAGCGGTCAATTTCTGAGCACAGAGCATTGGAAATAAAGATGTAATCAAGAATAGCCACAGATGCACCCCTTTCCCAAGTGGGCTTTTGTTCGCCCCAGTCCTTAATCCAGGCAGCATTATGTAAGTTTCTTGATGACATCAAGTTCAGCCAGGCTCGTCCTCTGACTTCAGTTTGCAGCGGGGGGATGGATGGAACGGAGCAATCCCTCGGATGATAACACTTAGAATTCAGATCCCCGCATATTATTATGAATGAGGTGTTCAGATCGACTACGATGGCGTCAATGGTTTCGGCCATAGTTTGACAGAAATCAGTGATCGACGTTCTTTGAGGATTCCAATACGTAGTGATTACTGTGAGGGCTGTAGATTTCCAAAGCCTGGTGATTTCAGAGAAGTGATTCCATTGAATAAGGATTGCAAGGACCCCATACAATCTGGTAATCGACTTGACGATTTTCAGGTTCTGACCTGTCTGAACAGAAATGAGCAGACCTGCTGATGGCTGACCCAGCAATCCTTTCACCGCCGGGGAGGTCTCAATTTCAAACCCGTCCATAGACGGTTTTTCCAGAAGCCACGTCTCAAGTAAACAAAGAATGTCAAATCGTCCAAGGTCCTCGCTCGTCGGATCAGTTAAATGGGCGTGGCCTCTGGTATTCCAAGATGCTAACGTCAGGGCTTTGTGATGGTAGGGATCATTAGCTTTGTTGGATGATTGCTATCTGCTGTGCTTTGGGTTTAGGGCTCCTCTTAGCCACTTCCACGGGCCTCCTGAGGGTGGATCTTTCTTTGTGTCTGCTGGTGCATCAGGGAGTCTAGACTTCGGGGACTCCGTCCTGCGATTTCTATAGGTTTTGGATCTCTTTCGTTGTGGAGAGTGATCTCTTAGGCTTGGTCTTCTTCGATAGCCACGGTGCCTGTCAAGTGTAGATTTGTCCGGGCTATTTATCTAGATCTTTCTTGGTGGTCGCGGGGTTCCCCAAAGTGGGCCTTCAGTTCGGCTCTTCGGGAGATGTAATGGTCCGGAGGACTGGATTCTTGTCTTCTCTTGTTTTTGAAGTTGGTTTCTTGTTTCCCTTTGTTATGTGACGAGCCTTCCGTTTTTATTTCAGATAGGAGAAAGCCAGCTAATTTTAAATATTTTCCAGCCTCCTGAGTCATGTCTTGTATTGCAGATGCCTTGATGTGCAGATAGGCTTTGGCCTTGTTGTCTCTGTGGTAGGGCTCGATTAATTTGAAGTCTGCCGTTTTCAACTTTTTTAGTCCAGTTATTGAAGCTGTGATTTTCAGCACTGTACTCCGATTGAGGACCATGTATTAATCTTTGGTGGAGGCCTGGTCTAATTTAAATAGGCGAGTAGCTATGCCCCTGTTACCCTCTGCATCTGTTTTATTTGCGGATCTGTGCAGAGATCGGCAGTGTCTAATCGGGGTTTCATGTCTTCGGTGATTCGAGGTCGCTGCTGGCCGTGAGTCTGATGATGTTCTTGAACTACTGGAGACAGTTCGTCACAGGTGGGATAGTTCAAAGAAGAGGCATTCGATCGCTGGTGGTATTAGAGAGCTTCTGTCTTTCGTTTATGCCCCTTTCTCCTGCATTCGGTGAGTGAATATTGGCAGCTGGGTCCTGTTCAAGGTGCTGGGACACGTTGGTTAAGATACTTGAGTTCAAAAATTTGGTTGCTGATCTTGGAGACCGAGTTAGATCTATCGCCGACGCTGTTCTCGTCTTTGCTGGCTCAGGATTGGTGGAAAGTTTGATCAACTGAGACTTCGTAGTGTTCAAGTCAGCTCCTAAATGTATCTGCGCTCGGGCCATTGTTTCTGTTTGCTCCTTCTCTGCCAATATTAGGACCTTTATGACTTGTCGTGTCCCTTGACAATTTTCAGTAGTCTGAATGGGGATTGAGGTTATCTTTGGTTGTTTTGTAGTCATAGTAGCTGATGATTTAGATTTATTGAGAAATATTGCAGCAGTTTCCTCATATCTTAAAGTCACAGGCGTCCGTGTCGATTTTTGCTCCGTTGGGCGAGCTAAAATATCTTTTTGTCCTTTTGGGTCCGTAGCTATTTCAGAGTCGGCCTCGAATGTGTCTCTTTTTCGATGCGAGATGTCATATTTTAAGTCCATAGCAGTTATGAAACCTTCCAAAAAGGTTAGTTTCAACTGAATAATTGTTAGGGTTGCTGTGTTGTCTCTAGAGGTATCGCCTATAGTTTCATATAGTTTGCAGAAGGGGGCCATCGCAATTGTGATGGCTGACATGATCGTGGTAATTTCTCTCCTGTTGCTTGGTGATTCTTTCTGCGTAACTGGCGGGAGTTCACTGAACCTACCATTTTTCAAAGGCATGTCTCTAAACTCTGTAGGATGAGAGTTTGCAACTAAATGCCGACGCCTAACTGAGGGGAGGGTAGCCTCTGGTGGGATGGTTGATCTTGGTGACGAATCCCACGACCTGTGTCATAACGACCTTGAGACCGCAAATCTGTTAAGTCAGATTGCGGAGTTGGCAAAGGGTTTAGAGTTGGCAAATTGACTTTTGTCCAAGGTTGTGGGCTCATTCATCTTTGCGAGGAATATACTTTTGACTGAAGTAGGTCAAGTATGTCCAACACTCCATGTTGCCTCATCTGGGGGACTGTTGGTTGCATTTGGATTATGTTATCCAGGATCATCGTTTCTGTTTGTGTGGCTTTTCCTACGTGGAGATCTATTGGTAGGGTCTGTTTCGTGGTGACTGGGCTCTGCAATTTAGATTGGGTACTAACCGGTGCATCAGTGATGTTTCCACAGCTGTCTGGGGGGCAGGAAGCTTGCATCAGGGCCAGGCCAGGTTGCACGACTTGAGCTGGTAGAGTTTTCTGCATCTAGACAATGGGGGGGGCGTCTTCTAGGGCTTCAAGAATTTCTCCATCCGAAGGACCGGAGTCATTCGCAAGTTTCTGTTTCCCTTGTGTCTTAAAGAAGTTCAAAAGGGCATTCGAGAGCAAAGGGGTTGGTAGTGTGGACTTTCCACTGACTGGTTTTTTGGCAGTTCGTCTTGAGATCATAGGGCCTCATTACACGGAAGGCGGTAATGGTTAACGGCCACCGTTAATGGTAACGGTGACCGTTAACCATTACCGGCTTACTACGAGGTCCCTTAGCGGGTTGGTGCTTTAACGCCTGCTTTTTGCAGGCGTTAAAAACCAACCCGCTAAGGGACCTCGGAGCTAATTACGATACCGCAAAATTGCGGTGCCGTAATTAGCGCCTTCCCCATTCCCTTAGAGCCCTATGGGGCAGAAATGGGAATGGGGAAGGGCAATGGCGGAAGGGGATTTACCGCCCCACCAACCTTGGAATGGGGCGGTAAATCCCCTTTCCGCCAAGGCGGTGCCGGTAATTTACCGGCCGGGTCCATGGTGCTAGTAGCACCCTGGATCACCGCCTTCCGTGTAATGAGGCCCTAATAGTATTGATCAATCTGCTTTTCTTTTGGGTTGTTTACATCTTTTTTTGTTTGTGTGGTAACTTTGTCACTGATTCCTTGTGATAAGGAATTTTTGGATTTAGGTTTGACTCTTTTTTTTGTTCTGTATTCTTTTTTATTTATAGTATGATTGGATTTGAAGTTGCTGATATCCTCTGCAATGGATTGTTGGCCAGACTCAGAGTCTGAGTTAGGTGTAGACAGAGCACTTTGATTCGAGTGACCCGGAATGGAAATTAAGCCCAAGTTCTCTTCATGTTCTGTAGCTAGAGTCTGCCTTTGTGTCTCAGCGAAGGGCTGCGAAATCGTTGAGGCAGAAGCAGCGCTGGCACTATGACCTGAGGCAGCGAGGACTGAATCATTTTTATCCAGTGCACTATTTTTTTTTTTTAGAGGATCCTCATCGGGCAATGGGTGCACCAATGTCATAATGGTCAATTTCGGCAAGACTCTATTTTCCAAGAGAGGTTCAATGGATTGGTTGTTGGGCTGGTCTCGAGTCCGGGCCTCCGAAAGACCTTGAGCCGGTGAGGTATTTTCCTTTGGCGTCGATGGCCCAGTGGGAGTCCCCATATCCCGAGACTCTAGGCTCGGGGAGGAGGGTGAGTCCTGTTGTAGCACGGACTTGTTTCCAGTCGCCGGCGCCGCCATCCTCAGACCCACCTCGAGGGGCCCTCCGGCTCGCTCGTGGTTCGGGCCACTTGCCGAGGCGGTAACGGGGCAGATGATGCTGGGAGACGAATGAGCAGTGCTTGGTCTACAGTTCTGTGAAGTTTTCACGCCAATCCTGGGAAGGTGGTCGATGCTGCCGGTGTTGCGGCCGCCTGCAGCGATGATGGAGAGCAAGCGTCAACGACAGTGCGATGCTGGTGCGGGGGAAGTGGGAGACCGCAGGACACAACGAGATCAGATGGACTCCCTACCATTGGTGTAGAGGTAGGAATAGTTGCAGTGAGAGGATGGATCAGTGTCGTAGGTTTTTTTTTGGCTTTGCTCCTTAAACAGCATTAGTCTGGGTCTTCCTCCATTTTCTACGTGGAATAGAGAAAGCAGGGGGCAGGCTTTCTAAAAGATGAATCAGATGGCAAAAAAACAGTTCTAGAGCTCAGCGAAGTACGACCAAGTACAGTTAGTGTGGTTGTAGACGCCTATCTTAATTTCAGATGACGGCTGGACTGAAAGCAGTGAATAACGAGCAGAGGGCCCCCGCCTCCTGCTGCGGACTTATGCAGACTGATACTCTGCTCGATACTCCGCACGCGCTTCGCGCTCACGGGAGGTTTTTTAAGGACAGTGGGCCTTATTTTCCTTAAAGCCACAGTTCAGGCACAGTTCAGGGATGCACAATCCACACAGAAAATCTGCACGAATGGAAAAGCAGAGGAAAGCACATTTATTTCAAGACAACAAAATAAGAAAAGACCAATTCACCAGGATTTGCTTACAAGAAACCTGGTTAAGGTTGACACCAGTATGTGAAGGCTATTCCACAATGTTAAACTCAGCACTGAAAAACGTATCTGGCCGCCCATTTTCCGGTCTCTTGACAATGATTAAAAATGTTCCAGGATGGCCAGCCTCAAAATCCTATAATTCAAACGCTTTTATGATATGATATGATATGGCATTTGTAACGTGCCTATACACAAGTGTTTCAAGGCACGACAAGGCACGGAGGGGGGAACAAGGGGAGGACAGACAACGATCCTACTAGGCCAGGTGTCATTCAGACCGCACAAGTGCAGGGGTAGGAGGAAGGGAAAAGTGCAGTACAAGGTAAGTAGAATAGAAATAAATAGATAGATAAATAAATAGGGCCAGCTGGTGACAAGTGCAAGGTAAGTGCAGACAAGTGCTGGGAAGGGGGGGCTGTAGGGATACAGAGACAGTCCCGCAGTGCAGGGGTTGCCAGGGAAGCAGTGCAAGTGGAGAGTGGCCGGGCCCAGGACCGAGGTCGGTGAGAGTGGCCAAGTTTCAGATTCAGTGCAGAATTTAGTGAAGAATTTAGCAGGGGAGAGGGAGAGAGAAAGCAGAAGCAAAGAGGAAGGTTTTGAGTTGCTTCCGGAACCGGAGATGGTTCTCCTCAAGTTTAAGGGAGGCAGGAAGGCTGTTCCAGAGGGAGGCTCCTGCCGCGGAGAGAGATCTACCCCCAGCTTGTTGCTTCGAGAAGCGGCTGACCCTGAGGGAGTTGGAGACGGATGAGCGAAGGGCTCGGGAAGGAAGATATTTAGGAAGAGAGAGTTGAAGGTAGTTAGGCCCCAGGCCCCAGAAGGCCTTGTGGACAATGCAGAGGGTTTTGAACTTAATCCTCGCAGCCACTGGGAGCCAGTGTAGAGATTTCAGTCCTGGAGAGATACGGTCCCTGGGCTTGAGGCCAAGGACAAGTCTCGCAGTTCTGTTCTGGATGAGTTGCAGAGGGCGGAGAGTGGAGGCAGGCAGATTAAGATAGAGACTGTTACAGTAGTTCAGCTTCGAGAGAACCAGGGCTCGGGAGACAGTGAGCTTCTGGGGGAAGGAGAGGAAGGGAAGAATACCTCTAAGGAGGTGCAGCTGGTAGTGTGACTTCTTAGAGACGTCAGATATATGAGGAGAGAAGGAGAGTGTGGAGTCAAAGATGACCCCGAGGTTTTTTGCCTTGCAGGTAGGAGCAGGAAGAGGCCCAAGAGAGGCTGGCCAGAGAGCTGCAGGGAAGGAGGGAGTGGGTGTGCCGATGAGTAGAATCTCAGTCTTACTAGCATTAAGGCGGAGGTCGTTGGCAGCACTCCATTCCTGGATAGCAGACAGACAGTCAGAGATGAGGGCAGGAGAAGAGGAGGCCGAGGGTAGCCTGAAAATGAGCTGGGTATCGTCCGCATAGCACTGAAAGTTGGGGCAGAGGGCAGCGATGCGGTGGGCAAGAAGTGCCAGATACTGGTTGAAAAGCCAGGGAGAGAGATTAGATCCCTGGGGAACACCAAAAGATGTCAGAGAGGAAGGACCCAAGTTGGACCTGGGAGGGTCGATTGGAAAGGAAAGAGGTCAGCCACGCCAGAGCCTGACCAGTGATACCCAGGTTATCGCGGAGACGGTTGAGCATGATGGCATGGTTGACAGTCTCAAAGGCAGAAGAGAGATCGAGCAGAATGAGAACACGGAGTGTTGGAGTCGAGGTTCAAGAGCAGGTCATCACGGATGTTCAGGAGAGCAGTTTCCGTGCTTCTGGCCGCTCTGAAGCCGGATTGGTGGTCATGAAGACTACCAACAGCTTCAGCATGGAGGTTAAGCTGGGAGATGGCCAGTTTCTCCAGGAGCTTGCCCAGGAAGAGAGTGATGGGGTCGGCAGAGGGTTTCTTAAGAAGAGGGTGCATAAGGGAGTGCTTAAGGGGGGATGGGAAGACTCCAGAGGCGAAGGATAGGTTGCAAAAGTCAGCCAGGGCAGGAGCCAGGGAGTCGATGTGGTCCTTGATAGTTTTGGAGGAACAGGGGTGAACCTGTTTAGACAAGACTTTCATAGATCGGACTTGTCTGGAAACTTCATCAGCAGAGAAAAGGGGAAAGGCAGAGAAGGAGGGAGGAGGGGTGGCTGCAGAAGGGCCGGAGGAAGAGCAGGGAAGCGAGGGAGGGAGGTGATAGGAGGAGAGTGAGGACAGGATGTCCTCAGCTTTAAAGATGAAGTGAGAGGCCAGTGCAGTACAGAGGGCCTGGGAGGGGACAGGAGAGGTAGAGACTGCAGCAGGGGTCGCAAACTCCTTGCAGATTTTAAAGAGTTCGGCCGAATTGTTAGATGCCGCAGAGATGCGGGCTTGGATAAGGGCTCTCTTCTTGGTGAGAACGGAGAGACGGTATTGCCTTTGGAGCAGGCGGCAGGCCAGTTTGTCAGAGGATGAACAAGAAGCACGCCATTTCCTCTCTGCCACCCTGCACTTGCGTTTTAGGGTGACGAGATCCGAATCATACCAGGAGTTACATTTGGCTTTGGGCTTCAGGCGGATTCTCATGGCAGGGGCAAGGATATCAAGAGTATCAGAAATAGCAGAGTGGAGCAAGGAGAGGGCTGTGTCAGGGTGGGAGTCAGCCGAAGGGGGAGGGGGGAGTTTAAGGTGGCAGCGAAAGCCTCAACTGACACGCGCTTCATGGGTCGGATGACCGAGAAGGTGGATGGAAATGATGAGGGTGGCTTGGCCTGTGGGGTAGGGAGGGTGAGGTGGGAGGATAGGAGAAAGTGATCACTCCAGGAGAAAGGAGTGGAGAGAGGGACTGAGAGGGGAAGGTCAGAAGAGATCAGAGCATCAAGAGTGTGCCCTGCAGAATGAGTAGGCCCAGATGGGAGAATAGAGGGGGGGGACAGGAGGCATCTAGGTGGATGTTGAAGTCACCAAGAAGGAGGAGTTGAGTGGTAGTGGACAGGAGTGAGGAGGAGAGGTCAGCCCACTCGGAGAGGAAGGAGGAAATTTGACCAGGTGGCCGATAGATAGTAGCCACGGTAAGGGAATGGCTAGGAGAGAGAGAGAGTCGGCAGATAAGACATTCAAAAGGAACCACGATTGCAATAACGTATGGAGCATTTACACCTAATGCATTAATACTGCTGCTGAATGTCTACTGGAATCCTGCCAAAATTTCATCAACCAGCTTAATAACATCAGTCACTTCCCTGGTAGACAATTTCATGCTCGAGCACCAGAATTTTGTCAAAAATATTTGTGGAGACCTGAATTATTCCTGGGTTGACTCAAATGGGATCATTAAAAAGTTAAATCAAGATTCCAAAGCCGGTCGAGGAAAAATCTGGGTTGACGAGATGCTCAGTCGAAATTGTCACAAGTTAAAATGGCAAACGTGGGGATATCCCGACTCGCTCCACATAGCACCGCAAAACTTCCCACAGAACTCTTGACTATATATGGACTTCGAGAGAACTTCTTCCAAACATCATTTCATTGAAGGTCTTAAAAATGAAGAACAGTGGTCACAATGCTGTGAATTTATGCTGGAAAACTGATTTGGCAAGAACAAGTTACGTCTATACAACACCACTGGAGATAAAACAGGGGCTAAATCATTTGAAAATAAGGCATTCTGAGATCTCAAATCTTACAATGGCCCTGCTTTGGCAGAAACGAGTTACATCTACACAACACCACTGGAGATAAAGCAGGGGCTAAATCAGTTGAAAATAAGACATTCTGAGACCTCAAAGCTTACAATGGCCCTGAGCAATGGTAGTGGTAGCCCAATTTATCACCTCCAAAAGTGGATTTAGGGCCGACCACCAAAAATACAAATATCCATTCAGTAAGCAAATCAAAGAGAAAAAACAAACATTACAAGAAGATCTTAAATTGTTGAAAAAGTCCTGTCCCCCAGTCTTGTTGCAAGAAAAGAAAAGAAAACCAAAACAGAGATACTGAAATTGGATGTTTGCTTTTAAACACTAACGCGAGCAAGAACAAGCAGAGCAAATGCTAAAACTGATTTGTACTCTTAAGAGTCGTGAAATTTGGGCAATTATAAATGGCGGTTGAAGAAATCAGATAGCGAACATGTTAGATGGAGTAAATGTTACTTCATGGGTGAATCTTTTCAAATCGTTTTTTAAAGCACATACAGAGCCCAAACTTGGGCAATATATTGATCCAGCAGTATCCTGGGGCTTCAATTGCAATAGATCAGCTATCAAAGATTTGATCGGAAAATTAAAAAACTGTGGTGCACCTGGCCCGGACAGTCTCACAAATCTGATACTAAAGAAGAACAAAACTCAATGGGCTGTATTTATCGAAACACTATTCAAGCAAATAGCTGATGCAAGACAAATTCCATCTTCATGGCAATGAGCGGTGGTTGTGCCTATATTCAAAAAAGGTAATTGTACTGACCTGGCAAACTACCATCCGATTGCCTTGTTGGATGTCATTGGGAAGATCTACACATCATTCTTGCAGAAAAGATTGGCCAAATGGGCAAGTGAGGCGAACATCCTAGATGAAAGACAGACAGGCTTCACGAGTGAAGGAGGTGTCGAGTTAAACATAACCCTGCTTAATCTCCTAAAATTAGAAGCCTTAAAAAATGAAACAAAAACACTGTTCCTGGCATTTGTAGACCTCCGTCAGGCATTCGATAGGGTGAATCGGACAACCTTGTTGAGAAAATTGGCTAATTGAAAATGTCCAGCTGACATCTTGCAGATGTTAATAGAACTCCATACTAAGAAGTCGATCAAAGTAAGATTGACTTCTAATGGAGATTTAACAGATGACATCACGACAGAGAGAGGTGTCAAGCAAGGATGCCCACTGGCTGCCTTAATCTTCAAATTATATATTGCTGACCTGCCGCTGACACTGAGGAATTGTAACACCTTTCTGCCTAAAATTAATGGGACCTGGGATCAGCTATTTAACCTATGCAGATGACAAGTGCTGATGGACTCCACATAAATTGGACTACAACGGCTCTTAACAAATGTGGAGGCTTTCTTAAAGACTAATAACATGGAGGTCAACGTAGAAAAATCAAAGATTATATCTCTTGGATGCCATCCTGGTTTGAGAAATAAAAACTTCAAATGGTTCATCTGTGGGAAACAGCTAGAAAGAACAGAAAAAATTAGGTACCTTGGACTACTATTCAACAAATCTATAAGGGAATGTGAGTGGACTGAAGAATTGAAACTAAAAATGTCCATCCTCTCCTTACAAGGGGCAAAATTACATCGAGAGTTTGGTAAATTTACATTTCTGCCGGCCAGCTTCTTTTATCACCAAAAGGTGCTTGCTACAATCACTTTTGGCAGCGAGGCTGGCTTTAGCATCGATTCTGATACGTGGAAAGTATTAGAAGGTCTATTAGAAGGTCATTATTGGAGGAAAGTGTTGTATCTTCCAAACAACATTTCAATCACTGCAATACGGTATGAGTTGGGACTTGAATCTCTTGCCGCATTTGTGATTTGGAAATCATTTGCTCTTTACCAAAAAATGATAGCTCCCAATCTGCTGTTCCTTATGCAATTTTGAAAGAAACTAGTGACAAGCCGTTCAAAGGTCTACTGGAAGAATGGTCAATAAAAATGTTGGTTGATGAACCTTGACCACGTGGAAGCTACTGCCAAACTCTGAATAGACAATCCATGTGTTGTTAAAAAGAAGGTGAGTACTACAGATTGGATTACCACCACTAATTACAGACTAAAGTTAAAATCAAGTCTACTCCATATTGGTGACGTCCATGCTGTAAATCAGGTACCAAAATATATATGACAATTTCCCACAAAATACTGCTGTGCCCAGTTCTTGAGGTTACGTCTGAACTTATTACCAATGAAAGAGATGTTATTTCTAAAACACGACAAGAGCACTGTTGAGAACTGCTGTCGGTTTTGTCATCAACAAGTGGAATCCTTACAACACTTAGTGACTGAGTGTCATTCCTTAAAATCTGAAAGAATAGTGGCTTTAGGGAAGTTTGCCCCTTTAAATGGCAATGTGGATAATTGGTGGTCAGCATTCTTATCAGGAAGGAACTATATGCTGACGTGTGCCATGGTTCACTATTTAGACAGATTGCTAGAACTGAAGTGATTGTCTAATAAATGGAAAGACTATTTTTATGACGAATGCTATGAAACTGGATAGGCAATTTGAAAATTGTAAAATGTTTTTGTAAGAAACTAACACAAACACAAAACAATAAGAAATCGTTCATTAGGAATGTGTTCTTGTGAAACATGGTTGCAGAGAGTGCATGTATGTTTCCACGATTTAATTTATAGGGATGTTTTGAGTTTCTAGTACTTGTAGTAAGTACATTCGAAATTCTTGTGGATATTCTTGTGTGTTTATGGTAAATTTTACCATTCCTGCACCGTAGTCCAATTCTTGCCTTATACATGAGACACAGTAAGTGTTGTCAGGATTATTTGAAGCATTTCTGTGAAGGATGAGCATTTTCAAACACAACTGGTCTGAGTAAATGTTAAGTAAATGTTGCAAACAATTGGTGGCAATTGAAAGAGAAGATTCATTGTCACATTACAATAACAATTTACTCCAGTTTACCACCGCATTAAAGGGTCTGCCAAATCACGGGTTGGGCTGCATTTACCCCCAGCTCATAGCTGGGGGTAAATGCGCTGGGAAAATTCTCATTTTTGGGGCACAATTAGCGCTGCGCTATTAGCGCACACTAATTGTGCTGAAAATTCCCCATTGGGTCCAATGGACCCAATGGGGAATGGGGAACGACTGTTACCACCAAACCCGTGATCCAGTGCTAATAGCGCCAGAGGGTGTGGTGGTGATGCTATTAGCCCGAGTGGTATCCCGACGGTTTAAAAGGTTACTTTTTTTGAGGTACAGGGTACATATTTAGATGGCGTATATAGTGCCCATAGCCTGTTGTATTCCAGGATGCAAGGCATGTAAGCATTGACTTTCTTTGCATCAAAGTTAACTAGGAATAGAGCATTGAGTGTACGCAGATGTGAAAGTGCTAAGTAACTCACACCTCCTTTAAAGACTGTTCTGCCAGTGTCAATCAATGCTTGATCTAGAGTTAGGCTTTGTGATTTGTTAATAGTGACAGCATATGCAAGTGAGAGAGAAAATTGCTCTCTGTGTACATACATGTCTTTGAAAATAATGAAACGTCCAAGTTTGTCAAAGTGGATATTGACAAAGTGCAAAAGCTAAAGAATTCCTTCATGTTGTTGTCATGCGGCTCTGTCTGGAAGCCATCAACTGTACCAATTGTTCCATTGACTCTTGTTCTACCTCAAGGTTACGTTTTAGAATTACTCTGCAGTTTAGACACAAAGTTAATATTTTCTCCAATCTGGCTGTGTTGGAGATACATTTTCTGAGCTATTTAGTCGTACTGTTGCTTGTTTACACATAGGAAGTGTCATGTCATGCACTTTGAGCTTCTCTGTGGAGCTGATGTGCAGTATAAGTTGCATTTCTTTTTTCAATATATCTCGTTGAATTGACTACAGCTTGCAAGGGTTGGCATTAAGGACATACATTTTAGATTTGATGGCGTTAATTGTTCCATGACAGCAGGAACAGATGTGTTTCGCCCATATAGCTCATGGATTAGTCTACTATTTAAGATGGATTTTTCATCTTTAGTAAGCAGCCCAGTTCTGACGTTTGTTAAAATGTTAGCATATGTGAGGTCTGCAGACTGGCACATGTTTTGAGTCAGTTCTCTAGTGAAAATGTTGCCAGAAACTTACATTTCCAATCCTGCCGAGAGCATTAAGACATTCTTTGTGACCTAATGTTTTGAAAATAGTTTGCACTTTCACTGGCATCAACTGTAGGAGCTCTCAGAAAACAATAAAAGGTTTTCGTCCAAACAATTCCTCGTAGTTGGTTTTTAGGACTTCTTGCATTCTGAGATGAATTAAAGCCAACAAGAGGTTGAACACCATGCTTATTTCATCTATCAAGAGCACTTTCATTTGTTTTAGAAGTGTGTGTACCTCAGTTGCAGCTTCTGTTGACAATTTGTAGCAATGACAATACAGTATGGAGTCTACGGGTGATTCCATTCTGTCCTTACCCAAGCTTTTTAACACAAAATAGACAGAATTGTTCAATTTAAAAGCTATTCCTGTTCGGCTGAATGCCTACATATACTTAAATGTCCCGGTCAAAGACATCTAGCTGTCCCTCCAAATACCTTGTGCTTGCCCGAGGCAGCGCTGATGAAGCACCTATCTAGGGTGAGGGATAGACAAGATATGACCCTATCCTCTCTCACTACTTTCTTGTGTTTCTAAAAGTATGTGCACACTATTTGGAAGTCAATGATATACTTTATTTGTTTCACCTTCAAATGTGTGTGTCTTATTTTTTACTGATATTGAATTATTACCAGTTGGATTTTGTTAACAGAAATGGACAACCGTCGTTCTCTTATGTTGCCCAATTATTAAAACAATTCCTGTGACAATGTTTTTACACCAAGACCACTTGTTATTTATAGTGGATATCGAGGTTCAGGTCATCACTCCTGAATCTATTCCTATGGTGTCGACCGGTTTCAGCAGTTGTCAGTAAGTTTCCGCTTTCTTCAGGACCTCTTAAAACATTATATACAATTTAACTTCTATACATATCTTGATAAGGTACAATATACCGGCAAGTGTAGCATATTAATCTACAGCTCTCATATATTTGTCTTTCCTCTAGTGAACAAACATAACCGGGTCACTGAACACAAAGATCCCTGTTGAGAGGACAACATGGAAACAACAGTAGAAGAGGTGCCATAAAGGGTAATCACACCATACTGAAACCACCATTGTATAAAAGAGATCTGACCACTTGGAGGCAATAACACCTAGCTATCCTTTTACAGACCTACATAACCAACCTAGACAACAAACCCAAACAGGAGGGAGATTGGGAGACATCCAATAAGACCGCAAGGTAAACACGTTTTGGAATGTTCGCACTGAAAAGTAATAACAGCAATGCTTATGCAATTTCACTTGGAACCTACTGCTCTTTGAACAGCAGGTACACTGGTGTTCTGTTAACACACAGATAAGTGGTCCACCTGTATACATGAAGACATGTGAGCCACTCTTGACCATTGATATAAAAATCTGAATAGAAACATACAGGGATCTCAGTGGGTAACTGATAGTGTTCCTCCTCTATTTATACCCCCCATCTAGGGCACAGAATGAACTTCCATCAAGCACCCATCAGAAAATCGGGAGAAACTCCTCCTCAGCCCATGTGTGGGACAATAGGACATGAAAGAATGGATAAAACCAGGCGTCGTTACCGGGTCCTGCGAGGGGATTCGGGAGCTAACAACGGGCCGGTCGTAATCGGCCCGTTGTTAGCTCCCTCTCCCATTCCCACTGAGCCCTATGGGGGCTCAGATGGCAATGGGGAAGGTCCGGGCTCGGGTTCCCAGAGGGAGGAATTACCAGGCCCTCCGAACTCAGAATGGTCCGGGAACCCGGTAAAGGAGCCCGGTTTGGCAGCAGCCATGGGGCTAATAGCTAATAGCTCCATGGCTGCTGCCAAACACGTAATGAGACCCATAGTCACCTAATAATTATTTTTCTTTTCTCCAAGGTTTACAAAGTTGGAATAGGACTATGTAATACAGTTTTCTATGTTGTGGGATTTTAAATGACAACTTTACATGATTAATTAGACTGCATTAAGATAGAGTCACTAGGCTTCCCTCACAAGTTGAATCTGAATATTTGCCAGCTGTCTCATTTGGTGTGACATTGTTTTTGGAGGTGTAGATTTGGGCTATGTCGTTGAGTCACATGTTTTCCAAAGGTGTATTTCTGTTTGTGTAGTATGTATCAAGTAAATTGTTCTTTAAAATATCCTTCTGTATCTTGGTAGGATTTTAGTACTCTTTTTCGGGATGAGGCTGGTCCAAGGTTCAGCCAAACAAGGTCCTCAGATTTTCCAGTACCTGTTAAACGGTCTGCAGATCTCTATGGGAGAGTATTTTTATACCAAAGCTCTACAATTTCTGTCATAGTGTTTTGTCAGAGATAGGATGTGACAATTCCTGCAGCTGCAGTGGAATTGTCTGAAATGTATTATATGTCTATGTTTGCATTCCACAAGAGGGCAATGATTACATTATAATCATTGATGTACGTTGATGCTTCGTCCCTTCTAATCTATGTATTTTTAGGGGATTTGCCTTTTACGCTGTGTCTAACAGAAGATATCCATCTATTTACTTGTACTTTTTTGCACTCTGGTCTAGGGAACCTAAAGCGCCATTTGGTACAGTATTTACCTTTTTTTTAATACATGAGCAGTATTTGCCATATTTATGTTTTTGGAACCATAACACTTGTGTAATTAGGTCACTTTGTGTGGTTTCTGAAAGGATGTTTCAGGTCATGTATTTTTCAATAATTGTAAAACACTGCTGTCAGAATCATGGCCAAATTTTGGAGCATCTTTTATCCACAATAGCATGTGGATGTCTGGTGCTCCTCTGGGTTGATATTCTTTTCTCCTAAAGAATTGTTAAGCTTCACCGAGCGGATGGGTAGTTTTATTGCAGATAAAATGCAGCATGGCTATGAAGCGATGGTGAAAGTACTTTGATAAATTTAAAGGGTCAAGAGAATAGAGTTCTCCTGGTATTTTTATGTCTATTCCATCTTTATTTTGGTTTGCAGTGCGTAAGAAGCCATGCAAACCATCCCATGCATACTCTGCACAACTGAAATTAATAAGCCATGTGCGTGGTCCTAGGTTCCTTAGATTACAATGTACATCTGCGTGACATCAGAACCAGTATTAATTTGTATCACACATGTTTGTCAAGAGATTTGTGATACTGTCTTTAGCCTGTGCAACTGCATTCGACCCCTCCAGCAGAGCAGGAAGTCCCCCAGACACTGTTGGAGCAGTGCCCATCCTGCCACAGAGTCCGACACAATTGCATGGATAGTGGTAAGCCCATAGGCTAAATCCAACCCTCTCCAGGATTTGCTGTGTCTCATCTACAACTTGCACAGAGATCTGTGCATTCACTTGCAATATCACCAACAACCTATGAGGGAAGCAAAACATTGTTCATAGCACAGTAGAAGTGCTTAATTTCATACAAGATATGCCCACATTCACCATTGGGCTCCACAGGGTCACCCAGGCTAAGAAAGCCGCTCTGGAATTTGAAAATGCCTTCTCCACCTAACATCATCCAGGCCGTGCAGGCAGAGCTGCAATTGGCTATCCATGGCTACATCACGTTGAATCCCTAGCCGGCAGGCGTAAGCCGGCCCACCTCACTAAGGCCCAGGAACGAAGGCTGTTTCCTGTCTTTAGCCTGTCTGTAAACGTATGTACCGTCGGCCAGAAACTCTCCATCCATGACCACTTACTAGATAAGTACCTCGCCATTGCTCTGGCTAAATACCATGGCAGGTCTCTGGCCTACCCAACTCACAGTCAGCAGCGCCCCACAACTACTGCATGCTCACTACCTGTGAGCTATGCACCTCCTACCCCCTGCCTCCCAATCCTGAGACCAGGAGGCATAAACCCCTCTCTGGCATCATATACAGTTGATCAGACAAGTCCTCCCTCAGCATATGGCCATGGTCAAGATCTTACTGCTTATAAGACTACCTGACGTACACTTTGCTGCATTTTACTGGCTGTCAAATGTTTTTCAGCCTGACAACAATGCAAATTATATTATCTGCGTATCATTAAAGCTGCATCCTGCTACTCATTCCAGCCAAATATATTAGCTGCATGTTACTGCTTTGATTATTGATTTTCCTCTGCACCGCTGCCCACTGCTTTGTTTATTGATTGTCCTCTGCACCGCAGCCCAGTTTGCTGTGATTATTGATTGTCCTGTGCACCGCAGCCCATTGCTCTGATTATTGAATTTCCTCTGCACCGCAGCCCATTGCTTTGATTATTGAATCTCCTCTGAACCACAGCCCATTGCTTTGATTATTGATTGTCCTCTGCACTGTAGCCCATTGTACCATGATTATTGAATGTCCTCTGCACCGCAGCCCATTGCTTTGATTATTGATTGTCCTCTCCACTGCAGCCCATTGTGCCTTGATTACTGAATGTTCACTGCACCTGAATGTCACATCTAACCCCCTTGTGCCTGAAAAACTGATTATTGTATCTCGTCTACTGTGCCCGGATTAATATGTGCTACATCCAGCCCCCTGTGTCTTGAAAATTGATTGATGCTTCAAACTCATTGTGCCCTGAATACGGCAAGGTACATTTAGACCACCTGCATCGGGACTACTGCAACCATGGTGCCCTCACAGTGGTGTACATCTCACGGACCAATGTTTCCATTCTCACCCCACTGGCCAACCCCCATATCTACACACCTAGTCACTTCTCACAGAGCACCATCACCTCTCCCTCTCTTTGCTATAGCCTTCACTCTAGTCACTCTCCTGCACTCGGACCCAACTATAAAGACTACATCTTACACACATCTGTCCACACTATTTCCACACAAACTTACCAGGCCAGCCAACACCACCGCAATGAGTACAGTCTCCTCCCCCCAGACCTCATAACACTCAATAAAAATAGAGCACGCACAGAGCCCCTGCATCACCTCAGACTCCCTAACCCACTGGCAAGGAGAAATCTCAAACTAGGCTCTCGCACCAAAGCCACTTGTATACCCCCCATTATGCCTCAGCCAAACCTAAACCATGCATGCCATCTCTAGCACACCAGACCACACCACAGTGCCTCTGCACACAACCCACCTATGCACAGATACCCCACACTTACCAGTCAGATGTGCCCTACCACATCCTCAGCCACTCCATACCCACACCCCACTAACTCCCTCCCTCACTCCTCTCACCCCAGAAAGACCAGACCTACCCACACCCTCAAATGCACCCTCATCAACACTAGATCCCTCCCAGCTCACGCTCTCGAAATTAACAACCTCATCTCCACTCATAACTTAGACCTACTGGCCATCACAGAAACCTGTCTCCATAAGGCCTCCGGTCCTGCCATTTCGCTCGCGGTCCCTCAGGGCTACTCCATCCTCCACCAGGACAGAAAGCTATCCAAAGGTGGAGGTGTTTCCATCATATCCAGGGATGAGCTCCCCGTCAGACTATGCAACCACACCTGGGAAGGCAACACTGACCTCCTCTCAGCCAAGCTATCCCTATCTGCAAACTGCTCTATAAATATACATGTCATTTACAGGCATCCAGGCACAGCCCATGACTTCCAAGGGCAGCTCCTCCACGTCCTAAGCAATAACCTAAGAAACTCCACCAATCTCGGTCTCACCGACCCCGAGGACAAAGCAGCCTCAGCCCTTTATAGGGATCTCAAAGACCTTGGCTTCACACAAAAAATCACTCACTCCACCCACTCCAAAGGTTGCACCCTTGACTGGGTCGCAGACCATAACTGCTCCTCCACCATAACCTCCAACATGGCTTACTCTTGGACCGGTCACAACTGCATCCAATTCTCCATTCCCACAAAGCCCACAACCAAACTTCTATCCTACGCCCCCCTACCATGGTCAGAAGCTCCAAATTACTCACACCAAACAACCTCTGCCCCTTCCTAGATGTCAAGGAACTAAAACCTCACTTCGCTACTGACCCCAACACCCTTGCTGACACCTACTCTGTAACCCTCACTAGAGCCATTAACGTCATAGCTCCGATTGAACCTAAAAAAGGAAAGAAATCCATGAACACCAACTCATGGTTTATGGATGACTTACTAGTCCTCTGCTCAAATAAACGCTTTGCCCTAACCAACTCGCTGTCTAACCCCTGTGACTCCATCAATGAAGAATTCAAAAGAACCTCTAAGCAAACAAAAAAAGCTATCTTCCTTGCCAAATTCAATGCCGTCAATCTCCGTATTTCTAAAGCCAACTCCAGGTCCAAAGAGCTGATCTCCATCTTCAATGATCTCACCACCCCACCCCCCAGCCCCGATGAAATCATCAAAGACCAAGCTTGGTTCTCCAGTATACAAACAGCACTTCTAAACAAAATCCCCCTTCTCCAAGACAAAATACAAGTTCAACGCAACACACTACCTAAGGCTGACCCCTAGGCCACACCACCACCCCTGTGCAAAATCTCCCACACCCCCTCTTCTCATTCAGAGATGTCTTGGTTACAGAAGTCACTGCACTCCTCCAACACCTCAAACCATCCACATGAAAAAGGTGACATCTGACCACCTAGAATCATTAAAGACAGCACTGAAGTCCTTGCCCCCATCATCACTGCATTCATGAATGCATCATTCACCTCAGGTATTGTCCCTTCCAGCTTAAAAGAACCATGGGTCCGCCCCCCTTCTCAAGAAACCATCCTTTGACCCATACTCCCCCACCAACTACCGCCACATTACCACCGTCACAATTCTGGTGGGAATACAAATGTACAGAGGTGTGATGGTGTTGCGTTAGTGACGTAGGCAGTGGTAGTGTAATGTAATATGTATGGTGATTGTGCTGTTTTGAGAAACAGAGTGGGTGTTGCGATGGTGGTGTGTAGATGCGAATCGGATGAGTGTGAATGATGGAATAGAATGAGTTAGAGTGAAAGAAATGTTGGTTTGAAAAATATAGTCTGGAGTAATATATAGTGGCAATGTGCTGCTATAATAACATACATATAACTGGTTGATTAATGTACATACTTTGTCGGATGTGAAGGGTATTACTTTTTCAATTCTTGATTGCAGTGATGTGCTTCTTTCCTGTAATTCTAAAAGAAAGTTAGTGGGCATATGTGGTAATTGTGAAGCGCTGTTAGGGACGTAGGGATACATTTGTAATGGAAGGAGGAGTGGTGGGGAAAAAGTTAATAAAATTGGTGGAAGGTTAAAAAGGGTTGCTTTTAGGAGCATTTGCTTGAAATTTAAGAAATGTGTATGTGCATTTGCGGGAGCTCTGTAACAATTTGCAAAAGCAAAGCAAAGTTGAGGGAAAAGATTTGTAGTACATTTTTAAACGGCAGTTGGTGTGTATATGTTTAATGTGTTAGGAGTATGTGAATGCTTGCCAACACGGTGCACTGTTACATTGGAATGGGCAATGTTGGGATATGTGCAAGTGCTGCTAAGATATGAAACTGTCAGACACTAAGTGGCATTTCAAAATGGTGTGCAGGTCTATTTTATCTGGTTTCCCCTTATTTTGTGGAAAAGTGGCACAGCGCTGCTTTACATGCACATATACATTTCTTTAAGTTTCATCACAATGCTTGTAAAAATAAATATTTTGAAGTGCAGAGCATTCTAATTGTTTGCTGCTTTGTGTGAGCAGGGGATGAATGCTGCACTGTGTGGCATTTGCTAGAGTGGTTAAAAAAGACTGGGTTTATTGAGAAGCTTATTATATGGTATACATATTACATGGACGCGGTATTGTCCATGTAGTTATGGTTAGTTATGGTTAAGTTGGTGTTTCCATAGGAAGAGCATTTATTGGGTGGCTTATAACTTTGCTCCCTCTGGACGAATCCTCACCAAACTTTGCAAAGTATATGGCCCACTCTGAATTATTTTGCAAGGTTTGGAGAGGTTTGGTCCAAGGGGGGCAAAGTTATAGGGGGTCCCAAAACCTTTGTTTTTTCCCATAGACATAATGGGAAAAAACTTTGCGCACACCTACAGCCCAAACCGCTGGACGGATTTACATCAAATTTGCGGCAGGAGCGGGGGCTTGGTCCCAAAAGCGTGCTTTTGCAAATTTGGTGTAAATCCGTCCAGTAGTTTTTTTTTTAAATGACCAAAATGTAAGGCAAAAAAATTAGTGATATCTCCGTTCGCTCCGCGGACGGACTTCCTGGTTCGCTACTCGGACAGTGCCCTGATTGGCGAGTGGCTTGTGTGATGTCCGCGGACATGCAACGTGTTCGCTGATTGGACGGCGTGGTGCGTGAAGCCCACCATCTTGCATTCGCGGACGACCACTGACAGCGCAGTGAAACTTGGATTAAAAATTGTATTTAGTGGAGTGTGTTGGTGTGTAAGAGTTTTTTTTGAAGGTTGGGGGAGTATGAGATAGGTTCAATGTTCTGTTTTTTTTGTGCTGGACGCTTTTGTTGTGTTCAATTTTTCTGTGGACAACACGGCTGTTCTGAAATGTTCGTAAATAAACAGAATGGATTTGGTGTCAAGTTGAAAGTGTTCTAAGAAGACTCGTGGGGTCCTGGAATGTTCGCAGGGGGTGTCCTGAAGACGTTGTCTGTATTGTTCATTGTCAAGCTGAAAGTGTTCTAAGAACACTCGCGGTGTCCTGAAATGTTCGTACATAAAGAAAATGGCGGTGTTCTGAGGACGTTGTCCGTATTGTTCACTGGCAAGTTGAATGTGTTCTAAGAACACTCGCGGTATCCTGAAATGTTCGAAAATACACAAAATGGGGGTGTTCTGAGGACGTTCTCCGTATTGTGTGGCTGGTTAGCTGTATTCAATGAGGGAATGGCACAGAGAATGAAGTGGAAATGGTAGAAGGGCTGTCTAAGAGTTATGCGGTCTGCGGACAGGGCGTGTTGCATCCGGGGTTTTCCAGCAAATCTAGCATGGAAAGAAGACTGTAGGGATCAGCCAATCAGATGTTGAGGTTGTGGATTTGTGTTCAAAGAGACTGTTAGGCCGATTCATGGAATTAATGTGCACCGAAAAAACGGCGCACGTGTGCCAAAACGTGCGATTCGCAGTGAAATAGCGAAAATCGCAGTGCAAGTGCGATTATCGCACAGAAAACATTGCACATCAATTCATGGAAGTCCGTGCACGCGCAAAATGTGGGATGTGCGCTGAAAAAGTGCGCGGCGCACGCTGGCGCACGCTGGCGCACGCTGGCGCACAGGTCATCGAACGCCATGCGATAAGGCCACAGTGAATTCGCACATAGCGCGGCGCACATAACAAAAGTAGGCGTAACACGGGGCGTCACACGCAGAATGGGGAAGAACTTGTGAAAATGTGGGCGTCACGGGGGAAGTACAGGAGGCAAGTGCGCAGAACGCCCACACGCTCGCCTACAACACGTATTCATGGAATCGAATAGGGAAAAACAGCACACGGCCAAAGACGCGCACAGGCCCATAAATGTCCGCCACACGAAAGCCGGCGGTAGCGTCCCTGCGCAGGAAAAAAATGTGCGCCAAAGTACTACACGTGCGAGAAGGCCCACACGCGATCGGGCCTTGGGGAGCGTGTGCGTGTATCTCAGAGGTGTGTGAGAAGTTTCACACGCGATCGGGCCTGGGGGAGCCTGTGCGTGTATTTCAGAGGTGCGCGAGAAGTTTCACACGCGATCGGGCCTGGGGGAGCGTGTGCGTGTATTCCAGAGGTGCGCGAGAAGTTTCACATGTGATCAGGCCAGGGGGAGCGTGTGCTTGTATTTCAGAGGTGCGCAAGAAGTTTCACTCGCGCTCGGGCCTGGGGGAGCATGTGCGTGTATTTCAGAGGTGCGTGAGAAGTTTCACACGCGATCGGGCCTGGGGGAGCGTGTATGTGTATTCCAGAGGTGCGCGAGAAGTTTCTCAGACGCGATTGGCCTGGGCGCGTGTAATTCAGGGGTGCGCAAGAAGTTCCACACGCGATTGGCCTGGGCGCATGTATTTCCGGGGTGCGCGAGAAGTTCCACACGCGATTGGCCTGGGCGCGTGTATTTCAGAGGTGCGCGAGAAGTCTCACACGCGATTGGCCTGGGCACGTGTATTTCAGAGGTGCGCGAGAAGTCTCACACGCGATTGGCCTGGGCGCGTGTATTTCAGAGGTGCGTGAGAAGTTTCACACGCGATTGGCCTGGGCGCGTGTATTTCAGGGGTGCGCGAGAAGTGCCACACGCGATTGGGCCTGGGGGAGCGTGTGCGTGTATTACAGAGGTGCGCGAGAAGTTCCACATGCTATTGGCCTGGGCGCGTGTTTTTCAGGGCCTCGCGTTTGTTTTCACACGTGATCGGGCCTGGGGGAGCGGGGTACGTGTATTTCAGGGGCTCGCGGGTGTTTTTACACGGGATCGGGCCTGGGGGAGCGGGGTACGTGTATTTCTGGGGCTTACGGGTGGTTTCACACACGATCGGGCCTGGGGGAGCAGGGTACCACTCACCCTTCTGCCTTGCGTGTAGAAGAACGCGTAGCCAACACCCACCCGCTGTGAAGTGATAGCGTGTGAACCCCAACGCCTGCAAAACACACGCACCGCACCCCATGAAAAGCAAGGCCCGTGCGCGATACGTCACAGACGCGCATACGCGCTAAGGGCCTTTGGTCCAATGGAATCGCGTATGCGTGCTGACGCGCTTACGCGCTAAGGGCCTTTCCTCGAATTACACGCTGACGTGCAGAATTTTCACGTGCCAAATCACTCCGTATCAAGCTGGCCACGCGTAAGCACACGGAAGACCACGCTCCTGCCCAGAAGGCCGAACTACTGCCCCCCAGAGCCCCGAGCACGCTCCCACCTGCCATCTGCTGCTGCCTGACTGCCTGCTGCCCACGTGCCCTGCCATTTGCTGCCTGCACATCAGCCAGGGGTGCTGTTGCTGTGACCACCCCTGCTGGAACCGAAGACTCCCGACTGGGATTCCATCGCTCCACAGCCCAGCCCCAGGACTCAGTTGCCCACCCACTCCTGCCTCTGGGGTTGTCATGTCGGGCACTGCAACATCTGGCACCACTGACAACCCCAGGCCAGAGAGGCAGAGGGGCACCAGCTTCAGTGCCACCGAAGTTGGTGTCCTGGTGGAGCAAGTCCTGGGGCAGTATGATGCCCTCTTCGGACGTTCCCGCGCCGACAAGGAAGGACGGACTTGGATCTGGACTGACATCGTGACTGCCATCAACGCGGAGGGGGTGGCAGTCCGCGACTTCCAACATGGCAAGAAGCGCTGGGAGGACTTCAGGTCCAGGACCCTGAACAAGGCCCGGCGCCTCTTGAAGGCAGCGGATGCCAAGGGGCGCCGGGGCCACTTGTCAGGAGATCAGATGAGGGTCCTGGAACGCATATCCCCAGCGCTCCACGTCCAGGTCCTTGAGAGGCAGACCCTTCTGTAGTCGAGCGGTAAGTGTACATGCATCCTGATTGTGAGCTTTGCGTGTGGTGATGTTTCAGTAGTGTGCAGGTTGCACATCTGTTTGTATGGGGTCGAGTATGGGTGGGGGTGTACAGGGCCGTAGGGCTAACACATGCAAGGGCTGTAATGTGTGAGACATGGATGGTACTTTTGTTTGTAGGCTTGCATGCCAAATGCAGTTGTGTGGGCACACATGTTTGGATGAATGTGTATGTAAGTAGACATGTCCGTGATGTCACGCATGTATGTTGTTTTCAGCTGCATGTATCAGCACTGTGTACATGTGCATTTGTGTGTATTTGACAAGGGTGCAACAGTGATGCAACATGGATGCATGTGACAGCGGGATGTGGAAGCCTGATTGGCAGATGTGACATGGATGCCCATCTGAACACTGCGACACTTGGCAGAGGTGTACACGTGCACGCAAGTGTGGTGGTGTGTGTACATGTGTGGTGCACTTCCTGTGTTGCATGTGATGTCTGGCTCAGCTTCGCCTGCTCATGCTGTTGTATGGGTATGGATGGTGCTGGCAGTTGCGATATGGCTGTGGTATGGCTCATGTGTGCGAGTTGAAATGACATGTGTGTTGGGGATTGTGATGGCATGTCTGAGGTTTGCCAATGTCACTCATGTACAACTGTCATGTGTGTATGTGTCCATTGTACAGAGCCCTGATGCCTGTGTTTTATTTCTCCCTGTCTGCAGCGTCAACTGATGAAGAGGGCGGAGAAGGTGCTGGAGCACAGCGGCGGGGATCCCACCGCCAGCCGGAGACGCAAGGCCCGGCTCCCCTCCCAGGTTGTAATCTCGTCGGGGAGTGAGGAGTCCTGTGCTGTGTCCCAGGCCGCAGCTGCCGGGGGGAGGTCCAAGAGGCGGAGGTTGGAGTTGGACTCCTCGGCAGCAGAAGGGGCAGCTGGGACCCCACAGGGCCCAACGGGGGAAAATGGCATGGAGTCATCCAGGTTTGTGGGGGGTTTGGTGGAGGAGGAGGCCGTGCAAGCAACAGAGATGGGGTCTGGAGGTGGGGATCCCACTGGTGCTAGTGGTGCAGTGCAGGACCAGGGACAGGAGGCAGCACAGGCTGCCGCGGAGGTGCCTGTGTGCAATCCTGTCCCTGATCCTGTCCCTGCATCATCTTGCACCAGCAGGGATGCCTACGTCCAGACCCATTTTCAGGCAGGGGATGAGCAAACGACAACTGGCCTTCCTCTGCCTGAGGACGTGGCTGTCCGGGTCCGGGTTGAGCCTGTCCTGACTGGTGTGGCGTTGCGTCAACGGGCCATGCGATGTGACCTGCAGTCTTTTCATGAGGAGACTGCACGTCATCTCGAATGGCTTGTTGACCACGTCAGCCTGCTGGGACAGGTCACCCAGGCCGGATTCCTCCGTTTGATGGGGCTTGCTACGACCCCCTCCTCAACTGAACCCCCTACGCGCCAGTCGTCCTCCGTGCCATCTTCCCACCCATCAGTCACCTGGGTGCCCTGTGGAGCTGCCTCTGATGGTGCGGCCAGGCTGGTGGAGGAGGCATCCCTGCCACAGTCGGGAGTCGGACGTCCAGCAGGGGTGGCCACATCAACGACTGCACCCCAGCCGGCGGAGGATGTGCAGGCAGCAGGAGGCAGTGCACGGGCAGAGGCACAGCAGCAGCAGCAACATGGTGGGAGCCATGAAGGCTCGGGGCCTTCAACATCGGAGGGGCAGGCATCGGCCAGAGGGCAGGAGGACCCAGGACAGAGAGTGTCTTCCGTGTGGCAGCGGTTGGGCCACACCATAGATGCGGAGCGGCAGCGGGCGGAAGAGGCATGGCTCACAATGGTCAGGGCGGAGAACTCCATGCGGAGGGCCCTGAGGCGGGCCGAGTGCCTCGAGGCAATCCGCTGGGGTTTGGAGGTGGACACGTCGACGGCCCTGCAGACCCTCGGGGCCATGGAGGAGGACCACCTCCGGGACATTGAGCAGGAGATCGATTATGCCCTGGGCCGTGACATCCAAAAGTGAGCCGTCAGACTAGCCCGCTGCCCTTGTACATAGTTATGTAGGTAGTGTCAGGTTTCCTTTGTTTTTTTATTTATTTTGGACCTTTTGGACATTGGCCACATTTTTGTATATAGTTTATTTTATTAGTTAGTGTTGTTAGATAGGTTTCATTTCTTTTGTTGGGATAATGGACCCTGGCTTCTTTGTCTGTACATAGTTCACTGTTGGATTTAATTTTTCTTTCACAACTTACCCATGGAACAATGGCTTTCTATTATTATTTCCCATTGGATTTGCTTTTGTGGACAGTGACTTTGGACACCATTACTTTGGATTTTAATTTTTGAATTTGCTTTTTTTCACGGACATGCTTCTTTTCTTTTTTGTACATTCCCATTTCTGTTTCTTTATTTTTCAATCTATTTGTGTTTCCTTTAATACATATGTTTTTATCGAACTTCAATGTGTAGTATCATCTCATTGGTTTCATGCATATCATGATATGGGTTTTGAGATTCACTGACACCCATTGGGCTATGTGAGGGACATGTGTTTGTTTCGAAACTTGCAATTGGTGTTCTGTCATGTAATTGCCATTTCTGAGTGGGTGGATGCAATACTCGGGTGGGTGTTTTACATTTGGATGTTGACCATAGGGACCAGGGATCTAGATTGTGATGACATGTTGGCTGGGGAACATGAGTTGGGGCCTACTGGCAGGTGCCCCACAGTGCTGGGGGGTGGGGGTGGTGGGAGACATGGGTGGGGGCCTGGTGGAGGGTGCCCCTGCACTGCTGGGGGGTGGGGGTGGTGGGAGACATGGGTGGGGGCCTGGTGGAGGGTGCCCCTGCACTGCTGGGGGGTGGGGGTGGTGGGAGACATGGGTGGGGGCCTGGTGGAGGGTGCCCCTGCACTGCTGTGGGGTGGGGGTGGTGGGGACATGAGTGTGACATGCGTGGGGGCCTGCTGGCAGGTGCCCCGCAATGCTGGGGGTGGGGGTGCAGGGGGACATGAGTGGGACATGAGTGGGGGCCTGCTGGCAGGTGCCCTGCAATGCTGGTGGTGGGGGTGCAAGGGGACATGAGTTGGTGATCATTAGTGCAAGGAGACATGTGCCCATGTTGGGTGGGCTGCCTGCGGGACATGACCAGGGATGCAGGGTAGTCCCCTGTGGTGTGGGCTGCCTGCAGGGCCGTGGAGGGTGTTCAGGGAACACCTGGGAGGACCCACACTGCCAAATCACATGTAGGACTCCCCGGCAACCCTGAAATACATGTACCCTGCTGAAATTGCGTGTAAAACTTTCTGCGCACCCCTGAAATACACGCGCCCAGGGCAATTGCGTGTGAAACTTCCCGCGCACCCCTGAAATACACGCGCCCAGGGCAATCGCGTGTGGAACTTCTCGCGCACCCCTGAAATACACGCGCCCAAGCCAATCGCGTATGGAACTTCTCGCGCACCCCTGGAATACACGCGCCCAGGCCAATCGCGTGTGAAACTTCTTGCTCACCTCTGATATACACGCACACGCTCCCCCAGGCCAGATCGCGTGTGGAACTTCTCGCGCACCTCTGAAATACACGCACACGCTCCCCCAGGCCAATCGCGTGTGGAACTTCTCGCGCACCTCGGAAATACACGCGCCCAGGCCAATCGCGTGTGGAACTTCTCGCGCACTCCTGAGATACACGCGCCCAGGCCAATCGCGTGTGGAACTTCTCGCGCACCCCTGAGATACTTGCGCCCAGGCAAATCGCGTGTGGGACTTCTCGCGCACCCCTGAGATACACGCGCCCAGGCCAATCGCGTGTGGAACTTCTCGCGCACCCCTGAAATACACGCACCCAGGCCATTTGCGTGTAGAACTTCTCGCGCACCCCTGAAATACACGCGCCCAGGCCATTCGCGTGTGGAACTTCTAGCACACCCCTGAAATACACACGCCCAGGCCATTCGCGTGTGGAACTTCTCGCGCACCCCTGAAATACACGCACCCAGGCCATTCGCGTGTGGAACTTCTCGCGCACCCCTGAAATACATGTGCCCAGGCAGGCCATTCACGCGTGGAACTTCTCGCGCACCCCTGAAATACACGCACCCAGGCCATTCGCGTGTAGAACTTCTCGCGCACCCCTGAAATACACGCGCCCAGGCCATTTGCGTGTGGAACTTCTCGCGCACCCCTGAAATACACGCACCCAGGCCTTTCGCGTGTAATACTTCTCGCGCACCCCTGAAATACACGCACACGCTCCCCCAGGCCAGATCGCGTGTGAAACTTCTCACGCACGCGAAACACCGTAATACGCGTTCCCCGCTTTGCGTTTGCTGTTTGCCAGTCCGGTAAACTGGTACAGGGTTGGCGCAGCCCTTTGCGATGGTTTTGCGATCTTGATGGCTTTTCCTTGCGCAAGGGCGTTCTTGGGGGCGTAACTGGCGCTGCTGCAGTGTCGCTGCGCCACTCTGCGCCACGTCTGCTTTTGGAGGCGAAAATCCATGAATACGCTGTGCGCGGAAATTGATTTTATCGCACGCGGCTGGCGCAGACATTCGCATGGGCACACTGTGCGCCAGCTGCGTGCGCCACTTTTGTGAGGAATTACATGAATCGGCCTGTGAGTGTAGTGAAGATGGCAGAAGCGGAGAAAGTCAGGGGGTTGGTGCTCGGAGATATGTTTGTGCATGGTTTACAACAGTATGCTCAATGCAGGCATGTTGCAAAGAATTTTGATGTTAAATGAGTGGAGGTGGTGTGGAGCACTGTGCCTGATTGCAATGTACAGGGAATTGTACAAGTTTGTGAAGATATGGGCAGGATCAACAGTCCCCATGTGGTAGTTTTGCACTATGGTGCTTCCCGTTTGGGCTATGTCAGTGCCCCTACTTTGTTGGCAGATTTGGAACACTTGGTTCAAGCAGTAATGAACATCCTTCCAAATGCCAAAGTATTTTTTTCTGGATTACTACCTAGGGCAATATGGGACAAGAGTTCAGTTTTTTGTCCTCAGCAAAACAATGCTAGGTGTGTAATCAACCGAGGCATGTAGGCCTTCATGCTTAGAGCTGGTATGTTCTTCTGTAATAATGAGAATATTGATTCCAGTAATGCTGTTTATTTTATAGAAGATGGCATTTCCTTATCTTTTATGGGAAATGTCATTCTGTTTTGGAATGTAAGGGTTACTTTGGAGAAGGTTATGTGAAGATTTTAGGAGTAAAGTAAGAAAAAGAAAATACAAAATAACAGGTGTCTGTCAAGCATCTGCAAAAAAACAAAAAGAAACGGCTCTTTTCAGAGCCAACCTCAAAGGGGAAATGGGGCACACTATTTAAATTTACATTCACCACGCTCAGATTTTCGATATGTCTGCGGACATGGCGGTAGTCCGCGGACATCGAAATCACTAGCTAGGGGTTCAGTATGTTCTATGTTACATGTATATAAAGTCAGGGATATTATGGTTAAGTTGTGCTACTAAAAACCTATGAAATTCAGTGAAAAACGTTGTTACAATTGACGTTATGGTTAAGTTGCGCTACTAAAAACCTATGAAATTCAGTGAAAAAACGTTGTTAAAATTGACGTTATGGTTAAGTTGCTCTACTAAAAACCTATGAAATTCAGTGAAAAAACTTTGTTAAAGGGACGTTATGGTTCAAAGTAAAACCGAAAAACCCCTGAAATTCGGCAGTTATGGTAAAATAAGCAACCATAACTCGTGCCACCGTGCACTGCTAACAGTAACACCCAGGAAATCAAAGAGGACATCACAAATGTCATTGATGACATCATTGATGACATCACATGGCTGGCTCTCCCTTTTTTTCCTTTACTGACATATCTAAGCCACATAGTTTTCTTCAGTAACAGTCAGGAAGTAAACATTGAAAAGGTACTATATTTGTAGACTTAGGGTCAAGTCATATCATATGAAACATATATATAGCGGAAGACACAGGCTTGAAAGAGAGCAATCCTTTCTGTGCATGAAGATAATCATTAGAGTTATCAGCACTTTCTCATAGTTTTATTTGTATTACTATGCCTTCCCTGTATATGCTCATATTTGTATACATTGTACTCACACTCCTTTCCTTAGGGTTCACTGACATCATTTGATACACATACATACAGTAATTAGCACCTTTGAAACAGAGCAATAATTTCTCTGCATAAAGATAATCAGTTAGGTTGTGAACTCTTTCTGCTACTACTTCTGCTTTTTTGCTTACTTCTCTGTCTCTGTATATACTCATATTTGTATGTGTTGTTGTCTCTTTGTGGTTTGTCTGTATTAAGTGTAATTATGTATTAAGTGGGTTTTATTAGCTACTTATTACATGTTAAATTATGAATATTGCACCTTCAACATGTATACTGCAAACACTGCCTAAGTTTCTGCATGAGTTGCTTAGTATACTGGATAGAACTTCATAATAGAATGCTATTTATATCAATGCATTGCTTAATGCACTAATTAGCTC
Source organism: Ambystoma mexicanum (assembly GCF_040938575.1). Lineage (NCBI taxonomy): Eukaryota > Metazoa > Chordata > Amphibia > Caudata > Ambystomatidae > Ambystoma > Ambystoma mexicanum. Next base: position 123,239,207 of record NC_090931.1, on the reverse strand, counting down.
ATGATATTTATTGAAAAGATCCTTCACACTTTTTGGTCAACATTATAAGAATCCCTCCTACAGAGTTTTCATGAAAAGTAAATGCACATGTTATGTCCTCAGTGATGTCATCAATGACATTTGTGATGTCATCTTTGATGTCCTGGGTGTTACTGTTAGCAGTGCACGGTGGCGCGAGTTATGGTTGCTTATCTTACCATAACTGCCGAATTTCAGGAGTTTTTCGGTTTTACTTTGAACCATAACGTCCCTTTAACAAAGTTTTTTTACTGAATTTGATTGGTTTTTAGTAGCGCAACTTAACCATAACGTCCCTTTTAACAAAGTTTTTTCACTGAATTTCATAGGGTTTTAGTAGTGCAACTTAACCATAACATCCCTTTTAACAAAGTTTTTTCACTGAATATATATATATATATATATATATATATATATATATATATATATATATATATATGTGCAAGAGTTCATTATTATTATTTTTTAATATAAGCATACCTGTGCTATGTTGTGTTAGATGCAGATCTTGCTGAATCTGAAAATAGAAATCTTCGGCAGTTGGACAGTAGTTTTTGATGCAGATGTCTTTCATTATCAGGCGATATGTACTCTGAGAGTTCAAGTGTACATATGAAGTGTTGAAGAGAGATGACAGGGTTCAGTGTAGGAGTTTTGGATGCGATTGGTGGATGGATGTGTGACTCTTTGAAAGCAGCCAATGAGGGTGTCTTAAGAACATGGAAGTGGAAAGGGTAGAAGGGCTGCCCTCTGTAAGCAGGTCCTCATACACTGAGGTAGCCGCAGACGGATGCCTGGCATGTAAAGTGGACTGTTGGGAGAAGCCAATCATGTTTGCTGGGTGTGGTGTACAGGAAGAGAGGGTGGTAGGAGTTTTGTTTGCCGTAGTTGTGAGAGCAGTGATAATGGCTGTGGCTATGTGTTTGAGAAGGCAGACTGAGTGGATTATGGGGGATTCTTCAATTCAGTCATTGAAGGTGCATGCTGATAACCAGGGCATCCTTGGAAATATTGGATTGGCAGAAGTGGAGGTTTCCTGGCATGCAGTTTATGGCTCAAACTGGGCAAGCTTCCTTTCATTTAGTGGGAATATGGCTCACTTCAAATGTCCAGATATTGTGATTGTCCATTGTGGAGGGGACAGTTTATAGTTTGTGACTCCAGTTTCTTTGCAAATTGAGCTGTAGGATTTTTTAAAAAAACCTAATGCAACTGTTTCCTGCTGCTCAGATTATTTTTTGGGAATTAAATCAGACGCAAAAGGAGATATCCAACAAACTTTATCAGTCCTCAAATTGAACAATCAAGGCAGATTTTTATTAAATATGTATCACCTTTTTTGAATGCTTCAGGAATGTAATCTTTTGAGAATGATAATATCAATTCTCAGGGTGTGATTTTTTTTCTGTCCAGATGGGGTTTACTTCACAGAGGTGGCCCATGCAATTTTCCTTTATAATGTAAGGAATGCATTGAAGAGGTTCCTGTTAGGAAGAAACAAACATAAAAGCAAAAAAAGAAAACACAGGTGTTTGTTTACAAACCCCCACACCCAAAAAAGGTTCTTTTCAGTGCCACCACTAAACATAACTTACATTGGCCCTCATTACGACCCTGGCGGAAAGTAACTGACATGACCGCCATAGCGTACATAGCGTTTCCGCCATTGCACGATGGAGCAAAGTGCGGCTAATTCCGACCCATCGGGCACGAGCATCACGCCATGGCGGAAGTGCAAAGTCCGCGATGGCGGAAATGACCCCAAAACGGCCCATACCGCCGTCGTACGCCGCCCTAGGTGCAAGTCCGCCATCCATTTTAGCGGTCACCGTAATGAGCGGTCAGCGCAAATTACGGTCACCGTAAATATACGGAAACGGAAGTGAAAACATGGGGCCGGAACGGGAAACAGCACGCCGTACACCTATAAAATCAGAATCCCAACACAACCATTAAAAATCCGACCCAGAGACACATCCCAACCCGTTAGCCACCCCATCATAAAAAAATAAATATGGGAAAAGTTGCTAAAAAAGCGTGCGATCGCAAGCGGCAGGTCCACTTCTCCCATGAGGAACTCACTGTGCTCACAGAGACCCTCCAGGAGAACGCTGCCGTCGTCTTCTCGACGCAAATGACCAGGACGGCACTTGCGAACAAGAAGGACATATGGGCCCTGGTGGCACAGCGGGTAAGTGCGGTGGGGACCGCACCCCGCAACCCACAGCAATGCAGAAAGCGAAGGGACGACTTGCGGATACGCGTCCGGAGCATACTTTCTGCCAACCGCAACATTGCCACAGCTACCGGGGGAGGATCGGAATCACCCATCAAGTTGACCCCCTGGGAAGAAATCTGTGCCTCCACCATTGGAATGGAGAGCATAGAGGGAGTCGGAGGGATGGAGAAAGGAGTGCAGACATCCGAAGAATCAGGTAGGTGGCCCAAATAAAACAATGCCAAATCCACAATGTCCAATCATGTGAAGTACCATGTGTCCCCATAGTGCAATAGAAACACATGTCCAGGAGAACGTCCACATACATTGCCATGATAGCGCCCTTTAAAAGTCATATTAAATACATAAATAAGTAAAAATCCTAAAAACACCCTCTACATGTGCAGCATGCACACCCTAACTGCAGGCTGCAAAATAACTGCACCCTCAATCCACACGAAAATGAGACCTCCCCCAAGGCCCTGACCCAAATCACCCTCAGGTACCACCCCAATGCATGTGATACATTGCCATTCCAATTACCACAGACCCATAAATAACGCTCGCCCTCCTTTACTCCACCACAGGGTCCGATTCAAACGACGAGCTGCAGGACACCCCTACCAGCACACCTGCAAAGAGGGCCAAGACCAACGGCCAAAGACCCTCCACCTCAGCTGCACGGATCAAGACACGGCAGCAGCACAAATCAAGTGGCAGCACACTGGAGGGGACATCAACAGGCACCCCAGCAGGCAGCATGTCCACAACAGCAGCACCACAGGTCCCCCCAATGGATGCCACAGAAGGCACTGCTTCTGGTGGCAGCAGCACCATAGGTGACACTGCTTTCATGCCAGCATGCTCCGACACAGAAAACGGTGCTGCCGATGTAGGAACCATCCATGACCTGTCCCAATCCCCCTGTATGTTTCATCCCGTACACCATGAGGAAACCACGCAGGGGCACCCACAAGACGACGACTGGCCAACCCCCACAAGGCCTGAGGCAAGGCAACATGAGGTGATCAGCCCCTCTGTGACACCACCGCAAATGGGCATGGCCCAGCAGAGGCAACAGTCCCTCGAGCAGATGATAGTGCAACAGCAGCAACTGGCCACGCTCCTCAAGGAGCATGCTGCTGAATGCGGGGGTTCTGAGGCAGCCATTGTAACATCTACTGAGACACTCAGGGCAGAAATGGAGCGAAGTACAGAGACACTAAGGGCACAAATGGAGGGAAGCACCGAGAGCCTGAGGGTACAAATGGAGAGAAGCACCGAGAGCCTGAGGGGGGAACTGCATGCAACGTCCAAAGACGTATGTGGTGAACTTGCCGCTGTGCGCCGTGTGCTCACTGAGCTCTCACAAACCCTTAGGGACATGCATGGACGTGAGCAGGCAGAGACATCATCCGTTGCAAGTTCCGTCCAGGGCAGCCCCCAACGTAGATCTGGGAGGAACCTGCGCTCCACAGGCAGGGGTGCCCCTGATGCCCGGAGAGGGGGCTTGCAATAGCGTCTGCCCAATGACAATGAGCATCTTTGGACACTGGTGTTCAGGGGGGAGGTAGGAGGGTGGAGGGGGTGTGTTGGGCTTTTTTGGGTGGCGGGTCGATTGGGTGGTAATTTCATTTCACATTTGCCATACATATATTCACATTAATCCAATGAGATGTGTGGACATTGATCTTTGTGTACAAGGCCTTTCTTGGCGTACAGGCCACATTGTGCATGTTCCAGACACACACAGTGCCACAAGTCCCGTGTCCATGTAACAGCCACCAGGCGTGAGTGCTAGAAGCATACATCTATGATATTCTGACGAATCTCACGGGCCTCCAGTGCCTCGTGGACTCCTTGAGGTGCTGCCACATCCCCACCCTCATCATGACCATCTTCAGGTGCTTGCAGTTCTGCGTCAGGGGGCATGGCCACATTTCTACGTACGCACATGTTTTGTAGCATGACACATGCCATGACCATCTTTGCAACCTTCTCATGGCGGTACAGGAGTGCCCCGCCAGACCTGCTGAGGCAGCGGAAACGAGCCTTCAGTAGGCCGAATGCCTGTTCAATGACTACACGGGTACGTGAGTGGGCATGGTTGTAGACCTCCTCATGCTGGTTCTGTGGGTTCCGGATTGGTGTAAGGAGCCATCTCTTCAGTGGATACCCGGCATCACCTGTATGTGGACAATGAAGGATGTTTGTGTAATGACATTGCTACGTACGCACGCCCCCCCTTCCTGCCACGTCATTGACGCATCACCCACCACACATTCTCATGCATCAAATGAGACTAACCGAGTAGCCAGGATCGGTGCCCTGCGTGTCGCTCCATGTAGCGTGGTACTGTAGAGTTCCTCAAGACCATAGAGTCATGGGTTGATCCTGGAAATCGGGCACAACAATGTGTAAAGATCCTGTTGGAGTCACAGACCATTTGTACATTGATAGAATGATATTGTTTCCGGTTGCGGTACTGGACCTCCATGGCATGTGGGACAACCAATTCCACATGGGTGCAGTCGATGGCACCAATGCAACCCGGTATGCCGCCAAGTGCATGGAATCCCACTTTTGTGTTTGTAAGCTCCTGCTCCGAGCGTGGTAAAGAGATGTAGTCGTCTGCGTGCTTCAGGAGGGCATCAAGCACTTGGAATAGTGTCCGTGACAATAGTGGCTGTGAAATGCCATGCAACTGTCCGACTGTGTGCTGGTAGGTGCCTGTGGCCAGGAAGTGGAGTACAGACACCACCTTCAGTAGGGGTGGGATGGCGGTTGGGCTATCTATCATGCTGACAAGGTCAGCGTGTGTCATGTCGACAATGGCGGTTATGGTGTCCCGGTCCAAACGGTAGAGGGTGTGGATCTGCTCAGCAGTGAGGTTGAACGGATTGGCTCGGTGGCGTGGGATTGCGGGCTGCCTGCGTGGCGGTAGTGGCTGTGCTGGTGGGCCTTGCTGCCCCTGCCTTGCCCTCCTCCTCCTCCTCCTGCGTCTCCTCTGTGCGGCCGGTTGTTGTAGTCGTTGGTGTTCGTCTTCTTCTTGAAGTTGGAGTACTTGCAGTGCTATCAGGTCCCCCATGCCCAACATCGCTAGTCCTGTCGGTAGCATTTGGGAGTGGGTGTGGTTGTGGGAGGGGGTTGGGTGTGCAATTTATGTGTTTTCAGGCTGTATAGCCTCCACCTGTGGTGATTCATTCCACCTGTGCCAGCTGCAATTACTTTTGGGCGAGCACGTCCCGCACACAATGCTGCAATTTGACGCATGGCATCTTGCAATTACAATCATGTATTTAATCCCGATGGCAGTGAAATATTGGTTTATATGTTCATTCTGCTATGGTCCCATTGTTTCACATACTATTTTTGCAGTCGCGAACAAACTTGTGAAGGGTCAGTGGAATGTATTACTCGATCAACGGTGGACCCTCATGCAGCACTGTACCGACGTTCACCGACGGGCGGGGAGTCCCATTAGTGATTGAAGGCAGTTACCATTTTCACACACAGCCGCACTACATAGATGTATTTGTGTATTCAAGCGTCCACAGATGCCTTTTCGACGTAATGTTGAAAATGAGGAATTCGAAGGACAGCGCTTTTGGTTTTCAACTAGCGGCGAGGAGACGCCCACAGGTCTGACTGGAAATGTAACGTTCTATTGTTGAATGTCCTTGGGACAGGGCCCATGGCGGAATGCAATGATTGATATGAATTGAATGGGATGCGCAATAGCGTAGTGGACGATAAGGCAGGACGTCCCCAAATACATGTCACTTCACTACACTAGTAATCCGGGCAGGAGCACAGTGGATTTTGCAGACTGCATTACGCACAGACTCAATAGAAATTTCTAATGTAATGTGAGTAAATATTCAGGCGTTTTCATACCGGGATGAGGGAATGATGAATGGATGCATGGACGGATGATTTAATTGAGAGTTTGTCATGTACATGGCTTTTTGGAATCTATCCCCTTCCACTGCACTATGTGATGCAAAGCTGCCATAGTGGGTCCATCATCTATCTGCCCTTGTTGAACCCTCCCTGTCTCGACGCGCCTTCAAACACTTGTGTCTGTGCATGTTACTAATCCCATCTAATGGATTCTGTTTTAACAGACGCATGCACACAAACACTCGTTAGCAATAGTGTATTAACCTCGATTTATATCGTTATGATTCGCAAGTGATTTTTGGGTGAAATTAATCCTTTTGAGTGGGCTAGCATGCATATGGTTGTAGATTTAGTGTGTTGAATGAACTGAGTAATACATATGGAGTTCGGATGCCCATACTATTATTTTTTTTCATTTGGGTGACAGGTATCTCCTCCCCTTTTGCCGCTGCCATCTGTACGCCACTCCTGCAGATGGCTTTTTCACTCGACACCTGCAGCTTCGAGTTAATCAGTGGAGCACCATTACGATCTTATGGGACGATCGCCAATGGGCAACATGCCCTTACACAGTGCTAGTGGCTAGGAGCAACATATGTACCTTTCAGCTGGACTAGTGCCTACTTCTTGGGACGGCCCTGCGGTTCTGGGCGCTTCCATGTTGCCTTTTTGAACGTAAATGTAGCCCCTGTGTACCATGAAGGAACAGGGCGTCACACAAGAAGAAGCTGGTCATTTATTGCGGATGCAGCCCACAGTGATGGAGATAATTTGGGAGTTTATGAGCAAATAGCTGTATGGGCTTGGTGATTTTGTTGTGCATTAAATTTATATTCAGATATTGACCGTGTAGGCTTATTCTTTGCTAATGATGTAGCATATTCCGATTTGTGGCGCGATGTATTGTGAGATGATCTGCATTGGGTTCCGGCTTATGAGTAGAGTTGTGTGGTACTGTACTGGCCGCGTTTGCCTACGACGCCCAGTGAGGTCAGGGATAGGGGCTGCCATTATGACTGTTTTTGTGATGTCATGCTCAGGGGCGGGGGATTAGCTTTTGTGCAACAGATGCCGGTCAGCCAGGTGGATTGGTGGAATGATGGGATTCTCAGAAAATGGCTGGTCACAGGTGCCTGTGTTTGCGTGCGTTTCTTGGAGGGAGACTGAGGTCAGGTCCATTGGAATTGCTTCTGTATTCGTGCCATCTGTGCCCTACAGCTCCCATTGGCCCCTCTTGAGATGAGCCTGGCTGCTCAGTCACTCTGCCAACTTATGTGGTACATGCTTATGCTGATGGTTGGTTTGTCTACTGGCAAGGGTACAGGGCTGCTGCAATCTCCCTCAGGATACTGCTTTGAATGTTGATTTACACTGGTGACAAGCGATGGGGGACTATTGTTGTTTTGTCTCATGGAATATGTCAGTTCATTTTGGTGTACTTGAACCTTCACATGCCTGTGCTGCATCAGTACGGCGATGGTGTCATGTCGGATATGGATGGCCACTCACAAGACACTTGGAGCCCCTGCATGCATTTGTTCGTTGGCATGCATGGGGGACTTGTACATTTCACTGGTTGCATGGTGTGACTGCATTGCGCCTACGAGGAGTTGTGCAATGTGGGCAGGGAGTGGAGTACAGGCACTCAGTTGGGCCATGTACGGTTGGTTCGCGATGCCGTAATTCTCACCATGACGGAATGGTACTTTCCGCCATGCTTGATGGCGTTGTGTAAATGTCCGCTAGGGTCAGAATTCGCGTACCGTTGCGCCATGGCGGAAATTACGGTTTTGCATGGCGCGCGTGCACGTACTTGGTGCAGTTAGCGTTGGCGTTCACTACGGTGTCGCTAATGGCATCGTACTTTACGGTGACGGGTCATGATCGCAACGAGCGGTATTCGATGGCGGTATTACATTTCCGCCTTCGTTTTTGGAATTCCGCCAGGGTCGTAATGAGGGCCATTGTGTGTAATTTCCCTCCCCACCACCTTCAATCGGATGATCTGTCCGCGGGTACTGAGGTAGTCCGCGAGGGCACGTGCCACATCTGGGTCTTTTGAGGATGCCTGGCATGGAAAGGGGATTGCAGAGATCGCAGACAGTCGAGGTGTCCGAGGACATTCGGGGATCGGCCAATCAGGTTTCATGGGTGTGGTATACAGGAAGAGAGGGTAGCAGGAGCTTTTTTGTTACTAGGAGTTGTGAGTAGAATGAAACATCCAGATATCATTATCATTCATTTTGGTAGGAACAGTTTGGGGAATGTGACTGGAATCTCATTGTTGTTTTCATTGAACGAGAAATTGGGAAAGTTGAAGGAAATATTCCCTAATTCCAAAATATTTTTTTCACAAATTTGCCAGAGACAGATCTGGATGTGTTGGTCTGCAAATGGAAAAAGGGAGGCACAACGTTAATAAAGCTGTGTGTGATTTTATTTGTGATGTTGGCATGACATTGTTCCACAATGGGAACATTACATTTGATAGGGGCAACATTTTCTGATGACATGGAATTCATCTAACTGATGTGGGTTATCAGATTTGTGTGGAAAACATTCAGAATGCTTTAAATCAGTTTCTGTGAACTTGAGAAGAAATAATGAAAATCAGTGAAATGTGTTCTTACTTCAGTTTGTAAAAGCAAACATTTAAATAAAAAATATAAAAACCAAAAACCCAACTAAGCAGTTCTTTTAATAGCCACTATTTTCTAGCAAAAAACAATTGCAATGATCACCCCTGACATCTTGTTAACAGCATTATAAACACAACCTTGTGTAGGGACTTTCAAACAACATTTATTTCATATGTGATGTCATCAGTGATGTCGTCTTTGATGGCCTGTGTGTTAGTCTTAGCAGTGCACGGTGCTGGCACGAGTTATGGTTGCTTGGCGTACCATAAATGGTGAATTTATGGGGCTTTTCGGTTTTACTTGTAACCATAATGTCCCTCTAACAATGCTTTTTCCATGAATTTCATAGGTTTTTCTTAATGCAACTTAACCATAACATCCTTTTAACAACGTTTTTTCACTGAATTTCATATGTTTTTGTTAGTGCAACTTAAACACATTACGACCCTGGCGGAAATCGAAAAACGATGGCGGAAATGCAATACCGCCATCGAATAGCGCTCGGTGCGACTATGACCCGTCACCGCAAAGTACGAAGCCATTAGCGACACCGTAGTGAACGCCAACGCTAACTGCACCAAGCACGCGCGCGCGCGCCATGCCAAACCGCAAACACCACCATGGTGCAACGGTACGCCAATTCCGACCCTAGCGGACATGTACCTAACGCCATCAGGCATGGCGGAATGTACCATTCCGCCATGGCGAGAAGTACGGCATCGCGAATCAACCGTAAACGGCCCCACTGAGTGCCTGTACACCGCTCCCTGCCCAGTGAGGGACGTGGTGTGGTGGTGGGTGAGAACCCACAACTGCTGCAGGTCATGCTCTCAAGGGGTGTCTCTGGCTGCCCCTCCCCCGAGCTGTACTCAGGTGTTGATTCGGATGATGAGACCTACGTGCCGTCGCAGGTGAGTGTTCCTGGGAGGGATTCTGTTGTCTGACCCACCTGCACCAGGGTTAGAACCCTCAATGGGGATGTCAGTGTTGGCAGCTACGCCTTTGGTGGTTACGGATGCAGGGTCACACTCCGCGACATCTGATCCTGTTCCTGGGCCAGCAGATCAGAGGGGGAATGCAGTCCTGCAGCCTCAAGCAGTGCCGGCACAGCAAGGCGCAGTTCGCCTTGCCCCAGACAGGTGTGGTGCCCGCCGACATGGTGGCCGTACGCCACCTGGCAATACCGCATGGGAGCAATCCATTTACGGTATGGCAACCCAACAGGCAGCATCATCAGAGATGATGGCTCAGGCCATGGATAGGGTGGCCACTTCCATTGTCCCCCCCGAAAGGCTGATGGAGCGACTACAGCAGGCAACCGACTCCATCTGCCAGTCACACAGGGAGGACATGTTGGCGTCCAACAGGGACAGGCGGGCGGCACTGGCGACTCTGCAGGAAGCCATCTCCATAGAGTCCCAGGGCCACAGGGAAGCCCTGAGGCTGGAACTCCTTCACCTCAGGACGACTCCTGTTGAGCTTGAGGCTTCAACAAACCGAAGGACAGAACAGCAGCTGGAGCGTCTCACCCGTACGCTCTCAGCTGAGATGCAGGCAACTAGGGCGGAGGTCCGGGCTTCCCGTGAGTTGTTGCATGGGGACCTCCGCACACTCATCCTCCAGAACGAGACCTACCACACCCGCATGCTTGCAGCCATGGAGGAACAGACTAGGGCCTTGCATGGGCTGCCTCCCATAGTGCCACCACCTCCGGATGCAGCTGCACAGGGTGAGAATAGCGACAGCAGTGATACTCCCACAATAGGGTAGCCGTGTGGGCCATGAGCCCATGGAGGTGTTTTTTTTCTGCAAGATCCACACAGGTGGGTTTTGGTGTGCACCCTGTCCTCGGACCTCCTGGGTGGCCTCCCCAACCCCCCCGGGCCCATTAATGGCCATTTTTGAATTTTCTTTTTTTTAATTTTTTTTTATTTTTATTGGGACAGTGTGTTGCCTTGTGCGGCTCCCGTGGGCATACGCTGCATTGTGGCTGGGCACATGCAGGCTTGTCATGTATTTGGTTCAGATGCTTGGGTTTTTGTCGCACACACCCCTCCTGCTTCCCGTTTCCATGGGCTTGCAAAGGGTGTGCCCAAGTGACATTGACGTACATGGTGACATTGGACTCCCACTACATGTGTGGGTAGTCTAGTCAATACTGTGTATACATTCCTAGTGCATATTGCTGTTGTGTTGTACACTGCATGTTGCATTGATGTGTAACTCATCATCCATGTCTACCTCCTAATTTGCAGGTCCTTTCCTCATGTCTACACAAGGCCCTCTACTTTGGAGATGGAGTCCATGTTGGCAGCAGTGCACCTACAACTCTACATGGCGGCAACACTGTACAGTTGGAAGTGGTGGGAGTGCAGGCATTTCCAGGTGGTGAGACTACCAATTTCTTACATTTTTAATGCCATGTTAATGGTAGTTTTGAGGGTCAGTAGCTGATAAGTGTTATTGCTAAATACCTGCTCAAGTGTGTTGTTGGTCCTGCATTACTGTGAGCATTTCAGGTGTCGCGAGTTTCAATTAGGGACACTGTACTTTGTGACACTTGTGTCATGTTGTGGGGATTACTTTGTTTACCCGCACATAGCTTGACATGGCATGGTGTGTCGTGTGGCAGTGCTGGGGATGGGTTGGGTGACATGGCACTGTCCTCATGTTGCATTTTGCAAGTGGGTATTCATTTTAGCTGCATGAATGTGTTTTTTCACGAAACTGCATTGGTGCTGTCTGTGTAGGTAGGGATGCACACATTGTAACACTTCCAGGTGAACAATCTCAGGCTGATATGGTTTTGATGGTTGATTCTCTAGACATTCAGGATCATTGTCAGGTTGAGTCATCATTGATTGTCAGATGGTATGTGCCAGGGCAGTGTGCACTCCACAGGGGTGTGATTTCTATGTGAAGTAATTAGCCACTAGCTGTGTACGGGCTGCCTTCCCGCAGCCCTTTCCCCTCCCATGCGCAGCGGGCGTGCATGTGGTTGGGGATGTGGGGGCACCACCATGTCCACGGCCAGGCCCCGGCGTGTTGCAACGTTGTGCAGGACACATGCTGCCACTATGATCCTGCACACTACTGGGGGAGCGTATAACAGCTGCCCGCCAGAACGGTCAAGGGAGCGAAAGCGTGACTTAAGCACTCCAAATGTGCGCTCCACTATGCCCCGGGTTGCAATGTGGGCTGTGTTATATCTTACGTCGGGTGGCGTGGTGGGGTTCCAAATTGGCGTCATCATGTGGGGGCTGAGAGGGTAGGCACTGTCCCCTGTGGAGGTGGTGATGGGTATCATTGGTGGGGTTGTGACCTTGCTCAGTATCTGACATGCATGCATGTGCAGTGGCATTCATACTCACCAAGCAGCCATGGATCGCCATGCCGCCCAGCTTCTAGGTCCCGGCTTAGGGTGGACATTCGGTAAATGAAGCTGTCGTGGGTGGACCCGGGTTAGTTGGCATATACTGAGGTGATGATTCCCTTGGCATTACATACTACCTGCACGTTGATGGAATGCCAGTGCTTGCGGTTCCTATAGATGTGCTCAGATGCCCTGGGGGGACGTAGAGCCACATGGGTGCAGTCGATGGCACCTAGCACTTTGGGGAATCGTGCCACACCGTAAAAATCCAGGGCAGCAGCATGCCTTTCTGCAGGTGTTCTGGGCAGGTATATGTGCCTGCGGACTGATGGGCGTGCAGTGATGATGTTCAAGACCTGGTGGAGGCAGCGTGACTGCGTGGCCTGTGACACCCCACCCACTATGGCACTTGTCCGCTGAAATGATCCAGTGGCTAAGAAGTGCAGTACATTGAGGACCTTCTCCAGGGGGCTGAGTGCTTGGGAGCACAGGGTGGGTGATGTGAGGTCATCCTCCCACTCACTCACCAGGTCCAATATTATGTGTGGTGGAAACCTGTACCTCCCATACACCTGGTCATCAGGCATCCCAAAAAGGCTGGTTCTGGGTGTGAAAATTCTGGACCTGACTATCCTCCTCCTCCTTTGGTAGCCCACGGCCACTGCTGCTAGGAACGATATATTCATCCTGGCGTCTGAGCTTGTTAGTTTTTTGCGCGCAAATGTATGCGTCGCGGGGCGACGTATGCCTGCTTCCTACTGGCGTACGTGTTTCTTTGCACATGTTGTAGGCGAGCGTGTGAAACTTCCCGCGCACCCCTGAAATCCACGTACCCAGGCCAATAGCGTGTGGAAATTCCTGCGCTCCCCGGAATACACGTGCGCTGATGTACTCGCGTGTGTAAGTGCCCACGCACCCCTGAAATACACGTACATAGGTCAATCGCGTGTACGCGCACTTTGGTCCAATTACACGCGATGACACTCTGACGTGCAGTCTTTCCACGTGTGCTCCGTCATCACGTGCTATTAGGGAAACACCCGTGCGGGTCACGTCACAGACGCGCTTACGCGCTGAGGGCCTTTGGTCCAATAGAATCGCGTATGCGTGCTGAGGCGCGTACGCGTTAGGGGCCTTTCCTCGAATTTCACGCTGACGTGCAGGATTTTCACGTGCCAAATCACTCCGTATCAAGCTGGCCACGCAGAAACACACGGAAGACCACGCTCCTGCCCAGTATGCCGAATTACTGCCCCCCAGTGCCCCAAGCAGCCTCCCACGTGCCATCTGCTGCTGCCTGCTTGCCTGCTGCCACCGTGCCCTGCCATTTGGTGCCTGCACATCAGCCATCTGCAGGGGTCCAGTTGCTGTGTCCACCCCTGCTGGAACAGAAGACTCCCGACTGGGATAACATCGCTCCACAGCCCAGCCCCAGGACCCAGTTGCCCACCCACTCCTGCCTCTGGGGTTGCCATGTCGGGCACTTCGACATCTGGCACCAGTGGCAACCCCAGGCCAGAGGGGCAGAGGGGCACCAGCTTCACTGCCACCAAAGTTGGTGTCCTGGTGGAGCATGTCCTGGGGCAGTATGATGCCCTCTTTGGATTGTCCCGCGCCAGCAAGGAAGGACGGGAGAGGATCTGGGCCGACTGTGTGGTTGCCATCAACGCGGAGGGGGTGGCAACCCACGACGTCCAGAAGATCAAGAAGCGCTGGGAGGACTTGAGGTCCAGGACCCTCGTGAAGGCCCGGCGCCTCGTGGAGGGGGGCCGGGCCACATGAGTTCCATCCAGATGAGGGTCCTGGAACGCGTACACCCAGCGCTCCACGCCCAGATCCTTGAGAGGGAGACCCGTCTGGAGTTGAGCGGTAAGTGGCCAAGCATTGCTGTGTGAGACAGGGCATGTTGCGGTGTGCTGGTTGTCTGATACTTGCCTGTATGTGTGACATAGGCCATGTACGCATGTATGTGTGCAGGGACATCATGGTAATGCATGTGCGACCAGTGATGTGTGAACCACATGGTCGTTGCATGTGTTTAAATGCGACATGGGGAGCCCTATGCAGATTTTCCACAGTCTCTGTTCCTGGACATGGGTGGGGGTGAGGGATGGGTGCTGATGCCAGGTACATATATGGTAGCCACATCTGTGTGCCTGACCTGCGTGTCTGTGACTTGTGAATACCATGGATGCATGACACATGTCTGTGACAATGCACAGATTCACTGATGCAGCCTAGTTATCCTTGAATCCGCTGTGTTTGGGGTGCATGAGGCCAGATGGATGTGACTGAGGTGAAGTGTGTGCATGTGATAGGCATGACCCATGATGCATGTGAGTTCCATATCATTGTATGTTTCAAGAGTCCATTGGACATGTATGGAAATGTCCATGGCATGCACCATGCCTGTTACTGTGTGTGTTTTGCCTGGACTGACCCATGTGTTGTGGAGGGGCATGATGGAAGTGTACTTTGACAGTGGTACTCATCTGCTATTGCTTCCTGTCTAGGGGACCATTGTACAGTAGCCTGATGCTTGTGTTCTATGTCTCCCTCTACGCAGCGGCTAGTGAAGAAGAGGGCGGAGACGGCGCTGTGGAGCAAGGCGGCGGGGATGCCCCCGCGGCTGCAGCGGAAGGGGTGGGTGAGCCCCCACAGGGGCCTGCTACGGCGGAAGACGGTGAGGAGCCATCCAGGTTGGTGGTTTCCACAAAGGAGGAGGAGGCCGCACACATGGGGCCTGGTGGGGGCATCCCTGCTGGTGCAAGTGATGCAGTCCAGGGGCAGGGGCAGGAGGCAGCACAGGTCACCGTGGAGGGGCCTGTGCATGTCGCTGTCCCTGACCCTGTGAGTGCACCACCATGCACCAGCAGGGATGCCCCGTCCCAGGCCCGTCCGCAGGTAGAGGGGATGTCCATGTCACCTGACTCCCCTCCACCTGTGGACGAGGGGACCCGTGGCCGTATGGAGAAGGTCCTGATTGGGGTCGCGATGCGCGCGGGTGCAATTCGTGATGACGTGCGTGCTTCCCGGGAGGAGCACGCACGTCATCACGAAGAGCACCGTGCCGACGTGGCCCAATTGGGATCTTCCATGTTCGGGGGTTTCCTGCATGCGTCGGCCAATCTGGCGGCCCTCTCCTCCTCTGTGGAGGCTATACGCCGGTCGTTCTCCTTGCCGTCTTCCGGCCCAGATGCCACCAGGGCCCCCTATGGACCTGCCCTGACCAATGCAGCCAGCTCGGTGGGGATCCCATCCCTGCCACAGTCGGGAGTCGGAGGTCCAGCAGGGGTGGACACCACAGCAACTGTACCCCAGCAGAAGGAGGATGTGCCGGCATCATCAGGCAGGGCACGTGCACGACGGCGTCGGTGGATTCCATTAGCCTGGATGCCGTCGTGCTGGCAGAGGCGGTTGCATCGGAGGCAGCAGCAGAGTCAATGTGGGAGGCATCATGGCTCGGGGCCATCAACATCGGAGGGGCAGGCATCGGCCGGAGGGCAGGAGGACCCAGGACAGGAAGTGTCTTCCGTGTGGCTGCGGTTGGGCCAGCAGATAGGTGCAGAGCGGCAGCGGGCGGAAGAGGCGCGGCTCACGATGGTCAGGGCAGAGAACTCCATGCGGAGGGCCCTGAGGCGGGCCGAGTGCCTCGAGGCAATCCGCAGGGGGTTGGAGGAGCAGATGGCGTCGTCCCTAAGGACCCTCGGGGACATGGAACAGGACCGCCTCCGGGACATCGAAGAGGAGTTTGATGATGCCCTGGCCCGGAACACCACGGAGTGAGCCGCTGGACTTGCCTGCTGCCTTTGTATATAGTTCTTTAGTTTTAGGTTTCCTTTGTTTCTTCTTATGATTTAGAGTCGACAGACACTGCTCCACTTTTTGTATATAGTTGCATTTTAGTTAGGGTTTTTTGTAGGTTTCCTTTGTTTAGTTGGGCTCATGGACCCTTGGATGTTTTGTACATAGTTCTTCATTGGATTGTTTTATTTTTTTTGTTTTTATTTATTCATCATGGAGCAATGGTCTTTGCATTTATTTTTCTCTCTCGGATTGATTTTATTTTTAATGTGACTTTGGACAACATTTTTTTGAATTTGGATTTGTAGTTTTGGATTTTTTTGACGGACATGCAGCTTATCTTTTTTTTATTGCCATTGTAGTTTGTTTCATTTCATTTGCATTCTATTTTTTTAATACAATTTTGTTTTCATACTTCACTGTGTGGTATCATCTCATTGGTTTCATGCATGTCATGTTGGGTGTTTTCCCATTCAATTGCAACCATTGTGTGTGACGGACATGGGTTCATTTGCTTTATGAACATTGGAGGTGTAACATGTAATTTCCATTTCCATGTGTGTGAATGGGTTACTTGGTAGGGCCTTTTGGCTGTGGAGGCTGCCCCTGGTGGCTGGGGGGTGGGGGTGGTGGGAGACATGAGTGGGGGCCTGGTGGAGGCTGCCCCAGAGTGCTGGGGGGTGGAGGGTGGTGGTAGACATGGGTGGGAGCCTGGTGGGGGCTGCCCATGGTGGCTGGGGGGTGGGGTGGGTGGGAGACATGAGTGGGGGCCTGGTGGAGGCTGTCCCGGGTGGCTGGGGGGTGGGGGTGGTGGGAGACATGAGTGGGGGCCTGGTGGAGGGTGCCCCTGCACTGCTGGGGGCTGGGGGTGGTGGTAGACATGGGTGGGAGCCTGGTGGGGGCTGCCCATGGTGGCTGGGGGGTGGGGTGCGTGGGAGACATGAGTGGGGGCCTGGTGGAGGCTGCCCCTGGTGGCTGGGGGTTGGGGGTGGTGGGAGACATGAGTGGGGGCCTGGTGGAGGCTGCCCCACAGTGCTGGGGGGTGGGGGTGGTGGTAGACATGGATGGGAGCCTGGTGGGGGCCACCCATGGTGACTGGGGGGTGGGGTGGGTGTGAGACATGAGTGGGGGCCTGGTGGAGGCTGCCCCTGGTGGCTGGGGGTGGGGGTGGTGGGAGACATGAGTGGGGGCCTGGTGGAGGTTGCCCCACAGTGCTGGGGGGTGGGGGTGGTGGTAGACATGGGTGGGAGCCTGGTGGGGGCTGCCCATGGTGGCTGGGGGGTGGGGGTGGTGGGAGACATGAGTGGGGGCCTGGTGGAGGCTGCCCCTGCACTGCTGGGGGTGGGGGTGATAGGGGACATGAGTGGGGGCCTGGTGGAGGCTGCCCCTGCACTGCTGGGGGTGGGGGTGATAGGGGAAATGAGTGTGGGCCTGGTGGAGGGTGCCCCTGCACTGCTGGGGAGTGGGGGTGATGGTAGACATGGGTGGGAGCCTGGTGGGGGCTGCCCATGGTGGCTGGGGGGTGGGGTGGGTGGGAGACACGAGTGGGGGCCTGGTGGAGGCTGCCCCTGGTGGCTGGGGGGTGGGGGTGGTGGGAGACATGAGTGGGGGCCTGGTGGAGGCTGCCCCACAGTGCTGGGGGGTGGGGGTGGTGGTAGACATGGGTGGGAGCCTGGTGGGGGCTGCCCATGGTGGCTGGGGGGTGGGGGTGGTGGGAGACATGAGTGGGGGCCTGGTGGAGGCTGCCCCTGCACTGCTGGGGGTGGGGGTGATAGGGGACATGAGTGGGGGCTTGGTGGAGGCTGCCCCTGCACTGCTGGGGGGTGGGGGTGATAGGGGACATGAGTGGGGGCCTGGTGGTGCTGCCCCTGCACTGCGGGGGGGGTGGGGTGGTGGGAGACATGAGTGGGGGCCTGGTGGTGCTGCCCCTGCACTGCTGGGTGGTGGGGGTGGTGGGAGACATGAGTGGGGGCCTGGCGGAGGCTGCCCCTGCACTGCTGGGGGGTGGGGGTGATAGGGGACATGAGTGGGGGCCTGGTGGAGGCTGCCCCTGCACTGCTGGGGGGGTGGGGGTGATAGGGGACATGAGTGGGGGCCTGGTGGAGGCTGCCCCTGCACTGCTGGGGGTGGGGGTGATAGGGGACATGAGTGGGGGCCTGGTGGAGGCTGCCCCTGGTGGCTGGGGGGTGGGGGTGGTGGGAGACATGAGTGGGGGCCTGGTGGAGGCTGCCCCACAGGGCTGGGGGGTGGGGGTGGTGGTAGACATGGGTGGGAGCCTGGTGGGGGCTGCCCATGGTGGCTGAGGGGTGGGGGTGGTGGGAGACATGAGTGGGGGCCTGGTGGAGGCTGCCCCTGCACTGCTGGGGGTGGGGGTGATAGGGGACATGAGTGGGGGCCTGGTGGAGTCTGCCCCTGCACTGCTGGGGGTGGGGGTGATAGGGGACATGAGTGGGGGCCTGGTGGAGGGTGCCGCTGCACTGCTGGGGGGTGGGGGTGGTGGTTGAC
The DNA here is from genome assembly GCF_040938575.1 of Ambystoma mexicanum. NCBI lineage: Eukaryota > Metazoa > Chordata > Amphibia > Caudata > Ambystomatidae > Ambystoma > Ambystoma mexicanum. Next base: position 123,220,747 of record NC_090931.1, on the reverse strand, counting down.
ATGGGTGGGAGCCTGGTGGGGGCTGCCCATGGTGGCTGAGGGGTGGGGTGGGTGGGAGACATGACTGGGGGCCTGGTGGAGGGTGCCCCTGCACTGCTGGGGGGTGGGGATGGTGGTAGACATGGGTGGGAGTCTGGTGGGGGCTCCCCATGGTGGCTGAGGGGTGTGGGTGGTGGGAGACATGAGTGGGGGCCTGGTGGAGGCTGCCCCTGCACTGCTGGGGGTGGGGGTTATAGGGGACATGAGTGGGGGCCTGGTGGAGGCTGCCCCTGCACTGCTGGGGGTGGGGGTGATAGGGGACATGAGTGGGGGCCTGGTGGAGGGTGCCCCTGCACTGCTGGGGGGTGGGGGTGGTGGTAGACATGGGTGGGAGCCTGGTGGGGGCTGCCCATGGAGGCTGGGGGGTGGGGTGGGTGGGAGACATGAGTGGGGGCCTGGTGGAGGGTGCCCCTGCACTGCTGGGGGGTGGGGGTGGTGGTAGACATAGGTGGGAGCCTGGTGGGGGCTGCTCATGGTGGCTAGGGGTTGGGGGTGATAGGGGACATGAGTGGGGTCCTGGTGGAGGCTGCCCCTGCACTGCTGGAGGGTGGGGTGATAGGGGACATGAGTGGGGGCCTGGTGGAGGGTGCCCCACAGTGCTGGGGGGTGGGGATGCTGGGTGACATGAGCAGGTGTGCAGGGTAGTCCCCTGTGGTGTTGGCTGCCTGCAGGGGCCGTGGAGGGTGTACAGGGAATACCTGGGAGCACCCAGCCAAATCGCGTGTAGAATTTCCCGCGTACCCCTGAAATACACGTACCCAGCCAAATCGCGTGTGGAAATTCCTGCGCACGTACCCTGTAAAATCGCATGTGGAACTTCCCGTGCACCCCTGAAATCCACGTACCCTGCCAGATCGCGTGTGAAACTTCCCGCGCACCCCTGAGATCCACATACCCAGCCAAATCGCGTGTGGAAATGCCCGCGCACGTACCCGGCCAAAATCGCGTGTGGAACTTCCCGCGCACCCCTGAAATCCACGTACACTGCCAAATCGCGTGTGAAACTTCCCACGCACCCCTGAGATCCACGTATCCAGCCAAATCGCGTGTGGAAATTCCCGTGCACGTACCCGGCCAAATCGCGTGTGGAACTTCCCGCGCACCCCTGAAATCCACGTACCCTGCCAAATCGCGTGTGAAACTTCCTGCGCACCCCGGAATACACGCACATGTTATTTTTCAGTCAGCGGGTGTCCGTGTTTGTGGGTACCCCTTTGCACGTCATTTGTCCTGGAGGGCCACAGTATAGGACATACATCATAGCTGTATATAGGTGCTATTTGTTGGCACACCTTTTGGCGCACATTTATTACAGGCGCAGAGATGCTACAGCCTGCTTTCTTGTGGCGGTCGTGTTTGTGCCTGTGCGCTGGTTTGACCGTGCGCTTTTTTGCCCTATTCGATTCCATGAATACGTGTTGTAGGCGAGCGTGTGGGCGTTCCGCGCACTTGCACCCTGTACTTCCCCCGTGACGCCCACATTTTGGCAAGTTGTTCCCCATTCCGAGTGTTACGCCCCGTGTTCCGCCTACTTTTGTTGTGTGCGCCGCGCTATGTGCGATTTTCACTGTGGCCTGTGCGATTTTCGCTGTGACCTGGCGCACGCCGTTAGATGGCCTGTGCGCCAACGTGCGCCGCGCACTTTTTTAGCGCACATCCGATGGTTTTCTCGCGCACGGCCTTCCATGAATCGATGTGCGCTGCTTTTCGTGCGATTTTCGCACTTGCACTGCGATTTTCGCTATTCCACTGCGAATCGCACGTTTTTGGCCACTTGCGCCGCACTAATTATTCCATGAATCGGCCTGTAAGCCTGGCAGGCATTACGGGTCTCTTGTTTGTGACTTGCTGACATCTTTCTTTACTGAGCACCGTCCACAAGTAAGAAATGTGCGAGATTTAAAACCACAGGCCATACCTTACTTGATTATAACTCACCATCACACCACGCCTAGCACTGAATCCAGACAAAATGGACCCCGTTGCCATGGTTGCACAATCAACAAAATGTGCCGAGCAAATCACCACTGCGGGCCCGTGTCCCGATTTGCTGGCTCGCCCCGCCCGCCCCTCCCCTCCTGCTTTATATGGAGGGGGAGATGGCCAAGAGGCAAAGCCGAGCAGGGAAGGCCATAAGGAAAGGCCTCCGGTGATCTTTGCAGCTCCGCTGCAAGCACGAAGCATCATTGAGCAGCTGAGAGCTGAATCAGCTGTCTTACTTCATTTCGGAATATCTGTGTGTTCCCCTTTGTCCTCATCGGATGCCACGTGCACAGAAGCACTGAATCCAGACAAAATGGCCCCCGTTGCCATGGTTGCACAATCAACAAAATGTGCTGAGAAAATCACTGCCACGGGCCCGAGTCCCGATTTGGTGCCTCGCCCCGCCCGCCCCTCCCCTCCTGCTTTATATGGAAGGGGAGAGGGCCGAGAGGCGAAGCTGAGCAGGGAAAGTTGCTCTTTTCAGCTCTGCTGCAAGCACGAAGCACCATTGAGCAGCTGAGAGCTGAATCAGCTGTCTTACTTCGTTTCGGAACATCCGTGTGTTCCCCTTCATCCTCATCCGATGTCACGTGCACAGAAGCACTGAATCCAGACAAAATGGCCCCCGTTGCCATGGTTGCACAATCAACAAAATGTGCCGAGAAAATCACCGCCGCAGGCCTGTGTCCCGATTTGCTGCCTCGCCCCGCCCGCCTCTGCCCTCCTGTTTTATATGGAGGGGTAGAGGGCCGAGAGGGGAAGCCGAGCAGGGAAGGCCGTAAGGAAAGGCCTCTGGTGCTCTTTGCAGCTCTTCGCTGCTCGTTTGCCGTTTGCCACTAAGCTATGCCGCATCCTGGAGGTAAGGAGCCTGTCTATTGCCCCCGGGCCCTGCCACCAGGAGCCTCAGACTATGTGCCCGCACTCTAGAGGCCATCATCGGCTCCCAGCCCCTACCCACGAGCACCCGCAATGCACGGCTATGCTCCTGTACCTTGCCACCCACTTTACGTGCTAACAAGGACAGACTCATCCGACCAACTACAAAGCCCACAGCCATTATAGCTACCTCCAATATAGCTGCCAATGAAGCACTTTACCCCACCTCCAATTGTACTGCTTCTATACTAAATGTGAATCCACCTGTGTCCACCACCACTACAAATGAGCCCCCAATGCAAAATCTGTGATGTGCAATTCTTCTACCACCATTTTGAATGCTATTGTGCCAAATGTGATTCCATCTGTGTCCACCACCACTGAAAACAAGCCCCCAATGCAAAATCTGTTATGTGCAATTCTTCTCCCATTTTGAATGCTATTTTGTCAAATGTGATTCCATCTCTGTCCACCACCACTGAAAATGAGCCCCCAATGCAAAATATGTGATGTGCAATTCTTTTACCCCATATTGAATGCTATTGTGTCAAATGTGATTCCATCTGTGTCCACCATCACTGAAAATGAGCCCTCCAATGCAAAATCTGTGATGTGCACTTCCTCTACCTCCCCTAGCACGACCACGCCCACCACCTCACCCACTCTCCCCATAGACCCCTCTCCAGCCACTACAGAACCTCACCTCAAATGTGCCATGATCAACGCTAGGTCCATCAATGCCCACGCTCTGGATGTCCACAACCTCATAACCACCCATGACCTCGATCTGCTCATGATCTCAGAAACTTGGTTACATGAGGCTTCCGGCCCTGCACTCTGCCTTGCTCTGCCCCCTGGCTATTCCATCACTAGACAAGATTGCCTATCTAAAGGTGGAGGTGTAGCAATCATTGCCAAAGACTGCCTCTCCATTAGAAAGGTAGAGAAATCCCTGCACAACAATGACAACTACCTCCAAGTCAAAAGCAACCTTTCTCCCCATTGCACCATTGCTGTTCTCATTGTCTATCGTCCTCCAGGCCCAACAGGAGACTTTCAATCCTCTCTCATCCACCTCCTCTCCGACAACCTTAAAAAACATTTGAAAGCCATTCTCCTTGGGGACGTCAACCTAGGCCTCCTGAGGACTCAGCAGCCAAATCCCTTGATTCAGCCCTCAAGGCACTAGGCTACAAGAACACCACCTTTAGCCCAACTCTCACCCAGAGCAGAACTCTCGATTGGATCGCACAGCATAACTGTCCACTCATCATCACTGGAAACACTCCCACCCCATGGTCTGACCACCATATCATCACCTTTAGCATCCTCATCACCAGCTCCCCCACTCCCTCACCCCAACCCCTGCCACCCTGCCTCGCAAGAAGCTCCGGTCGGCTCCCTAAGGAAAGGCTACTGCCCTTCATCCAAGGCCCAGTAATCAGACCACCTTTCTCCACAGACCCAGAAACACTTGCATCAGCCTACGATGTTGCCATCAAAGCAGCTATCAACTCCATTGCTCCACTTAAACCCCATAAATCCAAACCCATCACCCACTCCAACTCCTGGTTCACCCCAGACCTTCTCACACTCCGCAACGAAAAAAAAGGCTGCACTTACACAGTGGCAAACATCCCATTCTGACAAAGATAAGATGATCTTTAAAGCCCGCTCTACCAATTACAAAAAGGCAATCACCCAAGCAAAGGCCAAATCTTTTGAATCCAGAATCTCGGAAGCCCAATCTAGCACAAAAGAAATCTTCGCCATCTTCAGGGAGTTAGAGACTCCCACTCCCGCACCCCAGAATTTCACTAAAGACAAAGCCTGGTGAGATGAAATACAAACAGCCATGCAAACCAAAATGAGCCTTCTCCAAAACAAAATACGAGCTACTAAACAAGCCCTGCCTAATATGCATATCCCTGTCCCATCACCAGCCTCGTACCCTCCCAACCGTTCTCCTTCAAATCCATACAGGAAAAAGACATCATTAACATAATGAGGAATATCAAACCTTCTAACTGTAAAGGTGATGCCTGCCCAGCCACTATCATCAAGGACTGTACTGAAGCGCTAGCTCCTTTCCTGACAGCCTTTGTCAATGCCTCCTTTGCCACAGGGAAAGTCCCTGCCTCCCTCAAGGACACCACTGTCCCATTCCTCCTCAAAATACTGGACAAACCAGCCTACCTGCAGGTTCAGCATTTCATTGAAGAGAACAAACTCCTGGAACTCTGCCAATCTGGTTTCCGCCCAGACATGGGACTGAAACCACCCTACTTAACCTGAAAAACCAGATGGACGATGCCAGAGACATGGGCAAACCAGCACTTCTCCTGCTTCTTGACCTATCCGCAGCTTTCGATCTTGTAGATCACGACATCTATGCCATCACCTCTCCTCCACTGCCAAGTTCTCCCCTGACGCCACAGCATGGATCACCTACTTCCTACAAGACAGAACTATGCAAGTATTCTCTGACTTAGCCTCTGCCTCACCCACCATCATACTCTGTGGCGTGCCCCAAGGCTCATGCCTCTACCCCACACTATACAACATCTTCACATGACCCCTCTTTCTCATCCTCGACGCTACGGGTATTTCCTGCACCAAATACGCTGACGATACCCAGATCCTCCTCTCCCTCACTGGCAACTATGACACTGACTCCTTGACCCGCAACAACCTCTACAACACCATCCAGGCCTGGATGGCAGACAATGGACTATGCCTCAACTCCGACAAGACCAAACTTAGGCTCCCCCGACACGCTAAAAAAATCTTAACTCCCAATTCAGTCACTTCACCATGAAAATACCTGTCTCAGACTCAGTCAAAATCTTGGAGTCTATTTGGATTCCAGCCTATCCATGGACAGACAAGTCAACGCAATAGCCTCCTCAGCCGCATATCATGCGAAATTAATCAACGCAGTCAGGCCATTTCTCTCCGAAGAGAACTGCACAAACATAGCCAGAGCCATGACTGGCTCAAGGCTAGACTACTACAAAGTACTCTTTCTAGGGACATCCAATAAAACCCTGGAGAGGCTACAAGTCATAGAGAATAGTGCTCTCCATGCAGCCCAAGGCCTTGGTGAAAGAGAACACATCTCGGAGGCCAGAAAACTAGCCCACTGGCTCCCATTAAAGGAAAGAATCGTCTTCTAAGCTCTGACACTGACCCACACGTGCATTCACCTCACCGCTCCTGATTACCTCTCACAAAGGATCCACCCCGTCTGTTCTACAAGACCAACCAGATCACCCTATACCAACATGCTCTGTGTGCCACTAGTAAAAAGAGCCAGAGCGGGTGGATCCAGCTTCCCATATCTCGCACCCACACATTGGAATGCCCTACCTCTCACGCTCCGAGGTGAGGCCTCCCTCATCGCTTTCCGTAAAGCTTTGAAAACCATCCTCTTCACATAAGGTCCCTCGTTTCAGCATGAATACTAAACATATGACCCACTGTATAAGCTGTAATGACCAATTTCATAAGCTGTAATGATAGAATTATGTGTGTAGTTATAATGTGCCAACGACTGCTACCATGTCTGTACCTCTGTAACTAAGCTCTTGCAAGTAACAGCGCCTCAATGCCCCAGGGCTGTTTGCGCGCTATATAAATATAAATAAATAAATAAAATATGTCCAGGAATCAAATTTAGGAGGGGCACAGAGGGGACCACTGACAAAAGTAGGGGGCCACCTATAAAAGGGCAATGTGTGACATCAGAAGCACTCCTGCAGAGAATCTCTTGTGCACACCAACTACCGCACTCCTTTTGTGCACCCCCCTCCCATCCGAATGTAGGCACTTAACCATTAAGTCGCTAATGACCCATAATTAGCAGTTTTGTGTGCTAAATTCTGATTGGAGGGGCTGCTCTTGGCTGCAGGGTAACTGGGCAACTGTTCATTGTTGTGCAGCAGCATTGATTACGGCCCTGTTTGTGTGCTGTGCTGGCGGACACAGCACTGCAGACAGTGCAGAGAAAGTAGCCCAGTTAAGATAGGGGTGATCAAGAGGGAGTCAGGATTTCCGGGATATCAGAGGCGGGGCCCAGCACCCTCCGGACCCTTCCTTGTGATGTCCTGAGAGTCAACATCTCCTGATATAGTCACCAACGTTCCACTAGGAGCCCAGAAAACAGTAAACCTGCTGAAAACCTGAACTCGGAGAAGGTGTCTCCAAGAGTAGTGAGAAGGGGCAGCAAGACATCTCCCTGTGGAGACAAACGTCTGCGGGCTCGAGGCTGGGGATACAAGACTTGTGTGCATTTCCTTTAATTAAACAAAACAAAAAAAAGTCAGCCCAGTTCCGTAATCTACAGCGTTTCTGTGGTTCATTCCACAGATGAAGAAAACCAGTTCAAATAAGATTCAAACCTATCTAAACAATCGTGTATGAAGTGGCTGGAATGATTCCAAATATTCGGAGTGGAAACTCAAAAAGTTTTGAAACATTAAAACACATATTGATGCTTCTCGAAAATATAACAGCACCTATTAGCTAACGGGGGCATGAACTTGGTCAGAGTGTTCTGTTTTCCCTTAATGTTTTATATCTATTCGTTTTTGAAGTATTTGTATATTGTACATCAGAAGTCTTGGGCCTCATTACGAGTTGGGTGGTAGTCCGGTGGTTAATCTGTAGCAATACTGCCCAACGGTATTACTGTTACCGCTGTTTGATCCGGCGGATTTACTGTAGGATTACAAATGATGATGGCAGTGTTAGTCCCCATTAATTTGGAGTGCATAGGACTCCATGGGGGATTTTGGTGGAATTACCATAGCGGTAATTCTTCTGGTGGTAATTCAGTTGATTTTGACAATTTTTCGGCCGAAAGCAGGAGGATTCAGCTTCAGCATGAGGATGGAGGTAAATTCCCCTCTCCAGGGCCAAACTCGTATTATGGTGGAGCGGGAAATGTGGTGGTAATTCCATTAACACCACCTTTTTCCCACACTGCCATACTTGTGATGAGCCACCATTCAGATTCAATTACAAGCATCTTGATTTCAACCAATATATTCTCATGGTTCGATACAAGATAGGAAATGGTACACATTTGTCGACTTGGAGGGTATCGTAAATATGCAAAAACTCCTATTTCCGCCACAGTGTTTTGATTGGGGAATTTCTGTGTTTGTTGTCTATAAATAGCTGTCGTTGACTTGCAAAGCCACAACACACTGCTCTTAAATCACAACCAGGGCGACACTGGTGTGACGTGCATTTAAAAGCTAATAGCAGACTTGTTAGTGCTGAAAACGTGACTCATTCTTGTGAAATAAAACAATCGAACAAAGCGCTGACGTTAACATTAAGACAGGCTTGGTTTATTACTGACCATAAAGCTAAGGTTTTAGTACTTTACGTTCTAAATCTAATCTTAAAACAGACATGGTAACGCAAGAAAGAATGGAAATTGCAGTAATAATCTAATTGTTATGGCCTGTCACCTGATATCTATTCACATTCTGACAACCCAGGCCTATATTTTCTTGTCTGTACCGAGCACATTTTGACCTTTTGTTTCTTTTTGTTATTCCAAAACTGCCCTTTGATCAACATATTTTGCCACTAGTATTCCTTCAAAATATCCTCTATAAATGATATGATAGGTTATTTATAACGTGCTTAATACCCAGAGGTTTCTAAGTGCGGACCCGGGGATCGAACCTGTGTTGCTCCATGTCGACTTGCTTCCAAGGCGAGTGCGTTGCCCCTGAGCTATCCTCCCAAGAAAATGGCTCATACATCCTTGTGAGATGGTGTATATCATCTTGTCACTATTTATCTCCTTGTTATTGAACTGTGCTCAAAACACCAGTACATGTATGCCCTATACACAATCAATGAACACCTGCAAACTATTCTCAGGCACATATGTGTGTTCAGGCGCATGTCCGAGTCAGTGAGCTGGTGGTTTAAAAGTCATATCACTCACCTCATAGAAAGTGAGAGGGCAAGAGTGCTGTGTTAGAGTCTCTTCACCAATGCCCTTCTTACACTTTTTATTTACATTTGCATAAGACTAATTTGACAAAGTTGGTTTTATTCTAAATGTTTTTTCACTTACGTTTATTTTATAATGCAGTCAACAATTTCACATTTCTTGGATAACACACTCTCCCTCTTTTTCAGGCTAGCAACTGCTAATCTCTTCCTTCTCTCACACTATTATTCCTGTATGTGTATGTCAATGTATAATTGAATGATTGCAATTGTAGTTGGAATTGTTTATTTATACAGAGCATATGCAAAAGTGGAGTTCTTCCAAGTGATAACAAATCGGGAAGGTAATAAGGAAATACAGTAATCATTCTTAGACCTTGAAGTTTCCGAATGATGTAAACAAAAAATAACTAGCATACTAGGCCTGACGGCCTTTCTCCTAGTGCAAGTGCATGACGTGTTACAGTCGCAACCATGCTAGGAGGGGTGCGGGGGGGGCAGGACAAACAAACATACTAGATCTAGTACATTCAGGTAATGCATGCGTACAGACGGAGGTGCGAGGAAGGGGGAAGTGGGGAAGGACAAGTGCACCCAGTCCAGTAGGGCTCTGGGTTAAGTTCAGGGAGGTTACCCCGCTCATGGAACATAGGCTAAAAGTGCAGTAGTGCTGAACATAGTACAGAGGCCTGGAGGCAAGTGCAAAAGACTGGTGGGGGAGTCTGGGACCTGTAAGGCTCTAGAGGTGAGCCAGTCAACCAGTCAGCAAAAACTGAACAGAGTTAGGAAGAAAAGGAGGAAGGAGGCTGGGGAGAAGGAAAGGGGCTTAGTAGAGGAAATAGGACGAGAAGGAGGAGCAGAAGAGGAAGATCTTGTGGAGTTTCCGGAACTTAAGGTGCTCCAGCTCAAGACGGAGAGTGACAGGGAGGCTGTTGCAAAGGGAGGCACCTGCAGCGGATAAAGATCTACCCCCAAATCTCTGTTTGGAAAAATGGCTCACCCGCAAAGAGTCGGAGGAGGCTGAGCGGAGGGCTCTAGAGGGAGAGTATTTAGGGAGATAGCATGGTACATAGGGCTAACCCCAGCCCCAGAAAGCCTTGTGGGCTATGCAAAGGGTCTTGAACTTGATCCCTGCAGCCACGGGGAGCCCATGGAGGGATTTCAGCGCCGGAGAGATGCAGTCCCTGGGCTTGAGGCCAAGGATTCGTCTTGCGGTTCTGTTCTGGATGAGTGGTAGTGGACGGAGAGTACAAGTAGGAAGAATGAGAAAGAGGCTGCTGCACTAGTCCAGCCTAGAGAACACCAGGGCTCCAGAGTTGTTGTGCCTCTGGGGAAAGAGAGAAAAGGTAAAATGAGGTAAATGTATCTCGAAAAGTACTTCAGTAGACCTGAAACGCTGAGTGGGGCTGAGTGAGTTGAGTGGACCTGGCTGAAGCTATATCCATTGCCTAGCTTGATCCCTCCTTGGTGACTAATACTGGCTGTGGATTCAGTCACATTGGCTATTTACTCGCTCCGACGATCAAACCTACTTGCCACCAGGAAACACTGCCCAGCTACTGCCTCCACTACAATACCTATGCTCTTTTTTTTAGAGATTCTAATACTCTGTCTCTGCCTATTATTAATAAGGATGATGCGTTGAGTATGGAGCATGGCGTGTCCAAAAGCCCCTGAAAGATAATGCTGTGAAACTCCTGATTTTAATGGGTTCATCTTTTATTTATTTATTTGTATTTATTTTATTTGTAACGCATTGGGACATAGCTCTTAGACATAAAAGTGCAGACAAGACATACAACAGGAAACAATAAATGGAATTGTCATCAAGCAACAGACTTCAGAGAAGATTTAATGGGAAATCAGTTCATTCAAACAAAAAGGTCTTGAGTCTACTTTTGAAGGACACCAGTGAGGAGCAAGACCTCAAATCATTCCAGAGGTGAGGAGCTGTCATTGAAAGCATCCCTCCAGTACACATGAACGTTTAGCCTTCGGGACCTGTAGGAGGCCAGAATTATTGGATCATAATGTACGACTAACTGGGAGCAAGCCCAGCAGAGAGGAGAGATGAACAGGACTCTTCCCAAAGAGACAAGCGTGCGCGATACAATGGGCACAAAACATGATTTGTGTCCCAATTGGGAGACAATGCAGGGACTTCCTAGCCAAAGATACTTGATCAAATGTATGCAGTCCACAAACCACATGGACTGCATTGCTTTGGACCACCCGATGGCGGTTAGGTTCTCCCTGACCTAGGCCTTGCAGTAGACTCGAGCAGTAGTCTAGACGTGACCCAATAATGGCACATGCCATCGTGGCAAAGCTGCTTGGGATAAGAAAAGGAAAGATTAGAATTAAGAGTTTCAGCTAGTATTGACAGCATGAAACTAGATCGCTAACATTATAATTGTTCTTTTATGACGTGCTAAATACCAACAAGTGGTTTCTAAGCGCGGGATCGGGCTTCGAACCTGTGGTGCTCTGCGCTGTCTTGCTTGCAGGACAAACACGTTGCCCCTGAGCTATCCTTCCTCCCCGTCAGATTTCATGCTCAGCTCTTGATTTAAGATGACACCCAAGGACTTTATTTTAGGTAGTGATCCGAGTGAGCATTCAGCCACTTCGAAGAATTGGTATAGAGGATATAAATTGCGAATCCTGTCTGTTGTGCCCACAATCATGATTTCAGGTTTTGAATGATTAAACACCAGCCCATTTAACAGCATCCCCCTGTGTAAATGATTATAGGTGGTATAGATTGTCCAGGAGTCATTTGCATAGTCACGCGTGAGAGAAATAAGACACTGGGTGTCATTTGCATAGTTTGCGTAAATTACTCCTTTTAAGTCCAGTATTTTAAATAGAGGCAAAGTAAAAATGTTAAAAACCGTAGGTGACATACATGATCCCTGTGGAGCACACCATAGAGCAGCCTTCTGCAATCACCTCCTCACTATACACTTTGGCCGTACGATCGGACAAGAAGGACATCACCCAACACAAGGGTTCATAGGAGAGAGTGGCTGATTCTTGCAGCCTGGTCCCTAATGTGGCATGATCAACAAGAGCAAATGCCACTGGCAGGCCCAGAAGCATCAGAAGGGTGGTCTGTCCTTATTCAAGAAGTTGAAAGATGTTTGTTTTCAAGTCCAAGAAGGTGGATTCCATCCTGTGGCGGCTTTTGAATCCTGACTGTTTTGAACCTGAGATGTTACAATGGCCTAAATAATCTTGTATTTGTTGGTGAGCATTTTATCCAAGAATTTCAACAAGAAAGGTGTGTTGGTTATGGGGCGATAGCTGTTTAATAGACGTGGAGACAAAGCTTTCTTTGAAATATAGATTGACAAATTTGGTAATCATGGGCGAGAAGACTAGAACAAGATTTGACAATTGCCGGCGGGCAGATGTCACCCTTGCAATTGGGCGGCTTCTGTTTTTCCAATGTTTCGAAAACTACTGCATTAGTCACTTCAGAAAAAACAAATTGAGATTGATACACAGTTTATTTTTCAGAGCATCCTAGGGGCAGAGAAGCCAGGTTAGCGGCAAAATCAGTTTTGATATTCTCAACTTTGAGACTCATAGAGTTCTGTACGCCAGACACCACTGTGCGTCTATCTTGAACAAAGAGGAAGGTGGGCATGGATCCTTTAATTCTCTCTCTCAGGATCTTGAACAGCTCCCAAGAGTTCGAGCAAATGCCCCATTCATCTTTTTCTCATGAAACTATTTGTCTGCTTCACAGGTGGCCAGTTTATTAATTTTAACTGCTGCCCTACATCTGTCCTTATCTTCTGAAGTAAGATATTTTTGCCTTTTTTTAAACGCTTTATCTTTCACAGATTTTAATTTTTGGATGTCCGCAGAATACTATGGTTCTGATGGCTGAGTTTTTACCATCCTTTGTTTTAGTGACGCCAAGCAGTTAACTGCCAATGGCATCCTATGTTCATAGGCTGCCGCAAGTTCAGATGCCGACTCTAAGAAGGAGAGGTTGTCTACGACTGGAATGAAGAAAGGGCGCAATGAGCATGGGAGCCGTTTGCGCTAATTACGGCACAGAGTATTCACTAATACACTTCTCTTTATTTCAGGAGGCATTATCTTGGGCAGCTGAACAAGAATGAAAGAGTGGTTGGACCACAGACATGGATTCACTGTAACGTTGTCCACTATTGTATCATGGGATGCCATTCAATCTAGGATTCTGCCACCAATATGAGATGGTTTCAAGATACGCTGTAGGAAATTCAACCCCTCCCGCTCTGATTAAAAATGCCTTCGATTGAGGTTTCAGTGATGCTGAAATCCAATCACTGAATTGGATTAATGAATCTGGCATGCTAGCAGTGAGGGGGGGGGTATCAAAAATATATTAACCATAGTATTAGGGTCAATCAGCATCTTTGCATGAAATGTCTCGCAATCTACAATACCCAAGGTGTTAATAAGGCAGATGTTAAGAGACTTGTGAAAGATAAGTGCCATACCTCCTCCCTTCCCCGAGGGCTCGTCTGCTCTTAAGATCGTATTTTCTTGGGGGAGAGCCAGTGTCAAGGTAGGTCCCGCTGCATCGTGAAGCCACGATTCTGTTATGGTGCATATGTCAATATCATGCTCAATCAGGAAATCAGCAACTTCAATCAAGTGTTTTAACTGTGATCTGGTGTTAAATAGAACATTTTTTAGTGCGTTCACATGATTTTCTATCTCCTGATTCTCCACACCCGTCATTATTGTGGTGGTATTTGACTGACAAAGGCCGGAATGATCTAAAGCTGATTTTCCATGATTCTCTGCAGAATCAGGCTGTCTAATGCCGCTGATGATGATACTAGTAGCTAGCTGGTCTGGAGAGGCCTTAGTGGATATACATACTGACTTTATTTTTGTAAGGATGTTGGAAGAAGTAGTAATGAATGGGTGTACAACCTCTCCCGGTCTGATTGAGTTACAAAGAGAGCCATTAGAGCCACCACTGCCCTGATCTGCAGGAGTTCTTATTGATATACAGATCCTCGGAGAAAGAGGAACCACGTGTGATTCTGTTTTAGTCAAAACAGGCACAGTTTCCATGAGGTCAGGATGTTGTTCATCACTAGTAGTAGACAAGGTCTTACCAGTGCTGATCGTGTCACTAAAAAAAGTGGGTAAGGTCTTAGATGTGAGCCCAAGCAAGTAGGAAATGTTTGCTCAGAAACCCGGTAACCCAGCAAATAGCCAGACATACTGTTGATCGTTGAATCAGGTCCAGACCCTAAAGGATTATCTATTGTGACACCCGCACTCGGCGTTAGCCCAAGTTGTAGATATTTGTCTTTTGTTAGAAGCATTCATGGCTACTGGCAATGTCAAAATGTAGAGGAAATTCCAATATCGCAGAATCTTACCTTCGAGGGCAGCGATGTCTGCCCCAGCAACCCAGACGCAAACCAGCGATAACCGGCCTTGCTCACACGCCAGCACGAAAACACCACCAATGTCGTTTAAAGGCCAGTACTGCCGGGACTTGTAGTTCCAACGAACTACAGAAACACAAACAGAGCTGTGGAAGCAGTGCATATCAGGACACAGATGATTCGCCGCGTAAGGTGGAGAACAGAACATAAGTGGATGAATAGCCCGTTACTGAAGTAAATACTTAAACTGACAAAAGGATCTAACTATAATTCGAATTTAGATAGATATGACAATTTAATTGCGCGTGTTGCTGCTGCTGCTGCCAAAAGGTTAAATCTCGCAGTGACTTAAATGTTTAACAAATGCTGCATTCATCCAAAAGTGTAGGTAACAGAACTAGATATTCAAAACGATCAATGTACAGTGCTCAGTCAATATAGCAGTATATGCACACATCAAAAGAATGAAAACTTTCACTCAGGAGCCGAGGATAACCCTTGCACACTGCACACCTACACATCCACAGATCCCAGGCCCAGAAGGCGAAGAAGGAACCACTTTGATCCACACAGCCAAGGGCTCTAGAAACAGAGCATCTCATAGGACCAATAGTCCATTCAAAACATGTTATAATGCTGATACAAAATAATTGCTAAACTTAAAATATGGTAGTCATCCTCCAAGATAAGGTGACTAATGACATGCTATGCAAATGTGTCCATACCTCTCCTGCATAGTCAAAACATATGAGGGAGTGTTTATGTAATTAATAAAACATGGTTGAATCACTAACATCAGGACATTTATGGGAAAGCAGTGTACTGTCAACAACAATGTCTAACTCCTCACTATTACTCTGGCCCGAGTGTGTTCTATTGATTTTAGATACAGCTCAGTTAAGTTGAAGAGCAGAAGCAGCTGGCTGACATGAGAACTATTATAATTTACCATCCTCACTAAAGTGCACTGAGACCATTACTCCTTTGGAGAACAAACATATGTAGGGTATTTCTAGACTCCTGCATAATTGTGTTCACTAAACCTTCTGAGGCGGTCGAGGAAGGTGGAGGAATGGTGTAAGAGGATGAAAGATACCTCTGCAGGTGCAGCTAATGCTTGGCTGTGGAGACTACTTAGTCTTGGAATTAAATGCCCACTAAAAGTTTCTTACTGATTTGATGATTCGCATGAAAGATGTTTCATCTAGAAATGTATTTGTAGTTGTTTTTATTTGAAGAACAAGTATGTCATTTCTATCAGAAAAGACTTACCACAACACATTTAGAGATGGCAGAAACATTCTCATGAACATGCGAGTCTCCTCAGGATGGCAGTTGTTGCACCGCCCAGTACGCAGAACGTTTCCTGTCTCAGGATAGTAGGGTCACCTTTGACATAAACAGCGCCAGATGAGGTTAATGCCATCATGTAAAGATATGAGGCCTTCATTGTCAAGACATGTATTTATTTAATATATGTGTGCATTTCTTAGGCACTTATACAAAACATAAATTGTGCATGGCAACAGGGAGGGAACAGGGGAATGAAACAATAGAAACACTAGAGGATAGAGACGAACCTACTAGGCCTTGTGAGTATTCAGAAGTGCAAAGTGAGAACATGGGACGAGGGAGTGGGGGTGGTGCTGGCATGCCCATACTTGTGAGTGAGCAGCAGATGTAAGTGCCAAGTATGGTAAGTACTAGGAGCATTGAGCTGCAGTAAGTGGGTAAGTGCAGGCCTACAGTGGCGTAGGCCAGTGGATTCAGAGGCAAGTGCTATGTGTAGGCAGTAAATGAGGCGATTGGGTGTGGGATGCCAGGGCCACGAAAATACACATAAGGAGCCTGGCCACCGATCGTAGTAACTGTGATGTTAGCAGAAGAGGGAAGAAGGGAAGGAGGAAGTGAAAAGGAAAGTCTTAAGGAGCTTCCAGAATTTGAGGAGATTCGCCTCAAGATGAAGAGGAAGGGGGAGGTATCCTGCTGAAGCAAGAGATCGGCCTCCAGCCCTCTGTCTGGCGAAACGCTTCACACACAGAAAGTTGGTACCAGAGGAATGTAAAGGTCTAGAGGGAGAATATTTAGTGATAGCAAGTTGCAGATAGCGGGGTTCACGGTCCCAGACAGTGTTCTGGATGATACAGAGTGATTTCAATTTAATCCATGCAGCAACCAGGAGCTATTAAATCGTTTTTAGGGCAGGAGAGATACGGTCCCTGGGCTTGAGGCCAAGAATACGTCTAGCTGCCCTATTCTGGATCAGTTGGAGGGTCATAGAGAGGAAGAGTGTAGCTTCACGCGTAGGCTGTTGCAGTAGTCAAGCCTAGAGAACCAGCGCTTTGGTAACATTGAGCTTCTGGGGGAAACTGATAAAAGGGAGAATTCCTTTGAGAAGGAAAAGTGGAAAGGGGGACTTTTTGGCAACATCCTGGATGTGTGGGAGGAAGAAGAGAGAGGAGCCAAAGATGACTCCTAGGTTTTTGTCTTCGGATGAAGGAGAGGGGGAGAGCCCGCAGAGGATGGCCAGAGTTTGTTTGTTTGTTTGTTTGTTTATTTGGTATAGCGCAGAACCAAACCCGAAGGGGTAGCTGGGCGCAAACAGTACAAGATTGCTTAAGAACTTAGTTACAGGAGAAATACACGTTATGCAGTTCGCAATTAAATCGAGAAAAGTGCAGTTTATACAGTTCACGTTAGATCAACGAAATAAAGAAATGCGGAACTACGGTTCAGTCTAGTTGATCGGATGTCATTCAGCTGGTTGCAGGCATCTAGTGTCTATGTGGGAGGGGGAGGTCGAGCTAAGTGTCATTGGCACGGATCCAAGTGAGGACTTTTCGCCTGAAACTAGAGTAAGGTTGGTCCATTCTGAGATCCAAGGGGAGTTTGTTCCAAGTTTGCGCAGCTATGATTGGGAAACTAGAGCCGGCGGCTGTACTCTTTTTGAATCTAGGCACCACTAAGGTGAAGGCGTTGGTCAGTCTAGTGGGACGGTTAGAGGTTCTCTTGTGGATTCTGTTGGCCAGATAAGGGGGGGCAATGTTGTTGAGACATTTGGATGTGAGGGAGAGTATTTTGAGGGTGATCCTGTCTTTGATTTTTAGCCAATGGATATTTTTCCTAAAGGTGGAGATGTGGGCTCTGTTAGGAATATTTAAAGCTACTCTGATAGCGTTATTTTGGAGAGTTTGTAGTTTGTCAAGGATATACTTGTTAGAGCCTGCCTAAAGGGCATTGCAGTAATCCAGCTTGGATATGATGAGAGCATTGGCTAATGTGATGCAGCTGGTCTCAGTTAGAAAAGGTCTGCATGCTCGGATCAATTTGCAAGTATATGCCGTGGAGGATGCTAGCGAGTTCGTTTGCTTTTTGAAGGTGAGCGCTGAATCAAGATAGACCCCGAGGGTTTTGACTGCAGGCATCACTTTAATGACGTTATTGTCAATGTTGAATGAGGCATAGTTGGGGTCAAGTTTTTTGATAGCCGACGCTGAGCCAGTGATTAGTAGCTCCGTCTTGTCGTCGTTCAGGCAGAGGCCATGGGATGCCATCCAAGCCTGAATGAGGAGATATATCTTATTTACTAAGTCCGTGTCTTCCAAGAAGTTACCCGAAAGGGGGATTAGAATCTGAGTGTCATCTGCGTAATTAGTGTAGACAACACCCAGTCTGTCCAACTTATCAAACAGGGGCTTAGTAAAGATGTTATACATCGTCGGAGAAACACATGATCCTTGGGGAACACCGCATGAAACTTGTATGGGATCAGCGGCTGCTGAGGGTGAGAAGACTCTCATTGTCCGGTTTGCAAGGAAGGATTGTACCCAGGTTATGGCATCACTTGAGAAATGAGCGGCCGAGCTTAGGTGATTGCATAAGACTGCATGATCTACCAAGTCGAAGGCCGCGGATAGGTCAAGGAGGAGTAGCATCGCTGTTTTACCATTGTCCTTCAACTCGTCAATTTGGGTCTTGAGGTCAATCAAGGCTGTTTCAGTGCCATGAAGGGGACGGAAGCCAGATTGCCGTGATCCTAGTAAATTGTTAGTTTCTAAGTAGTCCTGGATTTGCAGGTATGCTACTCTGTCTATGATTTTAAGTAAGAAAGGGACAGTAGTGATGGGTCTGTAGTTAGTTGGTATAGCAGGGTCAAGTGTTTGTTTTTTTAGCAAGGGAAGCACCCAGGATTGTTTGAGGTTGTTCGGTACTAGATTAGACTTAAAGGATGCATTAATGATTTTTGAAATGAAGGGTGCAAGGTCTCGAGCTGCATCTTTTATAATTTGGGCCGGACAGCTGTCACCTTTACAGTTGGAGGGTTTTAGAGATAGTATGATTTTTTCTGTCTCCAATATGGATATCTTTCTGAAGCTAAATAGGTGGGGGGTGTTAGATTGGTTTGGGAGGAGCTGAGGTTGCAATATGGGTTCTGTTGGCAGGAGCAAGGAGGCTTTTTTGTTAGCAATTTTAGATTGCAGCGAGCTAATTTTATCCGCCAGGGCATTTTGTATATTAGTGCACCAGGACTTGTTTTTGGGAATGTTGTCAGGTGGGGTTATGGGTGATTCCATTTCACGGAGGATGGAAAATAGCTCCTTGGTGTCTGATTTGGCTTTAGAGATTCTGCCATTGAAGGTATTTCTTTTAGTGTTTATGATTTCCTTTTTATACTGTTTGGCAAGGGTGGCTAATTTGGTTTTGTTCTCCTCGGTAGGTGAGTGTTGCCAGATAGACTGCAACTTTCTTTTTTGGATTCTAAGGTCTTTCAGGTGTGGCGTGAACCAGTTGTTGAGGTGACAGAGTTGTTTGCTTTTACGCAGCTTGGTGGGGGCAATCGAGTCAAGTGCCTTGAGCATAGAGCTGTTGTAAGCTTCTACCAGCGACGTAGGGTCTGTAATGTTGTCTAAGTTATTGAGAGTAGGGAGAAGGTAGGGTAGGAGTTGTTCTGATGTGATGTCTTTTTTACTTCTGGTGGGAAGTGGCGGGGCCATGAGTATAGGTTTGGGCCGGATAAGGTCTAGTGAGGCATTGAATACAATTAAGTGGTGGTCAGTCCAGGATTGTGGTATTATGTTGGTAATACTGATGTTACAGTTCCGATCAGCAACCCAGTCTAAGGTTCTGCCTTTGGCATGAGTAGGAGAGGAGACTTTTTGAGATAGGGCGTAGTCATTCAGGAGTGAGGCGACAGATAGGGCATGTTTGTCGTTGCTGTCATTAAAGCCCAGGTTAAAGTCTCCCAGTAATAGTATTTGAGCGTGGTCTTTAGTATTGTTGGTTATAATGCTGGTTATGTCGTCTTCAAAGGTTCCCAGTGGTCCAGGTGGTCTGTAGATAACATGCAAGGTGAGAGTCCGGTTACAAGAGAGGTGCAATTTGGCAGTAAGGAGTTCACAAGATGAGAATATCAGGGTAGTAGCTAGTTTGATAGGTAAGGTAGCTTTGTGAATGATGGCTAGGCCGCCACCTTTAGTGTTAGGTCTATTGACTCTTAGTAGTTGGTAGCCGTCAGGTATAGCTAGCATGATGGCAGGGCCAGCTGCATCATGGAGCCATGTTTCGGTTATGACTAGTAGGTCTAAGTTTTCATTGGTTAAGGTGTCCGAGATCTCGGTAGCATGGGCGACCATGGATCTTGCATTAATGAGAGATCCAATTATTGATAGGGTACTATTTGGTTGAGTCGAGGAGGGTCGTTTATTTTTGGTAGGGGCATCTCTTTGTATCGGTGGCTGATTAGTAGTTGTAGGAGCAGGGCGAGGGGTGGTTGGTTTAGTGTATTGCGAGCGTTTGTTTGCTAGATCGATATAGCCTCTGTGATTGTGGTAGGAAGATGGTTCATGAAGATAGGACAGTCTTGCCCTCAGTCTCATGTTTCTGTCCTTAGCAGGGTGTGAGTCCGCAGTTGCAAATGCCATGGTGGTAAGGAGGCTCAAAGCAATGTGTAGAGATTGGTAATAGGTGATTATCATTCTGGAGGTGGGCAGGGATGCGAGGGTGGGCAAGTTCAGGTTCAAGCTATGGGCGTGGACTAGGTTACATGCAAAGGCGTGTAGTTAGTGGTTCGGTGCCAGAGAGGTCTGAGCAGTCTGTAAAGAGACCTGTATATTGGCTGTTCGGTGATCTAGGCGAGAACCAGGCTAGGTTCTATGTGGGCAAAGCAGTGGCAAACTAGGCAAGTGTGGAAGACTAGCTAGGTAGTGTGTCACCTAAGTATGTCAGGGCAACTCGAAGCACATTGAGGTATGTAAAGTGGCTAGGGCAGTGTTATACCTAATGACAACCATGGGGCAGGGGCACAGGTCGGGGCACAAATCTGGTGAAGTACTATCTGCAACAGCACAGAATAAGGCACAGGTCAATTGTGGTCTATTGGCGATCATAGGGCACAACACAAATTAAGGCACAAATTGGGTATAGTCTGATGTCAGGTTAGCCTTGTGCAATAGGTCTGCAGGGTCAAGTGAAAGGGTTAAGCAGCCCAGCTATCGAAGTACAGCAGGGGTTGCATAGGGGCCTTTGTTAGAGAGTGCCGAGTGAGTCTAAGGCGTGCAGTTTTCAGGGTTCCAGCTAGAGGTGCCGGAAAGGGGCCCTCGGGCTTACCGTGGTTGTGTGGGTCCGTCCTTGCAGAGGGCAGGGTTCCTTGCAGGATATCTTCGGGGGGGAGGGACAACGGGGTAGGCCGCGCCGCGCCTCCGATGCGCCGAACAGGGCGCAAAACAGGGCCTTTGTATGGCCTTCGGATGCGCCGGCGTCTCCGCCTGCCGGCGGATGTGCAATTCAAATATTGCCGCGGTTAGCGAGGCTCAGCCTCGTTATGGCACCGTGATGCGCCCGGCATGCCTAGGTCAGGCACAGTGAAGGGACAAGGTCAGGCGAGCCCTGCACCTTGTGCCTTCGTGGATCGTAGGCGGCCGTGGTGTCTGCGATGTGGCTTCTGCGGGGGGGGGGGGCTCCTGCCCTCTACCCTTGCCGTGGGGGTGCTGGAATGGGGTCCAGGGCGCAAAACAGGGCCTTTGTATGGCCTTCGGATGCGCCGGCGTCTCCGCCTGCCGGCGGATGTGCAATTCAAATATTGCCGCGGTTAGCGAGGCTCAGCCTCGTTATGGCGCCGTGATGCGCCCGGCATGCCTAGGTCAGGCACAGTGAAGGGACAAGGTCAGGCGAGCCCTGCACCTTGTGCCTTCGTGGATCGTAGGCGGCCGTGGTGTCTGCGATGTGGCTTCTGCGGGGGGGGGGGCTCCTGCCCTCTACCCTTGCCGTGGGGGTGCTGGAATGGGGTCCAGGGCGCAAAACAGGGCCTTTGTATGGCCTTCGGATGCGCCGGCGTCTCCGCCTGCCGGCGGATGTGCAATTCAAATATTGCCGCGGTTAGCGAGGCTCAGCCTTGTTATGGCGCCGTGATGCGCCCGGCATGCCTAGGTCAGGCACAGTGAAGGGACAAGGTCAGGCGAGCCCTGCACCTTGTGCCTTCGTGGATCGTAGGCGGCCGTGGTGTCTGCGATGTGGCTTCTGCGGGGGGGGAGGGCTCCTGCCCTCTACCCTTGCCGTGGGGGTGCTGGAATGAGAGTGAGGGGAAGAAAGAGGGAACAGGGTTCCCCATAGGAAGGATCCCATTCTTGCTTAGCTGGAGGGGTCGTAGGGAGGAAGAGGGTAGATCTAGAAATTGGTTTCTGCACTTTAGGAAGGCATATAAAACTGTTGTTGAAATCTTAATATAGGCAGTGAAAAAAACAAATGCAGTCTAGATATCCTGCTTGACACAAACATCAACCATTCAGATCGCAAAAACTACCCGCATCTGTGTCTTATGGCTACTGCAGTCCGTGTGCCTCATTACAAGTACAGCGGTGCAGGAAAAAACAGTGATAATGAGTTACTACTTCACTACCGCTGCATTACCGTACCACTGTACTACAGCTTTGGTGCTATTACTAGTCAAAATCGGCAAAATCGGCAGAATTACTGTTGCCGGAATTACCACTAGCAGTATTTCCACCAAAATCCCCATACAATGCTCCAAAAAATGGGGACTTGCACTACATACCACTACTTGTAATCCAGCTGTAAATACGCAGGACCAAGTAGTCGGAACGGTCATTCCAGCTTGGCAGTATTTTGGAAGAATTACCACTGAAATATCATCAAAATTGTAACAAAGCCCCATGTGCCATCAGGACGCAGATGCAGGGTTATTCATCACCAGGGGTCACGCCCCTCTTGGTCCTACAGATCTTTCACTACTTTCAAGTCAGTAAAAGAACTCTTAAGGAGCTGAGAGTGTGGCCAGTTTCCCCAGTAATATCATTCCACTAACTTCGCATCATCGCCGATCAATATCTCCATTATGGTCCCATAATTTATGGGGGAGTAGAGGTTTGGGGATTTACATCTTGCATTAATTATGGAGGACACCATAGATTTTTACTTGCACATGTTGAACATGCTCTTTTGGTTTTAGTCCCTCACAATGTAGGATTTTCTGAATGATAAGAGGGTAAGAATTTATTGGAGGACAAAAGGTTCTTAAAACATGGTTGATAGAGCGTGGTCCGGCCTTCAAGGATTTACCGATCAATTTAATTGTAAATAGACAGCGTAGAACAGGGGTTGGAAACCCGCAGTTGTCTGGATTTTTGCAACTACAAGTCCCATGTTCCCATCACCATTGACTTTGATGGACGTGGTAAATGGGAGTTGTAGTCTGTTGAGAACCAAAGATTGCAGGCCCCTGGTCTATAACATGAGTTGCTGCTCATATGACAGTATAGTCTGTGGGGTTTGGATGATACCACATTACAGTGGCTGCAGTTTCGTAGAGAGGCAGGAGAAAACATACATTAAGGTCCTCCATTAAGGTCCTCCTCAACAAATGATGTACCCTTCAGGGTTTTTTTGGACATATTTACATTGTATTTGCTATAGATCACACAATGTTCAGCCGCTGGAACACACCTGCTCTTAATGGAAGAATGACATTAAAATAAATGATACTGTAATGTAACCATAATTATAGAACACTATCTATGGCCTGAAGGCAACTATACACAAAAAAGAGACATGCAGAAACAAAATAAACAATTGTGAGTAAGATGGGCACAGACGGGCTTGTCTCCAATGCCTCTTAGGGGTGCTGTCTGCGTGCCCGCTGCGTGGGTGGTCCGTCCGGCACATATTTGCAGTCAGGGAGGAAGGCTAAATGATGCGCAAAGCCGCTTCGGAAGAGAAGCAACGGACATACTAACGGTCAACCCCTAAGAGCAAAGGACCCACTAAATCGTTGTTGATGTTAAGAAATTCAATATGTTTCCCAAAAAAATGTTCTTTCACCTCCAACAGTTAAAAGCAGTTAAACAGCATGTATACACAATTTCTAAAAAAGTAGTCCAATATAAGTACGGCCACTTTCTACTTGTTTTTTTTATTTTTTTGGCGTTCCTGGGCCTCCCCAAAGATAATGATTCCTGCCCCTTTTCTTAATTGCTGGAAAGCGGTCCTATGTCTGAAAGAGTTTGACCCAGCAGGGGTAGTATAACAGCAGAGGTTAATAAGTACCCAGGCTCACCACCAGACAGGGGGTCACCCCTAAGGGTGCATAGCTAGTGCCGGATGTTAAAAGGTAGAGAGGAAAAGAAAATGAGGAACAGAAGGCCACATGGGCAAAGAGAATACAGAAAACGTCCCGAGGAGCCAAGAGGAAGTCCAGACAACCTGTCTGAACGAGAAAGAGGGAAGGTGAGTTCTCTCAGGAAGCAGCTTTCAAAGATGTGTAGCCCACAGCGTGCATATCATCTCGGCTCCCCAGCCTATTTCTACTTTTAGGTATTTCCCTGGGGATCACAATTAAAGAGTAAATTTGAGTCTCTTTTGTGGTCAAAAAAGTTGCGATTAAGGAAATGGCTTAGGGAGCAGCCCATTCCTTGATAACGAACAGCCTGACTGTCAGTCAATAAAACATTTCCTAGTAAAGTAATGCCTTTGACAACCCAGGGCTTTTCAAAGTTAACACTACTTCCTCCACTGAAATGTGCAGCCTTGGAGGCTTCCAGGATGGCACGCTGGACCGGCTGCGGCCATTGTGCAGGATCCTCCCTTGAATCGCCCCCTCCATGTCACAGGCACTTTGGAACACTTATCTTTGCAATCTAGTGCTTTAAAGAACGCCACAAAATAATAGGCTCTTCTTGGCACCAGGTGCAGGGTGTTCAATGTACTTAAATATGACACTGAAGACCACACAACAACAATCCTGTTTATATCGTTTCTACAGCGATTGGTTTTCTAAGCCCAGCAAGCTCATGATATGATTGGTTATTAATAACGCGCTTAATACCCAGAGGATGTCGTCTTTGCGTGTGGTCTTGTTTCCAAGGCGAGTTGCCCCTGAGCTATCCTCTCGACACTTCAATAAGAGTTTCCCATTTATGGACTACACCACAGTGCATCTCCAAGAGCACGTAAGGTTAGACTGTTCCCACAAATGCCTGAATAGGAGGAGCTGAAGAGTAGCCCCAAATTAAGCGCTATGGTGCAAGAGATCTTTGGTTTTGTTATCCTCAGGGATGTACATACCTATAATGTAAAGTAACTTTCAGGCGGCTAATTATAGTACTTTTAAAGTTTTATATACATATATACAAAAAGGTTCCTCCAGGAAAATGTAACATGCTAACATGCACGCTCCTCTCATTGGAGGACAGCGCCGGGGACGGGAATGGGGAGGAAATGGCTTTTCACGCCCCCATTCGCGCAAAAAAATTTGCACTGGGAACCGATTTCGGAATCGGGTCCCGGCAAAAAAAGGAACGATAGCCGAAACCCCTGACGGGGTTTATAAAATAAAAAAACTCCCGGGACGTCAGGTGATTTCCCCGGACTGTCCAGGGAAAACCCAGACATCTAGTCGCCCTAGTTTTAATGTTCCTATCTTATTATTTAAAAATAAACTGTTCCTGAATGTTTTTAAAATAAAAGTGTAGGAAAAAGATGAAACGTGCACTTCAGTGCACTGCACTGAACATTCCCTTAAACAGCAGGCGCATGTGTTTGAGGGTCTGTATTGTGCGTGGGAGGGGTCGTGGCAATGGGGTTTGTGGGGAGCCTAGCAGGCCAGTAGGAAACATAGTTCCACTACTTCTTTTCGTGCACTGTGACCACTGATCGCAAGTGGTTGTAGGGTGACAGACTTCAAACATCGAACTCCTTTGCAATGAAACAGACACGACCAGAGGTGGCCGATGCCGTCCACGTTCACGTAGACAGAACACAAGGAGGAGCTTTGGAAGTTCCCCTCAGCACGTCAGTACTTGACGCGGAAGATGAAGGCAGCCAGTGAACGCCCCTGGGACATTCCACCTTTCGCCTCCGTGTCGTTTCTTGCTGGTCCTGCTACTGCAGAAATAACAAAACCAGTATTTCAAGGAAATATGTCTGTCTCTGAGCGACGCTGTTCTAAAATACCGCCATGATCATCCAGTAAATATCGTGAGAAAACAAGAAACGGAGTCCCGCGAAACCGGCTGGTTGCTACCCTTCACCTGGATTAGCTTAGCGCCGACACCCTCAGTGGTGTGGCACGGTGGCCCCCCACGCTGCTCCCAATAACCCCCCCCTCCCCCTCCACCCCCCAGCTCTCATTCCACATTCCCTCATTCCACTTTCCGACTTTCCGACTCTCACTCATTCCCAACTACCCCCCTCCCAAAGTAACCCACCCCCCGTCCCCCCCAAAGGATAGGCAGAGACCAGTAGGATGAGTGGGAGAAAAAATTGCCGCAGCAAACTTTATTACACATAAAGTCAGGAGTTAGCTTACAGGTGTTCCGTTCACGCTCAGGATTTTCTACTCTGAGTGCAAGCAACTTTCCCCCCCCGCCCCCTCGGGTCCTTGGGGGACCCGACGCGGGCGCCCAGACCCTTCCTCAGCAGTCCCTCTCTACCCCTTGGCCATTTCTTTCTTTTGCAATTTTTTCTTTTCGATTTCTTTCCCCAACGCTATTTAAGTGCAATTCTTTGTTCCTTGCTTTACTTTCTTCATTGTTCATTACCGCTTAGGTTCCTTCTAAAGGATGTGTTCCGGTCTCCTTTCCCCTTCTTGCTCCCTTTTCCCTGGGTTCCCTCTTCCCCATTTTCCCGGGTTGGCTTATTAAAAACCTAGTTCTTTCTCACCCCAAACGGGTCTTCCTCCAGCCCATCCTGCCAGGGAGCCCCCTCTCCCCCTTTCAGCCAAGACCCCGATCAGCCCTGACTCTCCCCGCCGCCTTCGTTGTCCCATCCCCCCCCGGCCCCCATTGCGCCCTCCTGATCTAGAGAGCCCCATCCATCCCGCGCATACCTATCCCCCAGAGCCCCAACGGCCTTCTCATCCCCCTCCACTTCCCCTGCGTCACCCCAGGCCCCTAGCCCCCGCACTCCCAGGCCCCCCCCTGGTTTCTTTTGATCTCCTTAAGCTGCCAATCCCAAAGGGGCCCCTTCACTTGAGCCCCACCTATCGTCCCCCAATCTCCCTTGGGCCCCCCTTCCCCTCAGTTACCAACGTACTTGCCGGAGCCCCGTTTGCAGTGCCAACTTTTCAATTCACCCCCCCTTGCTGACTTCAATGTTGCTTTGCCATTTTCAATTTCCAAAGATGCACTTCCCATTTCCCCCACCCACTTTTGGAGTTGGAAAGGTCTTCCAAACCCCCTAACCCTCCCCATTAATGTGGGCCTCCCCTGAGTCTAATACTCCTGGGCGCCGTTCTTAATAAACTGATGGCTGTGCAGTTCCCCTTGTGGTATCCGCCAGTACTTTCTAACGGGAACACCAGGTAACATCCGCTGGGCTTGTCTGTAAGAAAAACACCACACATCAGTACAACATTGTAAAGAGGGAGGGTGGGAGGGCAACATAGGAGGGCAGCCAGGCAGAGAGAGACCCCGCGTCTCCGAGCGGGTGTATTTAAACCCCCAACGGGCGCGCGGGTGATGACGTCACCCCCACCCCTCCACCCCCTCACCCGGGTGGAGTAATGGCCGGCGCCCAACCCCCCCTCGCACCCCCCCCCCCGACCCCACGACGCCACCGTGCCTTTTGAGGCAGTCGTCACTAAGGGGGGTCCCCCGCCGAGGGGCCCTCCTTCGTAGGGCGCGGGAGCCCGTCGTAGCGCCGACACCCTCAGTGGTGTGGCACGGTGGCCCCCCACGCTGCTCCCAATAACCCCCCCCTCCCCCTCCACCCCCCAGCTCTCATTCCACATTCCCTCATTCCACTTTCCGACTTTCCGACTCTCACTCATTCCCAACTACCCCCCTCCCAAAGTAACCCACCCCCCGTCCCCCCCAAAGGATAGGCAGAGACCAGTAGGATGAGTGGGAGAAAAAATTGCCGCAGCAAACTTTATTACACATAAAGTCAGGAGTTAGCTTACAGGTGTTCCGTTCACGCTCAGGATTTTCTACTCTGAGTGCAAGCAACTTTCCCCCCCCGCCCCCTCGGGTCCTTGGGGGACGCGACGCGGGCGCCCAGACCCTTCCTCAGCAGTCCCTCTCTACCCCTTGGCCATTTCTTTCTTTTGCAATTTTTTCTTTTCGATTTCTTTCCCCAACGCTATTTAAGTGCAATTCTTTGTTCCTTGCTTTACTTTCTTCATTGTTCATTACCGCTTAGGTTCCTTCTAAAGGATGTGTTCCGGTCTCCTTTCCCCTTCTTGCTCCCTTTTCCCTGGGTTCCCTCTTCCCCATTTTCCCGGGTTGGCTTATTAAAAACCTAGTTCTTTCTCACCCCAAACGGGTCTTCCTCCAGCCCATCCTGCCAGGGAGCCCCCTCTCCCCCTTTCAGCCAAGACCCCGATCAGCCCTGACTCTCCCCGCCGCCTTCGTTGTCCCATCCCCCCCGGCCCCCATTGCGCCCTCCTGATCTAGAGAGCCCCATCCATCCCGCGCATACCTATCCCCCAGAGCCCCAACGGCCTTCTCATCCCCCTCCACTTCCCCTGCGTCACCCCAGGCCCCTAGCCCCCGCACTCCCAGGCCCCCCCCTGGTTTCTTTTGATCTCCTTAAGCTGCCAATCCCAAAGGGGCCCCTTCACTTGAGCCCCACCTATCGTCCCCCAATCTCCCTTGGGCCCCCCTTCCCCTCAGTTACCAACGTACTTGCCGGAGCCCCGTTTGCAGTGCCAACTTTTCAATTCACCCCCCCTTGCTGACTTCAATGTTGCTTTGCCATTTTCAATTTCCAAAGATGCACTTCCCATTTCCCCCACCCACTTTTGGAGTTGGAAAGGTCTTCCAAACCCCCTAACCCTCCCCATTAATGTGGGCCTCCCCTGAGTCTAATACTCCTGGGCGCCGTTCTTAATAAACTGATGGCTGTGCAGTTCCCCTTGTGGTATCCGCCAGTACTTTCTAACGGGAACACCAGGTAACATCCGCTGGGCTTGTCTGTAAGAAAAACACCACACATCAGTACAACATTGTAAAGAGGGAGGGTGGGAGGGCAACATAGGAGGGCAGCCAGGCAGAGAGAGACCCCGCGTCTCCGAGCGGGTGTATTTAAACCCCCAACGGGCGCGCGGGTGATGACGTCACCCCCACCCCTCCACCCCCTCACCCGGGTGGAGTAATGGCCGGCGCCCAACCCCCCCTCGCACCCCCCCCCCGACCCCACGACGCCACCGTGCCTTTTGAGGCAGTCGTCACTAAGGGGGGTCCCCCGCCGAGGGGCCCTCCTTCGTAGGGCGCGGGAGCCCGTCGTAGCGCCGACACCCTCAGTGGTGTGGCACGGTGGCCCCCCACGCTGCTCCCAATAACCCCCCCCTCCCCCTCCACCCCCCAGCTCTCATTCCACATTCCCTCATTCCACTTTCCGACTTTCCGACTCTCACTCATTCCCAACTACCCCCCTCCCAAAGTAACCCACCCCCCGTCCCCCCCAAAGGATAGGCAGAGACCAGTAGGATGAGTGGGAGAAAAAATTGCCGCAGCAAACTTTATTACACATAAAGTCAGGAGTTAGCTTACAGGTGTTCCGTTCACGCTCAGGATTTTCTACTCTGAGTGCAAGCAACTTTCCCCCCCCGCCCCCTCGGGTCCTTGGGGGACCCGACGCGGGCGCCCAGACCCTTCCTCAGCAGTCCCTCTCTACCCCTTGGCCATTTCTTTCTTTTGCAATTTTTTCTTTTCGATTTCTTTCCCCAACGCTATTTAAGTGCAATTCTTTGTTCCTTGCTTTACTTTCTTCATTGTTCATTACCGCTTAGGTTCCTTCTAAAGGATGTGTTCCGGTCTCCTTTCCCCTTCTTGCTCCCTTTTCCCTGGGTTCCCTCTTCCCCATTTTCCCGGTTTGGCTTATTAAAAACCTAGTTCTTTCTCACCCCAAACGGGTCTTCCTCCAGCCCATCCTGCCAGGGAGCCCCCTCTCCCCCTTTCAGCCAAGACCCCGATCAGCCCTGACTCTCCCCGCCGCCTTCGTTGTCCCATCCCCCCCGGCCCCCATTGCGCCCTCCTGATCTAGAGAGCCCCATCCATCCCGCGCATACCTATCCCCCAGAGCCCCAACGGCCTTCTCATCCCCCTCCACTTCCCCTGCGTCACCCCAGGCCCCTAGCCCCCGCACTCCCAGGCCCCCCCCTGGTTTCTTTTGATCTCCTTAAGCTGCCAATCCCAAAGGGGCCCCTTCACTTGAGCCCCACCTATCGTCCCCCAATCTCCCTTGGGCCCCCCTTCCCCTCAGTTACCAACGTACTTGCCGGAGCCCCGTTTGCAGTGCCAACTTTTCAATTCACCCCCCCTTGCTGACTTCAATGTTGCTTTGCCATTTTCAATTTCCAAAGATGCACTTCCCATTTCCCCCACCCACTTTTGGAGTTGGAAAGGTCTTCCAAACCCCCTAACCCTCCCCATTAATGTGGGCCTCCCCTGAGTCTAATACTCCTGGGCGCCGTTCTTAATAAACTGATGGCTGTGCAGTTCCCCTTGTGGTATCCGCCAGTACTTTCTAACGGGAACACCAGGTAACATCCGCTGGGCTTGTCTGCAAGAGACCGGTCGCTGCGACCGGTGTCACCGCCACGACTCACAGCGGGCCACCGGCCGCAGTGAGTTCCCCTCATGCACCTGGTTGCCTTAGTACCCTAGTCCCCAGTTGTCCTAGCCACCCGCTCCTTCACCACACCATTCATTCCAACCGTAACAGACGCGCTGGCCCTCCGGCAAGAACCGGTGGCGTGATGATGCCGACTGAGGTCTTCCCTTGACCGTTCCGTTCCCTTAACGGGGGCCCCCCCCCTAAGCATGGTTAGTGAGGGAGCGTTTCGGACCCTTTAAAGGCCTGCTGTCGTTTTGACCCCCCCCCCCGGATGGCCCCCGCCTGCACTCATAAGCAGCCCATTCCTTCCAGGGCATCTTTGAAGTTGTACACCATCACCCTTACCCCCACTTCTGATAAGTGGACTTTGTCATTGGCAAAACAACCCGGAGTTTTCAAACTGATCAAGGCGTGCTTGACCCAACCAAAGCCCCTGCTGATCAGGAATTTTCCTAGTTTCATATTCAATTTCCGCCTGGATTCCTCGATGCCCCCCTGGGAATATGCCCCCCTCCAAATCTGCCTGGGTATGATCTCCGACCATGCCAATGTCGTGCCCCGGAAACTGTTTCCAATTTGGGTGAGGCCGGCCCTCATCCCCGCCAGCAACCCCCTTCGCCCCCTGTCCACTAGGTCATTACCCCCCAAGTGTATCACTATTATGTCCGGGCGTCCATGACGTCGTCTGCAACCGTCCAACACCCCCCACACATCATCCCATCTCATCCCCCCTTTGTATGCCCAGTGTACTTGGGTCCGCGCGAAACCCATATGCGTGTCTTGATATTCCTTCTCCGCGCCCTTTGCTGCTCGGGCCACGAATGAGTGGCCGATAACCCACACCGACTTGCGATCTGTGGAGAGATAATGTTCCGGGTTGGTAAATGTCGCGTCCCCATGTCGCCCCTGGCTCCCAAGGCTTCCTCCCCCTACCCCCTACCCCCCACGATGCGACCCCACCTATAAACCTTCTGGCCTTATGTAAAGTTTGTACTTGTCGGATTGCCACCTCCCAATCCTCTTAATGCTCTCTTCCCCCAGTCCCTCCTGAAATGCTGTTGTCGCTGCCCCTATTCGAAAAGAGTGAGGCGTGAAGAGCCCGCTGATACCCCTGATGCCAGCGAGAGCCAAAGCCATTACCTTCCTAAATTGAAATTGCGTGAGGGGGGAGCCGTCCTCGTGTATGAACAAGTATCCCTGGCCCCCATTCCTGGCCCCCAAGAACGCCCCCATGGTCATGACCGGGCAGTAATCCGCCACCCCCAAACACCCCAGCACCAGGCTCCTTCCGGTGCCCCGCTGGTCAGTTTTAGAACTCCTTATCGTCACCTTCAGTGCTCCCTCTGATATGCTTATGTCGCCCCTACGTAGCGCCCTGAATTCCCGATCATGCTTGGAGCGGGCAATCAATTCACTGGGGCGTAAGGCTCCAAAGAAGGCCAAAGTGAAGCATGCTTTGAAAAGAACGCACTCATATGGGGAGAAACATACGAAATTGACTCGAGTGAGCATCTGTTTTAACAGTTCAAAATGGATAGGACGTCTATCGTCCTTGCTCGGGGGTTCCCCCCTGTCCCAACCCCTCAAGGCTGCCCTTACTAAGAAGCCCTTGGTAGGGTCACTGCCGCCTGCTAGCTGGCTGTGGAAGGCGATGGCACTTAAATGCCCTGCGACCCAAGATTTGGACTTGCGGTTTTCCCTGGCCCATAGTAAGAATTGTTGTACCTTGACTTCCCCGAGATCATTGTTCCAGTCCCCCGTGACTTTTAGAAAAGTCTTAAAATCCCTGCTGTACCTCTCCCTTGACCCTTCCGAAAGTGCCCTGTCCGCTAGTGCCCTCATACCCCTTTCCAGGTCACGAGGCTCCACCACTCGCCGTTGAACGGTACCATGTCCTTGTTTGCCCCTGGATGTGCCTTCCGGAATCGACCCATCTGCGAACGAGAAAGTGCATCCGCAGCAATGTTAAGGACACCTGGAATGTGGCGCGCCCGCAACTCTGTGTTAATTCTGAGCCCAATTCTCACCATGTGGCGCAGCAGGCTCAGGGTGGCTGGACAATGGGCCACCTGTGTATTTATACCCACCACTACCGCCATGTTGTCCGACCATACCGTCAGACGCTTGTTTGCTAAAATGCTAGGCCAGAGATGCAAAGCCACTAAAATTGGGAACAATTCCAGTACGTTGATGTTTCTGCACCATCCCTTCCTTGCCCAAACGCTCGGCCAGTCCGCTCTACACCACTGTGTGCCCAGAATTACCCCGAAACCGTGCCTGCCGCTTGCATCGGTGAAAAGCTGGAGCTCGTTGCATGTTACCCAGGGGGCCCTCCATAAGCGCACCCCATTAAATTCTGCCAGGAAGTTCTTCCACATGAGCAGATCGTCCCTTATACCTGCGCCCAAGCGAATCCTATGCCAACCTTTGGAGGCCCGCCCTGCCGCTGCTGTTAACCGCCTTGCAAACACCCGCCCTGCCGGGATCACCCTCCCTGCAAAATTCAACCTTCCAATCAAAGACTGTATATCTCTCAAGGATACCCTGTGGCAGCTGAGCACTGTGTCTATTTGAGCAATGCATTCCTCTACCTTCTCCTGGGGCAGTCTGCATAGGCCTTCCGTTGTGTCGATCTCTATCCCCAGGTAGGTCAAACGGGTGCAGGGACCTTCTGTTTTTTCCCCGGCCAATGGAACCCCCAACTCGGCGGCTAGACCGATGAATTTATTCAATAGGGAGCCACAAATGTCCGTGCCCTTCCCCCCGATGAACAGGAAATCGTCCAAATAATGTGTTTTGACTCCCCTGCTTTCTAACACATGCACTGCCCATTCCAAGAATGTGCTAAATGTTTCAAAGTAGGCGCAGGATATGCTGCAGCCCATCGGCATACATTTATCCACATAGATCCCCCCCTCAAAATGGAAACCCAACAGGTGAAAACTATCAGGGTGGACCGGGAGCAATCTAAAAGCCGCCTCTATGTCCACTTTGGCCATTAGTGCGCCTCTCCCCAAACTCCTGGCCCCGTCCACCGCCTGGTCAAAGGACGCATATGATACTGCGCATACCTTTTCATCCAGCCAGTCATTAACTGAGTTGCCCCTGGGGTGCGATAAGTTATGTATTAGTCGGAATTTTCCTTGCTCCTTCTTGGGCTCCACACCCAGGGGTGACACTATGAGGTTGTCCAAGGGGGGGGACGCGTATGGGCCTACCACCCTCCCCAAACAAAGTTCTTTCTTTATCTTGTCCCGAACCACCCCGGGGTAGACTTTCACTGACTTGGAGTTATCTGCTGAGCGTTGCATCAAAGGCCCTGCATACGGAATTGTAAAACCCCCAGTGAAACCTTTCAACAAGATGTTCCTCTCCCGCACAGCGGGATAGCGGGCTAACCAAGGCAAGAGTTTTGGAAGAACGATGGGAGATGGCCCCTTTTGTGCTAGGTCCCCCCCGCTCTGGGCAATGAACGACGCTGCTCCCCTTAAAGCGCACTCGCCACCCCCGAATGGGTTATTCCCCTGCCCTCCACCCCTTGCCGTGCGACCGCGCACCCCTGTCCTTCCCCCCCGTTTGCAGTTATTACCATCGTGCTGGGGTCCCCCTGCGCCGGCGTTTAGGTATGCGTGGTGCTCCCTCGAGACAAATGAAACACGAGCTGCGTTACCTTAAAGAGAGATACATTTATTAGTGTATACACATGGCATGATCTGTTGCAATGACAAAGAGTATCGGGGCATCGCGAGTATTACATGTTGGGTGCACTGCCCTCTTTGTGGGGCCACGTATTCGGGCCCGGTCCCGCAGACCTGCAAAATTTTGCAGCGTGTGTCATGCTGCCGCATGTGGAACACTCGTGCCTAAAACGGCAATGGGGCACCCAATTGCAGTGGCCATCATTGAAGTTTCTGCATGGATGGGCTATGCGCGCCAACCCTTGCGTGCCTACGCCCCCTCTCCCCCCTCTGGAATTTCCTGGCTGTGAACTTAGCCACCCCCTCCCCCCAACTGGCCCTGAGGGGGCCTCAAACTGTTGAAACTCCCTGCGCCCTGCCCTTGAAGTGGATGGCAACGCCTGCTGCACGGCGCGCGTTCCATCGAAAGCTTGCCCAACTGTGCTGGATCCCCTTGTGATGAGACTGTCGGCAGAAACCGGCCTTGGATCCAACCAATCCTCCACTAATTTGTGTTCCCATTTCAGCTTGGGGTCGACTTCCGTTCTTTTCCTAAACCTCTGATCCCTCAGAAGCCATGCAGTACCCCCCCACTTCCTATGCTCTTCAATTACGCATTGGCTATAATTGTAAAGCGCCGGCCCCTGCTCGGGCTTTGACTGAACTATGATTTGTGCAAGGATTCTAAAGCCTGCCACCCAGTTCTGGAGGTTCTCCTCAGGCCTCACCCTCTTCCTTGCTTTCACCCCCTCCCTGTTCCCACTGGCCTGCAGGGTATCGTAACCTTTTGTTTCGTGCTCTAGTAGTGAAAAGGTGTCTATGAACCTTCCTTTCACAATCTCCTTTTGAACACAGTCCGGTATGTGCCAACATAAGTAATTGTTTTCCGTGATTGCCGGAAGCCCTTCTGCAGCCCTACCCGTGAGGGAGGGAGGCTCTGCCGGGTGTTCGCACTTCGCTGGTCCCCCTGTCCTGTTGTCTTCGCACCGTGCCGCCCCGGGGACAGTGTTTTTTGTCGAGGTCTTCTCCCCAGCTGCCCACACCTTGCTGGGGCCTGTTACCCCTTCCCCCCTAGTTGGCTCCTTCCCTTGCGCCACAGGATTCCCCCCGCGCAACACATCCATTATAATATCCATTTTTGCTCCCCAGTCCAACTCACCCTCCAAGGCACGTCCCTTGGCCGGCGGAGCCCCAAAACGCCTGCTTTGCCATGCCTCGTCATGTGCCTCACCAGTGGGGTGAGGGGGTCCCGATCTGTTAATGCGATCACCCGCCGGAGAAGTTGACGCCTCCCTGTCTCTCCCCTCCGCCACTAAGGCAGTCAAAGCGGCCAAATCCTCCTCCAGCTCTCTCTTCGTCTTTCTTCCCTTGGGGCACCCGCTCATTTTTGCTTGTCTCTTGCGTGAGCCCACTGACTCTCCCAAACCAGAAGAAGACTGAGAGTCGGAGCTATTATTTGGGGAAGGGGAGATGCTTGCTTGCGTGATAATAATGTCGCCGGTAGGCTGGGGGGCGCCCATCTTGATCATCGCCGCTTCCCACCCTATAGATTTCGCAAGTACTGCAAATGTGGCCCATGCTTCCGCGTTCATGGTCTGACCCTGTGCTGGCGAAAGGGCTGTCTCCACCTCGACTGTCCCTTCGTCCAATTGTGTGTCGGCGACTATCTCCATATCTGGGCCTTGCGTGTGGAACATGGCGACCTGTGGGAAAATATAATGCTGTCACAACCGGCCTTCAGTACAGAAAATTCGCCACCCCTCTCATAACCCGGCTTCCCTTGACTGCCCCCGTCGCCACCCCGGGCAATGCTTGGTACCCCCATTACCTTGTGATTACACGACCGTCCCCCTCGGCTGCGATGGGCCTGGCTCTGTCGCTCTTCTCCGCCCTATGTGTCCTGGGAGATGGGAAAAACTGCATGAGCTATGGGAAGGCCAACCATTGCATTGCCCCTTTGTTAGCCCCGCCCCGTTCGCTTAAGATGATGTGCTGTTTATCCCATATATCACCCCTAGCATAATGTGTTTCGAGCCGCTCAAAGGCGAGGGGTGGAACCAGGGAAAATACTACGACCTTCCCCCCCTCCCGGGCACGGTAGTATGTGAAATAACTCTCCTAACCGCCCGACTACCTTTCCAGTAGCACCAGCGGAAGGCGGGGCGGCGTTAAGCTACCTTGAGCACATGACCCCCCTGCCCCCGTCTGTAGGCAGCCCTGCGAGGCGCTGCACCGATCGCTCCTGCCCACCGTTCCATCCCACAGAGGCCCTGTGAGCCGCTTCACTGGTACCTCGTGCTCCCTGCCTCACCCAATGGTACCTGCTGCCCAATGCTGCAACCGCACGGGCGCCCTGCGAGGCGCCGCACCAGCTCGTCCTGCATACCATTCCACTTGAAACGAAACCGACCCGGGGCCCCACTGTCTTGGCATTACCCATGACGCCCCCATGGTGCCCTGTACGTACCCGGTCCACCATGATAACTGTATAACCTCGTGTAGCCACAATATACCTGATAACGTAACATATGAACCCCCGTCCGCACTTGGCATGAACTTCAATGAAGACACACCCCGTGTCGTCCATGCCACTACTCTCCATTTCCACGTCATTCCCCCCCCCCCAATTGCAACACGCCTTCCCCGACACTCTAATCCTTCCAGCAACTGGCTTCGTGCAACCCACACCACAGGACATATTAGTTGACTCCGGTGTAACAAAACCAACGAAGACATATATAGTGGCCAGTCACTGGCTATGCCAGTAGTTATGGAATTTCCCATAAAACACAATGGCAAAACAAAACCCTTGTAATTCACTGAAAGAAAACCCTCAGCCAAGATGCAGTTAAATTGTGCAGATTCAACGCAACAAAAACGCCCACAACCCAGAGCATGTGGGAAGCC
This sequence comes from Ambystoma mexicanum, assembly GCF_040938575.1. Lineage (NCBI taxonomy): Eukaryota > Metazoa > Chordata > Amphibia > Caudata > Ambystomatidae > Ambystoma > Ambystoma mexicanum. Next base: position 123,183,813 of record NC_090931.1, on the reverse strand, counting down.
ATGACCAGTCCCCACTCGGCGCATCCCCATTGGAAAGCCCAACAACGCATACAAAGATAAGCGATTCACAATGTCATACAAAATGTCATTATGGGGGACATCAATGCGCTGAGTTTAACTGGTCACGACTATATACATATATACATATAAAATATACATATTTTTTTTTTTTTTTTTTTTTTTTTTTTTTATTTTTTTTTTAGTGACTATATACATATATTTTAAAATACAAACCGAAAACGATGCCCACCACAATGGCATCAACCCCCAAAGCCCTACCACAATAGCCCGTCCAACAGTCTAGGCCCGTGCCGTTCTGTGTTTTCAAACCATCCCTTCCTACACGGGAGGCTGCCCCCCCTTTCCAAAGGCCCGACGCATTCTCTATCCTAAGATAAACAAAATTTCAAACCTCTCCCTACATTACTATACATTGCCCAAGCCACTTCGCCATGACCGCATACATTCTGTACATTTCCCAAGTACACCATCACCTTGGCCTAGCCCCTGACCCCCCTCCTTCATCCCTACCGCAGAGCGCCCTGACCATAACCCCATTCCATGCCACCGAAGGGGGGGGTCGTGCACTGGACGCCGCGGAGTGTCTCCACGTCCTGCTCGTGTGCTCCAGCTTCCACTGAGCCCGAGGCCAGGCCGATTTGGTCTCTAGGTTTTAGGTTTAGGAGGCCAGCACTGCACTGCCCACCCACCTCCCCTCTTGAGTAGACGTCCCCCCATTAGCATGTCCTGGCTGCATGCCTTTCATCTCCCTGTGGACGGAGCATGCGCGTGCGGTGTCCCTTGTGCGGGCGAAAAGGTGCTAACAGCCCTTTTGTCCAGGCCTCACTGCCAGCCCCTACCAGGTGCCGAAGTTATACTACAACCAAATGCCTTCTATGGCGCCCACCCGGAAGAAAAAATTCCCCGTCCCCCGTGCCGTTATTGCCAAGAGGCATTGCAAACGCTTTGTCGCCCTTATTCCACCTCCTCATCTCGTGTCCCAACAATGGCCATGTAAATTGTCCACACCCTTTTCCTCATACCTTCCCGAGATGCATTTGCACGGTTGTTAACTACTTGGCTTTATGGCCGCCGAACCTCGTATCCCTTACGCTATCCCACCAACCCCTTTTCGGAGATCCCCCAGCGCACCCCCCCCCCAAATCATGACAAGTGGGCCACATATGACCCTTATGCTGTAGCCACTTCCAGCGAACATTGCCTTATAAACACGACAAACGCATGTAGCGGCGGCCATGCCGACACATCCCCTATACATAGACGGTGTCCGCGCTGGGGGGAACAAACGAACAAACGCATGGCGCGGCAGCCATGATGACCCACCCCCAGGCTGTAAGCCATTTCTACTGAACCTTGCCTCATCACCAAAACAAACTCATGGCGCTGAGGATATGCCGACGCACCCCATATACATAAACGTTTTTTTTTTTTTTTTTTTTTTTTTTTTTTTGGACCCCACCGCGAGTCTCTGCCTGACTGTAGATGAGAGTGCGCTTTCGCTGTGCCACCTGGCCAGCTTGCCTCGAGCTAAACTTTCTCGTGCCTTGGCTCTCGGGCCACACCCACATTCTCGCAAGATAGCGGCCCTACGCGGCTGCAAGATGCTTCAAATGAATACTGCCACGTAATACAAACCAACAAACGCATGGCGCGGCGGCCATCAATACATACTTCATAATTATAAACGGTGTTCCCTGGTGGGATTCGCCAACAATGCACCGTTCTTTATCGACCCAAGTAAAATATTTATTTTTGGCCCCGCCGGGATTCGAACTTGCGCTAGCAGGTTCTGGCTGACTGTGGATGCAAATGCTCTATTCGCTGTGCCACCTGGCCAGCTTCTCTCGAGGCAAACTTTCCCGCGCCTTGGCTCCCGGGCCACACCACCTTATCGTAAGATAGAAGCCCTACGAGCCTGCAAGATGCTTCAAAAAGAACACAGTATCGTAATACAAAACACACGCATGGCGCGGCGGCCATCAATACATACATTCAATACATATAACGGTGTTCGCGCGGGTGGGGGGGGGGGATGGGGGCGGTGGGATTCGCCAACAAAGTATCTTTCTTTATCGATCAAATTAAAATACTTTATCAGCCGGGATTCGAACCTGTGCTAGCAGGTTCTGCCTGACTGTGGATGCGAGTGCTCTATTCGCTGTGCCACTTGACCAGCTCGGCCAAAGGCAAAAAATCCCAGCGTCTTAGCTTTCGGGCCACAACAATGAGCCCATACAACAGCTGCAAGAAAATTTCAACGCGCATTGCATTCTAAAACAAAACAAGCGCGTGGCACGGCGGTCATGCCAGAGTTTTATACATTAACGACCCTTCCCCACGAGAGCCGGTTGCCGTCACATTGTTCACCCAAAGCTATGCTGATAGCTAGCATGAACCCACCGCCTCTTGTACTGTAGACAGAAGCTCCACCATTCCCCCCAACGCATTGCCTGCCCACTATTCTCGTAGCTGGCCCTCACGGCCACAACGGAAAATGCATATAACAAACATATCCGGGGTAGTTCCCTTGCACGAGTGGTTTTTTTTTTTTTTTTTTTTTTTTTTTTTTTTGCCTTGGCTCGGCCCATGCAATTATTTCTGCGCCTAACTCAACGCGGCCACCTAGAAAGCGATGCCCACCCCAATGCATCAACCCCCAAAACCTTACCCCAATTGCACATTTCTAAACATTTCCCAGTATCCGGTCACCATGACCTTGGCCCTGAACCCCCCCCCCCTCCTTTGGCCCCAACGTGGAGCGCCATGACATTAACTCAATACCAAACCACCGCGCGGCCCCGCATCCATAATCCCCATAAACAAACCGAATAAAATAGCCCAACGAAAGTGTCCTTTAAATTTAGCCTTCCAAGGGCGTCCGACCATGCAGCTCGAAACCAATCGGAAAAGACAATGCAGCCTTGCCGCCGTATCTGCCACATAGAAATTCGCATTGGAATACCCCACAAGCATTAAAACTGCCGATTATTACCTAAAATCGTACCTGGCCGTAACAGAGTGATAGAAACTGTCCAAACTACCCCAAAGCCTGACCCCCTTTATGTCCCGTAAGCGCGCCAGGTTGTCCCCCTTACCCGCTGCCATCTCGGTGCCGTGGCCCAAATCGACAACCCCCGACCCCTTCATTAACAACTCTGCTTCGAGCAGTGTAACTACCATTTCCCATACATAATCCGGCCCCTTAGCTGCTCCGCCACCCCTCAAAACCGGCGCATTTAAGACCATTGATGTGCGGTGCTCGGTTACTACATACTAGCCCGTCGCATCGTAAACCCCTTACTTAAACGCGTCGCCCTTGCATTGCAGCCCCCCCTACCATCCTTTGACCCGACGCATAGCCCGCCCTACATTGCCACTTCGCACGATACAACCCATATCCCAAGCACGCTGCCGCCCGCAGTAAACCATTCCCGAGTCGACCCTTACCAGAATTCGAATGCGCTTCCCAACAGCTAGCACGAACCGTCTTCCGGAACAGGGATTCTCCGGCCGCACGAACACTGGAAACTCCGCAGGCATGCAGCGCAGCAACATAGGAGGGCAGCCAGGCAGAGAGAGACCCCGCGTCTCCGAGCGGGTGTATTTAAACCCCCAACGGGCGCGCGGGTGATGACGTCACCCCCACCCCTCCACCCCCTCACCCGGGTGGAGTAATGGCCGGCGCCCAACCCCCCCTCGCACCCCCCCCCCGACCCCACGACGCCACCGTGCCTTTTGAGGCAGTCGTCACTAAGGGGGGTCCCCCGCCGAGGGGCCCTCCTTCGTAGGGCGCGGGAGCCCGTCGTTTGCAGCAGTTTTGCAGGTGAAAGGGACTGCATTTCAGCTCTTGGTTGAATTAATGATTGCAAGATATGGACGTAATGGTTCATCAGTTTATGTGTTCTTTTTTGGATTTAGGAATGCATAACTGATTGGCATTAAAATAAACTTTTCAGCGGTTAACGCGATTCATGGCCATGTTACCGGGATCGATGGGGTAGTCTGGAACTCCAGTTTTTTTTCTCGCATTTTGTGCCCCCCCCCACCACCATCAACTCCATGTCCTTCATGGGAGGGTTTCCCCTACCCCCCTCTTGGCCCACGCCCCCTCCCCACCTCTGGACCTTAACTCTCACTGTACTGCAAGGCGTCAAGTCGGGTCAGGATTGTTTCCAGGTGTGGAATAAAATGTGTCTGAATTAGTAGGTATGCATCCATATACTGTAAGCAGGGAAGGAATTGGGCGGGAAACACGATGGATCTGCGCTCCCACAAACATTGTCCTGCTAGAGGCCCAATCACCACTAACTGCAGAAGTTCTCTGCACCTGACTACATGGATCTCCTTAACATTATGCATCTGCAATCACACGCTACTCGATGAAACATCACACACCACAACACCTCTGCCACTAGAATGCAGTCCCACCATAGAAATGTGGTAGCTTGACACATTATCAGTCTCCTTGACTCGCATTCTCTGGCAGCAGCCTTCACAGCACCCAACCACAAACCATCTCGATGTGGGTTGCTAGCATGGACTTAGCCACCCCAAAGTACCTTCGTACTGGCTAAAATGCACACATGCATTGACATTTCCTCAGAACAATCTCTCATACCTCATATTCCGGTCCTCCAAGGGCGTTCCACCACAGTGCTTTGAGGCTACACCAATGGGAAAAGGAGCTATACAAATGCCATATTACATTACATGGCCCATGTTGCCTTTGAATAGGACTTGGCCCTCACTGACACCATAGGGAGGTATTTCAAAAAATAGCTTAAGCATTGAAGACGGGTAAGGGTAAAGGTTTTGATAGGTGAAGCGTTCACTTTTGAGCATCAGGCGAGATACAACCGTCTCGCCGGTCTTGGAAGCAAGACTACGCAGAGCAACAGAGGCTCGAATCCTGGATCCCCGCTTAGAAACCAAATTCAGGTACGGTATTAGGCTCATTATAAAAAAGCAGTTAAATAAAAATAATAATCATCAGAGACAACAAGGGCCTTGACCACCCTGAAAAATAACAGATATTTGGACAAAGATTTGATGGCAAGAGGAAGAGCATTGCATAAAAGGGGGAGACGCCAGCGAAGTAGTGAACTCCTAATTACACTTAAAGATGCAATGAAAGTAAGCAGGGTCGGCAGCAAGGCCTTTCAATTATTTTCATTGAGATGGGCCCCCACATCTTGGGCCGACCCCTGTGACTCTTGACAAAGAAAACCTAGGGCATCTTTTCATTAGTGAGTAAGGGGCTCATTTCCCAGTTGTATGTTGTCATTGTTCTACTGTGCAGGGGTCAATAAACAGGCCTTCATGATTTGAATGACGCACATCCCCTGTGTTGCTTTATAGAGGATCTGGCCACGGAATTATGCAGTGGCTGAGCCTCTGGACAGACACATATTCACCAAGGAAGAGACAGGCTTCTCATTATATTGATATTGGAGACTGGAATCCAGATAGGAACATGCTACAAATGCTGTGGAAGTTTGAGGCACAAAATACAAAACTGATAACTTCCAATAATTCCTGCCATTCCTTATGATATATTGTGCAATATAATAAGTGCACTTGGATACACAATTGAATTATGTTAAACTGCGTGTGGCCCATTACCCCATATACTAGTGTTCCAATGGCATTTTTCTTTTGAAAACCTGTATTTTTCTTGCTGGCTTGTGAGGGAAAGGTTTCCTAGCTAAAATGCATCCACAGATATTCAGCCGACCTTAAAAGTGATGGACTGCCAAGAGCGGTGGTCGATGTGGGCGGGGGAAGATGGGAGCTGTACCCCTCTACTTTTCCTCTACTTTTTTTAAATTAAGTTTTACTGTTCCTATACTTTTATTTTGAAAAATAAAGTTCCAGAATGGTTTCTTTTTAAAATAAAAGTGTAGGAAGAAGTGTTAACCAGCACTGCACTGTACGTTCCCTTATACAGCAGGTGCATTTGTTTCGGGGTTTGTATGGCGTGTGCGAGTGGGCATGGCGATGGGGTTTGTGGGGAGCAGGGCAGACCAGCAGGGAACATAGTTCCACTACTTATTTTCATACTGTCCGGCTGCTGGTCAAGAATGTTGGCGTGCAAATGTGCAGGGCACAAGGGGACTACATATTTGAAAGAAAGGAGGGGCCACTTCCATGGATAGCCCTGTGTACCAGACATAGGACCATTCATTTTTTCCTCTGGGAGAGTGACCACCAATGCGGTTTACACAGCACTGGAGTAACATGTGAGTAGCGGGGCCTATAACCTCTGTGGACTGCCAAACTCTTAATAAGTTGCAGGATCTGTAAAGGAACGGAACGCTATGGACCACCCAACTATTGGGCATTGCTGTTGTCTAGGAGGAATGTACAGCTGCATAGGTGGCGGAGACATGCAAGTGGTCAAAACAATGACAAACTCTGAAACATTGTTTGTAAAACAGAAATAGAGGCGCTGGCCAATTTCCCATTTTAAGGGGAGATAGAGAGATAGAGAGAGATAGATTACAGAGAAATGAGGGCCCTATATTATGAATAGTGGGTGATGGAGAAGAATGCACACCCAACCCTGATGGCCACAGATGAATGCTCTAAAAATGTAAGCATTGCCTACGAGCATCGGTTCAATCTTTGAGTTTAAATTTAGTGTAGTAGGCTGCGATTCAGGAGTCAATTCTACTCCTGAAATCCTGGCATCAGTTCAATCTTTGAGTTTAAATTTAGTGTAGCAGGCTGCGATTCAGGAGTCAATTCTACTCCTGAAATCCTGGCATCAGTTCAATCTTTGAGTTTAAATTTAGTGCGGTAGGCTGTGATTCAGGAGTCAATTCTACCCCTGTAATCCTAAAAAAGGCGTAGGAAGTTCGGGCCATTTCTTGATGCCACCTGAGCAGGATTGGGGTGCTGCCTGCACCCGAGAAGAACCCGAATCCGCACCCTTGAGCAAGGTTGGTCGAAGGGAATAATTTGCACATTAAACAAAAGAGGCAACATAGTCCATCCCTGGTGACGAGCACATGTACGCTTAATGATTTGCAAGTGAAGAGGGCGAGAAAAAAAGTTAAGACATGGTCCTCAAGAAAGGATGGAAACCAATTATGTGATCTTCCCCGATTCGGCTGGCTAACCCTATTGGGAACGGCCTGTTACCCAAGATCCAGGGTCGGAGGGAAGCGCAGGCCCCATAACAAGAGCTGCTGTGCCGTTACCAACAGGGTCTGACTGCTGCTGAGGGGCATATCGCCATTAGCACCGGTGTAGTTACCTACATGGGTGCTAATGTTTTAAACAAACATTAGCTGCACAGTCCGGCGCCACTCAGTGCTTCTCCCAAAGTCTGTTTTCATTGTTTGATAATGGTAGGCAATCCTCTCTTGAGGACCGTGTCTTAACTTGTTCTTTCTCACCCTATTCACTTACAAATTGTTACTGCTTACATGAAGTCTTCAACAGGCATGGGCTCTGTTGCCTCTTTTGTTTAAAGTGCATCATCATTCCCTTTGGCCAACCTTGTTCATAAGGGTGGAATCAGGTTCTTCTCAAGTGTCATTGACATTGAAAACAGACTTCAGGGACAGCACTGTGCCACACAGCAAAAGAAATATTCTATTTTTAAAAACACAACCAAAAAAATCACACTCTGGAGGAAGTGGTGTAGAAAGTGGTCTGCAGTGGAAGGATTGCAGTTTTGGAGCACTGTATTTTCTCCAGTTCTACCGTGGTGGAGGTGGAGCTTTGGAGTAGCAGCCCGAGAATTCCTTTTTAGCACCAGTCTGAGCACGGAGTGTGGCATGGAAGTGGTGTAGAAAGTGGTGTGTATTGGAAGAACTGGAGTATTGGAGCATAGTGTTTCCTCCAGTTCTACTGTGTGGAGGTGGAGCTTTGGAGTAGCAACCAGAGAATTCCTTTTTAACACCAGTCTGAGCACGGAACATGGCGAGGAAGTGGTGTAGAAAGTGGTCTGCAGTGGTCCACTGATGGAAGCGGGAGCTGTGGCCAGATGGCTCGGAGGATGACAAGGAAACCATTAGAGGTTTGGTGTTGAGTGGGGAATCCAGAAGTTTGTGGAAGTAATTGGGTTTAAACTCTGTGGCACAGACCGCTTGACTCTGGGTTTTTGATTAGTCTCTTACGAGCCTCAAACCGTGCTCCGTAAATTGGATTGGATCCTCCTCCATTAATCTCTCACCACTTGACAAACTAGACTACAACAGACAGATCTGCCTATTAAATGTTTTCCTTTTTTATTTTCTTCATTGCTAATAACTATTACAAAAGCCGGACTATGGCAAGTCGATCTGGGCTTAGTCGGCAGATTAACTGCCAAACTTCAACGTTTGTGCGGCATGGTACTTTTATTGGAGTTCCTTATTTGATTCAATCAGAGAAGAGGATCCTCGGGAGGAAGAGGACGTTGCAGCAGGTATTCTACAAAGTCGTGCAGATATATCCACACATTGGGGGTCATTCTGACCCTGGTGGTAGGGGGTTAACAGCACCGGTAAGGATGCCGGTGCCGTTAACCCCCTACCGCCCTATTACGAGGTTCCTTAGCAGGTCCCACCAGGACCGGCTGGTTTTACCAGCCTGTCTTAGAGGGACCCGTTAAGGGACCATGGAGCTAATAACGGGCCCGCAATTTGCGGGCCCATTATTAGCTCCTTCCCCATTCCCAATGAGCCCTATGGGGGCTCAAATGGGAATGGGGAATGGTTTTCTGAATGGGGAATTACCGGGTCCTCTAAGGTTGGAATGACCTGGTAAGTCCCCATTCAGACACCCCGGACCCGGGTTTCGAGGCAGCCATGGGGCTAATAGCACCATGGCTACCTCCAAACTCGGATTGACCCCCATTGTGTAATAACGTTGAAACAAGGGCAACCTCTCGGGGGTAAGGGCACAGGAGTCTCAGTTACAAACGATACTCGAGGGCCCGCAGGCTTCCCCAGTTGCTGGCTGTAACATTACAGATGTGTATCCTAAATTGCAGGCCAGTACTTAATTAAGAGTGGCATCTTCAGCACGAGCAAGAGCCCTTGATCACTTGCACATAAATAAAATCAGCATGATTGATTTCATGGATAATGACCCTATTTGTGTGAATGATAAAACAATGGATGGAGAGGCGACCAATACCTGTGATTTTAACGTAAAATGCAGTAACGAAAACATTTTTAACAAACCGAAAACCCCCAAAAAAATACAGATTTTATTTTTTCAAATTTGGGGTACCACCCGAAATCCCCAATTTCCCTAGGTTTATAACTCCACCCCAAACCCCTACCCACCCGTTTTAATCCTTTAACCCACCCCCATACTTATTTTAAATAATAATTCAGTGTTTTTTGATCTTTTGGGCTTGTTAGACTTGTTTTTTTGTTATTCTCTATTCGTTAATATTACTGGATACCAGGGGCGTCAAGTGGCAACGACAGTGGAGAGAGGCAGTGGAGAGAGGCATTGGAGAGAGCTTGATGCAACAGACATGCGATGCATCAGTGAGGGGTTCGCCCTCAGGACTGACAGATGTGTTGGTCAGAGAGCTGGAGGGAAGGAGAGGGTGGGATCCCATGGCTCACTGCACCACAGACTAGGAGAAGCCGACGAGTGCATAAGACTAACATCGCCTTCTATAGCGGCCTTGAATGTGGTCTGCAGTTCATTCGTTGACATATATGACAACATATGGAATGAAGTTAGGGCACATACATTTAGTCTGAGTGAAATCAAGCTAAAACTGGAACCAGTAAATTGGGATCTGCAGTCGCACAAATGCTTTGAATGTCAGAGCAGAGGCCACAATCAGGAAGTAACGCAGTTGGGGGTGGGGGACTTGTGAATTTTAATACAGGGTGAAGGAAGTAACAGCATGGCTCTGTCAGAGGGGACCATGGGTGTAGGGCAGAGGGACCAGCCGGGAACGAGTAGTGTGGTACTGTAGCGAACCCTCCCGACCCCGGCACAAAGGGAAGAGGGAAGAAAACTAAGCATGTAAAATCAAAGAAAGGGAACCATGCCTCCTCGCGCAGGTATTTGCATAATATAACGATTATGAAAACCTCAACTCTTGCGTAACAACGAAAAAAGAAGAGAGGAGTAAGAATCTTCAAAGAAAATCAAGAGGGGAATGAGGAACGAATTATTATTGAGGATGCCAGTTTGGATGGTAGTGAAAGAGAAGGAGTTGTTGAAGTGGAACGGGAAGAGGGGGTCCGCCTGTAGGAAGGGGTAATTATTGAGAGTGTAAGTGTTGTCCCAGTGAGGGGGGGTTGTTGATAAGGGGAATGATGGATTCTGCGGCATAGACGGATACTCAATGGGAGATTGGTAAATATTGATTCACTAGCGAGAGGACTGAGTGTCCAAAACATAACGTTGGAGACCCTGGCCAGAATCACTGGGGTATTGGAGTGCACGGGGACTAGTTAACTCAGCTATAAGGGATTCACCACTGACGGTAAGAAGTGATATCAATCAAGAGGTTATGATATAATATGATAGGTTATTTATAATGTGCTTAAAACCAAGAGGTTTATAAGCGCGGACCCTGGGGATTGAACCTCTGTTGCTCCATGTTGTCTTGTTTCTAGAGAGAGCACATTGACCCTGAGCTATTCTCCTGAGACAAAGGTTAAGGGACTTTTGGAGAGGCGATATCAGCCTCCTATGTTATTGGGGCCAATATACAGGGAATGTACAATCCCCTGTTGAACGTAAGGGAGGCAGAAACTACGAGTAGAATGATTGGGCATTCATGGGCAAGGGTACAAAGGGACCAGCAAGAGAGAAGTCCATTCAGTATTTTGAGAAATGCTTGGAGTGGTGACTGGCTTTAAGGGGATGGCTCAGACAGGGAGAAAGATCGAAAGAAACCTCGGGAAACATGGAGTGAAAAAGGTCCCGGAAAACGTTGGGTACAGGCTCTCCATTTAGTACCCCAGGGGATGAGATTTCTGTCTGCCTTTATCAGTCAAATTTTCTGGCACTATTCGTAAAGGTGTCAAGGTTAGCAGTGATATCCTAGAGTGATATTGACAGGGTGAAATTCCTTGATGGGACAAACATAGGAAATGCATACTACACCTTATATCTAGGTTAGCAAGGGATTTGTCACAAGCAGAAGGGGGAAAATTACTATGTTTGGGGTTCCGGTAGATGGCGTTGAGGGCACGCCCGGAAGTGGTGAGGTGGGCATACCGACTAACTTACGTGTATTGTTGAATTCAGCAGAAGGGATGGTGAGGGAGGTTTGTGAGCAAGGGGGAGAAGGAAGTAGGTCGCTGGTACACTGGTCATGGAGTTTATCAGCACTGTATGGGGAAGGTGTCCCAAATTGGTGAGGTGAACAAGAGCATTTTTAGCAAAAGGGGCTGGATGAGGGTAACCTCTTGGAACTCAAGGGGAAGTAGGCATCTTCTGACCAACCCAATAGCAATAGAGAGATTGAAACAAAGTAGCTATATACTTCTGCAGGAAACCTGGCTAACCTCGTCCCTGATAGTGGATGGTTATACGTTTTATTTTCAAAGTGAAAGACCTATTGTGGGGGGCCGCCCTGTAGGAGGGTGATCTTAGCAGGCAAATCGGGCGAAGGTTTAGTCGCAAAAGAAGTCCTTGACCTGCCCATTGGTGCATTGGCAATTTAATTGGCAAGTATAGAGAATGGGAAGGCATGCCTGATAATCATTGTGTATTGGCACAGCGGTATTGCTGTTCTTAAGGCATGTTTTAAGGTGTTGATGGAGGGGACTCAATCCTGGCAAAGTGCTAACCGGGAGGCTACATTATCTTGGCTGGTGACATTAATGCCAATTGCTAAGTGATGGAAAGCAAGGGGTAGGAATGGGATGTGACTCCGGATATGATCTCGGCTGGCCACATATGCCAAGCGGGAAGAGAATGGACGGTTGCATTGACCTTGGTGGCTCTACGGAAGTTGAATGGTAATGTTCAGGGCGATCTTGATGTACATCCCACTTGGTACCGTGGAAACAGTGAGTCTACTCTGGACTATGTGTTTGTGAACGCTCAGTTATTTTATTTATGAGAGGGCCTAGATATCTTTAAAACATGATTGCAGCAACCACTCAATTCTGAGGCTTACTTTGATGTTGTACTATGTATTTTTCTATCCAGTGTAAGTCGGAACTTGATGATGAACGTAGCTGGAACTAGATTTTGTTGGCCTCCGTTTTTGATCTCTAAACTGAATGACATTGTGGGCGAAGTTATCAAAGGAACCACATATAATTGAAAAATGAGTGTATTTAATGTCGTCCAATTTAATAATGTTATTTCTGAATTATTGGGTGAATCCCAAAAGGAATCCGCAAAGGGGGAAAGAACGAGGACAAAAAGGTTACACCAGCACAAATATGATGAAGGCCTAAATGGAATGAACTATTAGGAAAATTGAGTCCACTAATATCGCTATGATGTTAAAAATGAAGGTATTGAAAAAGTGAAACAGGTATGTAGCAAATTTAGTAAAGGTGATCGGCTAAGCTATTACAAAGAGATGCAGAACTAATGCTGAACATCTTGATCGATAAAGATTCTAAGGTTTTTTGGGAAGTTGGAAATGCTCAAGATGGAACAATGACATTGGCGCAAGTGAATTCTGTTGCAGAAGCTGCTTGGCGCGACCATTTTGAGAGCATGTATTCATTGCAGGGGAAAAATAATCAAGACCTTAAGGCGGGGTCACTGGTGCAGAGAAGGATTATTTTGCAATTGTTATTGAGGGAAACATTACTGAAGATCTGATAGCCAAAGGTAAATCATCTAGGGCACAGGGACCCATCGGTTTGACAAAGGTAATATTAAAATCAAATCCAAAACAGTGGGGTGTGCTGTTAACTTTTCTTTTTAATGACGTAGTGGCAAGGGGTGTGTTCCTGAGTCTTGGAATACTGGGTCGGTGGCAACTATATTCAAGAAAGGTGCACGTGAAGAACCTAGAAACTACAGGTGAATTAAATTATCAGATGTAGATAGTTAGATATTTGCTGTGATGATCTTGAAAAATGTACAGGATTGGGCCCAGTCACTGGGAATATGAACTTAGTTGCAAACAGGCCTCATTAAAGGTTGTTGAACTAGCCTGAATGGTCTGGTGGTTCGGGCAATCCAGGAGGAGGCATGGTTAGGGAACAAGGTGTGTACTTGTTATAAATAAACAATTATACACAAATTATAGTTATACTTTTGTGGGTTCAATAGACCTCTCGGTGGCCTTTGACTTTGTGGATCGGAGGAGACTTCGGGCAAAACTTTCTGGTTGGGGTTTGCTGAGGGGTCTGTTGAAACTCGTAATGAAGTTGCACAAGAACTTTAGGATAAGGGTGCATCATAATAAAGAAGGGGATTTGTCGAGAAACAGTGAAACAGAATTCGGCCTTAGACAGGGATGCGTGTTGGCTCTCTGTCTGTTTAATTTGTATGTTCAGATTTTGGGGATTTTATGGAAGGGAATTGGTTGGCTCCTCCAAGACTTGGTGTTTTAAAAATCCCATTCATAACTTATGCCAATGATTTCTTGTTTTTCCATAAAACCAAGATTGGCCTTCAGCGCCTCTTTAGTATTATTTATGGACAATACACACATTTGAACAGTCTGGTGATCAATCCAGAAAAAAACAAAGCTCTTACAGTTCTCTAGAAGAAAAAAGCTGTACTTTTAAATGTTCTAATATCCTGTGCTAATAGCATAACCTATTTAGCTTACCAATAACGGCAATCAAGGGAATCGGAAACTTGGGCATTGTTGTAAAGCAAATAATGATTACACTGACCAATAAAATGATAAGAGTGAATGGCAACTGTCATCGATTTACACTGAAACCCACAATTGCCTTCTATGAAGGGAAGATAGCCCTAAACATGTCCTAAGATTTGGAACTTTGGATGACGGATTCATTTGGGCATTTAGACAAATTAGAGGCATATATTTGGAGACAAACCTTAAAGGTTATCAACTATGTGCCTGTGTTTGTGATTTGGTTTGAGTTGGGATTATTGTCTTTGAAAGTATGAGTTCAATGGAAACTGTTACAGTGTTAATGGTAATTTTCAGTTTGATTACGGGAGATCTACTAATGATGTGATAGGAACAGAAACATGTTGGGCTGACTATTTTTGTACACAAATTGGGCCATCAAAGAATTTGTTTTTTGTCCAATTGTGGGTGAATATAAATTGGTAATGTGTGTGCATAGGTGCTATGTATTATGTGCATTGTTTTTCTTTGGATGGGTTTTAGGAGGTTTCATACATTTTTTTGTATTACATTTTATATCATAATAATTTTGCAATAAAGTAACATTTTCATTTTATGAGTATGCTATTAGATCAATTCTTTGACGATTTTGCAATTTAGAAGAATTGGTCACAATTATTTCTATTGCAGGTTCTTTTCTCTTCTTTATAAACGTGTGATGGCTCACAGCCACCATGTTGATGCCCCAAATGAAGTGCTGGGTATGGGCTATTACCACATGACACCGCCCACCACCAGTACCCTTATCATTAGCACAAGTGGTGTGCGGCAAAATGGCGAGCAGAAACGAAAAGAAAAAAGAAAGAAAAGTAGGTAGAGTGTTGTCAATGTGCCCAGTGCAAGTATGCCAGGTGTGCCAAAGGAAAGAGGAGATGAATTAGAGGATAATGGTGAAGTCTGGATGATGGGAGAGAAGAGCAGCCCTGTGTAGAGACAATGGTGAGGGCTGGAGAGGTGAGGTGCTGGCAGGGGCGTTGCTAGGGGGGGGGCTAAGGGGGCTATAGCCCCTGATCTTTTGGTTGTAGCCCCGGATAGAATCTCAGGAGCTACAGCCAAAAGACTAGCTAGCCCCCAGTCCCAACAGTTCCGACATCAGCTTAGCCCTGGGTCTTTTCCAGACCTAGCAACTCCCCTGGGTGCTGGAGAAGAGGACCACATGAGCTATTGGTGAGAAGGAGGGGCTCTGAAGGGAAAAGGGCAGGCAGCAGGTAGAGGCTATAGAAAGTGGGCACAGCAGGCTTGTCCTGCCAGATAAAGCTGGCATTTCCTGCTTCAAATTGGCTGAAGAACATTCTAAGGGGGCTAATGTCTGCTTAAATGGGGAAAGCATGATATCACATTTCAATGAATCATAGATATTGCTTGTAAGACTAGGAACTATAGCATTCTCTAATGATTTGTGAATAAAAATAGGCTACAGATAATAGGTAAACTTAATGTGATATGTAGCAGCAATTTAGAGACATTACGGTAGGCGAGAGCAGATCATCTGTAAAGTCTAAAGTTACTGTTGACAGATGTGTGGCTAGGGGCTTCCACTTCCTGAGAGTCAGCAGTACGTAGCTGTCGATTGCTGAAAGGCAGCCTAAAAAATATTAGAGCTACAAAATGTGGAAAGTGTACTTCATAACTCACATGGATGCCGGTGGGGGATGGTTTGGAAGTCTGGAAATCACCTGAAAAATCTCCTTCGAGACATTGGTAACCGAGAAGATTTAAGCAGTGTAAAAGTGTTTGTTGTTTAATGAGAAGGTGATATTTTGTAACTGGGTATGGCAGACATCTTTGTCAGTCTGTTGCCACTCAGAACGTCATCTACGTTCAGATATTCTGGTACACCGTTGATCCAAAGCAAGGTTTTGCCAGGATCATGTATGTCTGGGATGGGGATGACCAATAATATGATACAGAAGTATGATAAATATGTGATCCCACCTAGAGAGGGGATGGAGCGACATGACTCGTCCGCATACCTACTGAAAATATGATTGTGTCATGAATGTGGCTAGTGGTCACTTGATGGCCACCAGGGATTCACACTCTCTGAGAGAGGTGCAACCTGAGGCAGGGAAGTTTGGTCAGATGATAGATTGAAATCTGCTGTGGTAATTAGCTTTGGTTAAGAGTAAGGTCCACCATGAATGAGGCCAGGGACAAGGAAATCAATATTGTCAGAGACAGGAAGACGGTACCTCATGTACTTCAGGCATTATAGACACTGTCAGAGTGTCTTCATATATGATTGATACATACCCACCTCCTAAAGTATCAGCAGGATATACATATAGTATTGCAATCCTGCTGAAAGTGCCTGAAGAAGGTTTCCAATATATCAACATTTCGTAGGCGTGCAATTGATACTTAAAGAGGGATTTAGCACTAAGTAACACTGTAGAGCTGGCCTTTCAAGCACAAGAGATGCGTTAGGCTCCATGATGCTCAAGCCGGAGAGATGCAGCTGCGACCATGCCTCCAGAACAGGCTTCATACTGAGGCAATTAACAGTAGAAAGCTTCGTTATCCGTAGAAGAAGCTGAGTAAAGAGCAAGCTCTATGACCCACTACACATCCTGGAGGTGGACTGGCACAGACTTGCTTGCCTTGGTTACACCTAGTGTGCACTGGAGGTGAGGGTGGGTGGGGGAGGCAATGGCCTCAACCTCTGCCTGGTCAAGCCATGTCTTGCAATATTATGCTAAAGGAGTCGCCCAACACTCTTGAGCTCAAGGGCGGCCTTGTGTGGCATTCAGGTGCTGGCAGAGGTGCAGGTTATCTCATGATGCTGCTGGAGTTTCTGTAGTTGGGTGCTGCTCCTCCAAGTTTTATGTTTGCCCTTAGTTGGCCCTAAGGTACTGACAGAGGTGTTGGTTACTTCATGGTGCTTTAGGATTTTCTGTAGTATTATGTAGTCATTGGCTGCTGCTTTTCCTTACTCCAGGGGTGCCTTTAGGTGCCCATAGATGTACTCGCAGAGGTGCCGGTTACCACATGATGCTGTAGGATTTGCTGCAGGATCCTGTACTAGTTAGCCGTGGTTACTCCTTGCTCTTGGGGTGACTTTAGGTTGCACCAAGTACTGGTAGTGGTGCAGGTTAACACATGATGATGCTGGAGTTTCAGCAGGATCCTGTAGTAGCTGGCTGTCACTCTTCCTTGCTCTAGGGGTGCCCTTCGGTGGCCTTCGAGGTGCTAGCAGAAGTGCATGTTACCTCATGTAGTATCTGGGTGCTCTCCTCCATGTTCTAGTTGGGCCCTCATAAGGCCTTCAAGTGCTGGCAGCGGTGTAGGTTACCTACTGATGTTGCATGATTTTCTGCAGAATCATATATTAAAGAAACAGCCAGGTGAAAGCCATTAGTCATTTAGACACGTTGCTTTCTTTGAGCATCCCTGGCAGGAAAGGTTTTGACCTATTCCATTAACTGTACACATTTTTGCTTTGGGTATGTGCTGGCTGTACCTGTCTAACCTCTTCCACTCAAGGTTTACATCAACATTTCGTGCGCTTAACCAGAAACTGTCACATGAATTTCTTGAAAGTCTGAACAAAGCTGAATCACCCAACCACAGTTAAAATTTGGATGGTTGAGATTTCAGCTTCATTTATTTAACCGGGATTACTGCCTCATCACGAGTTTGGCGGTAACCCTTAAATGCAGCGGTAATGCTATTACTGCTACATTTAAGTGTCCGCCAAATCACGGGCTTGGCGGATTTACCCCCAGCTCTGAGCTGGGGGAAAATCCACCACGATTTTGCCGATTTATGGTGCTATTACCGCTGGTGGTAATACTGCCAGCGGTAATAGCACTGAACATTCCCATTTGGCCCAATGGGGAATGGGAAATTCCCGAATGGGCCCAGTGGGGAATGGGGATTTACCATTCCACCAAACCCATGATCCGGCACTAATAGTGCTGGGGGGTTTAGCAGTAATGCTAATAGCCCCAGCGGTAATACCACAGGGGTTATCCCCCAACTCGTGATGAGGCCAATAGTTGGGAGATTGATGCTTAGAATAGAAAAGAGGGGAGAATTGGTACTTGGCATCTCTAGGAGTGGAAATAGTCTTTTCAGGAGAATGCAGATCATTAATTTCCAGAGGAGGATTTGTGGGTTGATAGAACTGAATACCACTGATAGATTTGGCATAATGAGGGCAGAGCTAATCCTATTATTGGGGGATCTCCACCACAATATATCACTATGATGTTCCACAGATCCTATTGTTCCTACTCACATTTGATGGCCTGTCACATATGTAAATAAGTGAATTAATGTTCTCTTTCCATAATTATATATATACCACCGCCATTTGCATGTTTCATTGGAGGGATTATGGAGTGAACCCTTAGCGCTACAGTTAAACATGCTGCCACAGAAAGCTCTAAGTGCTTCCAAAGAACTTCACAGAATCCACCACCCGTGCCTTTAGTACAGGTATTAGCATACATACTGGCACATATACATACATACATACATACATACATGCAGCTAGGATGTCAAAGTACAGTCCACTGTGAATTTAACACCCAACAACACACCCAAGCAAATACAAAATGAAATACATGTGCTCCAAGACTGTCTTTCTTCTGTAAGGATTTTGTTTGAGTACTCTCAATTCCACCATATGGAATCTTGGGCACATGGGAAAGTCATTATTTGTCGAAGATGACACAATCTGAGAAAGCAGGGCTCAGAAATCAGATCACCTGGTGCCGCAGTTAGCAATTCAGCTTTTAAGCCACAGACTCCACAATAGTTTAGCTTAATTGGTAAGAGAAGAAGAAGTGGCCAGACCACCACTGCCCATTGAGCAGATAACAGCCCTTCAGATAAGGGGGTCATTACGAGGTTGGAGGTAACCATGGCGCTATTAGCGCCATGGCTGCCTCCAAAACCTCACCGACTCCGCCCTGGTGAATGGAGCTATTACCGCCCCATTCCAAGGTTGGCGGGGGCAGTAATTCCCCATTCACCAGGGCCCTTCCCCATTCCCATTTGAGCCCCCATAAGGCTCAATGGGAATGGAGAAGGCGCTAATAACGGTACCGCAAATTGCGGTACCGTTATTAGCTCTCAGGTCCCTTTGCGGGTCCTGTCCTTAACGCCTGGTAGAACCAGGCATTAAGGGAGGACCCGCAAAGGGAACTCGTAGTAGGGCGGTAAGGGATTACCGGTACCGGTGCCCTTACCGGTACCGGTAATCCCTTACCGCCAGGGTTGTAATGAGGCCCATTGATTTGATTTGATTTGATTTCGATTTTGAGCATTTGCAACACACACAGAACAGACTCAACCCTATAAAGGCCCAGCTGAACATAAGACACCACCGACCACCACCTTAGCCCTGTATTGTGGTCGGAAAGCTTGACCTCAGCACTTAGCACTGTAAGGTGACCATCAACTCCAATAAAGAAGACAATGTGAAAGACATTGTGGTGTTGACTAAGCGCTGCCCCCTGCCTTATGGGCTGGAATGCTACAGCAACTGGAGTGAGCAAGTTGCAACATCATTAAACATGATGACCTGGCCGTACACAAAACAAGAATGCCTGCCAAGAAGTCATAAGTGGATTTAGGGCAGAACGGTTCTGCTTATCTCTAAATCCACACCATCCCCATCTAGAACATTGCTGTGATTACTATTATGAGTAAACACAAAGCAATGCCAACTTGGATTGCGGCTGCATTGCCATCTGTGTCCTACTTAATGGCGTGCCTCATCATCAAATCAGTCCGATGTGTACAAAACACGTTTCTTCTCCTGTCTGGTGACTGTGTAATTACCCACCTCTGACACTGACCTTCTTCCAGGTCTTCCTAAGACCTGTTCCACCACCTTCACCCCACATCAGGGAGGAGTGACCCAAAGAATTGGGATGACAAGTGGGCGTCCCACTTTTCAGAGGCACAGAGAATATAAATTGGCATGTAGGATAGCGTTGTTCAACAAAAAGATATTTACCAGGCTCTTTTGATGCCCTTGAAAATAAACAAACTTGGCACTCCTAGGGCCTCATTACGACCCTGGCGGTACGAGGTTAACGGCGCTGTAAAAGGTGCCGGCGCCGTCAACCCCGTACCGCCTCATTACGAGTTCCCCTCGCGGGACATGGTAAGCACGCCTGGGAAAACCAGGCGTGCTTACCGGGTCCCGCGAGGGGAAGAGGGAGCAAACAACGGGCCAACTCATAATGGCCCGTTGTTTGCTCCCTCTCCCAATGGGAATGGGGAAGGACCGTGTCAGGGTCCTTGGAAGAAGGAATTACCGGGCCTTCCGAACTCGGAATGGCTTGGTAATTCCTCATTCTGAGGACCCGGACCCGGACGCGATTTCGATTCCGCCGAACTCGTAATGAGGCCACTAGTCTTGAATACCAACCTTGCAGCGCCAGCTCTCAATTCTTCCCCGATAACAGGAGAATATCCAAATGGTAGATGCTGCTGTTAATGTCTAGCTTTTTCAGGGGTGCCTACACTTGGTCATCTTCCATGGTATTATAAAGGGAGAATTGGCTAAGCCTCTGTGAGGTGGGTGGGGAAGGGTATAGGAGTACGGAACTGCATGGTGTCAAGGAGCAGGAAGCCCACCAAGAAACTCAGGGTTAAATATATGATTGAGGATGTGTCTGAGGCAGCCTCAATAGAAAGAATGACATATTTGTCATGCAATGTGTCATCTCCCTATGAAGAGATCTAGGGGGGAGTACAACCAACTGTATGAGCAATCTGCTCACCTTTGCTCCAGTATCTGTTTTCTGTTCTTTCATCCTTCTTCAAGGAAGTCTACTGCAGAGATGTTGAGAATGTTCATATTAGCAATGCTCCTTGTGCATCCAAGAAACATATCCTTTTTAAGAGCATTGTGGTTTTTACTTGCTTTACACTCCTGATTCATTACACAGAGGGCTGAATTGTGCTACCTTTGCATATTATCTGTTCTTTCCTCAAGGGTGGGTTTTGTGTAGTGTTTTTCTGCTTAGTTATTTTGCAGATAGTGTGTGTTATTAAAATGTGCTCTAGCACCTTGAAGCATCTCATGTGCTCGATGGAATTACCAATAATGATCTCAGACCCAAAAATCCTGACGGACTCAAATAATATGGCAAAGTATTACTTTATTATTAGCTCAGAATAAAATAGGGCAAAAACAAACTGTAGTCCATGCACTCACTGTTAGGTTTTGATTATAGGGAGGATTTATACCTCGATATGCGTCATCTATGATGTCACCCTACATGGCAAACTGTAAAACCTATGGAAGGGAGGGATTGGTTAAGGGAACATATATACCCACATATCATATAAGTATTAGTAATAACACTGGATGCCCATTATCTAATAGGCACAACTTGAACCACCTCTTAATACACATCATACAGATTATAGCAGAATACCAGCAGCGGATTGGCCTATGCGACATTGTATAGCATGTTGCTACATAGATCCATCTGATTGGTTGGCATTCTTTCCCAACCTTGGACTTTTGGCCCGTTAGCAGCACATAAGCAAATGAAACTCAGGTGCATAGAGTAATGTCAGACGACTACCCACTTGCCCAATTGTTTAATCATCTCTCAACAGTCAGGCCACAAACCAAGGCTTCTTCTTTATATTTGACCTTGCAGCCTGTTCCCTCATCTGGGACTTTCAAGGGAGTGTAGCTACACCATTATCTTCATCTGGAGCTTAATGAATAGCCCTTGTTTTCGACTTCTGAATCATGTGTGAGGAGACCATGATGTTGTCAATTTCGACCCTTTGATTTATTGCTATTTAATTCAATTAAGCTGGCTGTCATTACTCCTCTTGGCCTCTGGAGACTTGATTGCTCTTCCTCAAAGAAGCTTTTCACATTTTAAAGTGTCCAATACCTAAAACACAATAATAAAAAACAATATTTAACATCATTAAAAAGAAAATGAATTAATTACTAAGAATATAGAGGAACATTTTTAACAATACACTTTGCTCCGGATTCAGTGTCATCATGGTAACTAAAATCATCTATGTAATAGATTCCTAGAGCAATTGTTTATACATTCTCTTATATAATGAGTACAACATCCAATGTAAAGAAACAATAAAATGCTATCAAGTTAAGTTAGCCTTAAAAACAGATAGGGCCTCATCACGAGTCTGGCGGTAATGATTAAATGTGGCGGTAGTGCTTTTACCGCTGCATTTAAGTGTCCGCCCAATCCTGGCCTTGACAGATTTCCCCCCAGCTCTGAGCTGGGGGAAATCCACGGCAAATCTGCCGATTTTTGGTACTATTGCCGCCGCCGGGAAATCCGCCAGTGGTAATAGCGCAAATTTTCCCCATTAGGCCCAATGGGGAATGAGGAATTCCCGAATGGGCCCAATGGGGAATGGGCACTAACCGTTCCGCCAAACCCGTGATCCAGCGCTAATAGCGGTAGGGCTAATAGCACCAGCGGTAATAGCGCCCGTGTTACCGCCCAACTCGTGATGAGGCCCATAGTGTGATTTCCTCTGTGGCAGACTTGTCTACAATATACAATTGTTATCGCATCTTAGTCTCCAAAGGATCGTTTCATTGGTATGTTTAAAGATTGCATTCAATATTACATCAAATCATACAACACATATTCATCTTTTGGGGATTATAGGTTTCCCAATTATAGACAGTTGTTTTAACTCACGCATCAACAATATCTTCATTCCAAAGTATCTAATTCAGGAAAGCAATAGTTGCAATTCTTAGAGAGATTATGCAACCACGGTATATCATCCACCACATAACATCAGCTGTAAGTAACCTACATTTCTCTAGGGTTCGTTTAAAATGTTGTTTGGGTTTGGACTTCAGCGTGGTACATTCGGTGAGTAGGTGTCATGGCTTATCCTCTTGAGTCCCTTTGTGCCTTTCAATTATTCCTTGAAGTGGCATCTTTGATACCAGACCAATAGACTCTTTTGTATTCCAAACTCAAAGCTGGTATTTCAGCATCTCCTCAATCTGCAGCCTTGGTCTGTCTCTGAGATGGCTCCATTGGTCTCAACACAAGTCCGGCATCCATCTTTTTCTCATGGATGCTTCAGTCACGTTATTTTTTCTTCTACAGTAAACCTCTCTGTCTCTCATCTACCTTGTGTTTCTGCACATATACATTCACTCCATCTCAACTCACTAATTTCTTTAACACATGATTTATTCATATTTGATTACATGTTTCTCTTGTTACTCCAGTTACATCTTCATTCTTTAACTATTTGTATATCATTTCAGTGTGTCTGCATGTCTTTCCTTCATGATGTCACTCTGCCTTCATCCGATTTCAGCTCTTCGGTGTCCAATGGTGTGTGCAGATATCCTTCCACCCTTTCAGTGCCAGGGCACATTCGATACAGTTGTATGAGAGCATATTGTCTCTCATACACTCGAAGTGGTGGTGGGACAATACCTGGTAACCCACATAGGGCTCTTCTCCTGTTGTTCCAATATAATGGAGATGAGGGTGCAGGAGCTAAGGATGACATGACCATCTGCTCCTCTACAAAAGTATACCTACCTTGATTGGGCATTCCCTTTATGTACTGTTATGCTTTGCAGTTTTCGTTGCTGCTGAATCACATTCACACCCGTCTTAAGAATATAGTCTTCCCTCGGCCCACATTACCGTAAAAGGCAACGGAGGTATATCTCTTAACTGAGCCTGTTTGCCTTTATGATTGTGTTGGATCTTGGTTTGTAGCAGTGTGGGTCTGAGTGGGTATTTTAGCCTCTCCTCAACCTTGTACTTCTGCAGGGCAGAATCCAGTTCATCACAAGAAGGCAACATTTAAGACAGACTGGCTCTTGTGTTGATGCATGCAGAACAGGGGTATCCTGAGCTGTGTTTTTGTGGGTCTAACTTTCTGATTGTTCTATGTCAACAGCATAGAGATGTTTGTGTCTAGAGGGCCACCTCATGTGCCAAAGGGTCTAGCATGCCCTGGCCCGGATTCTCATGCGTAAGCTGGTCGCAGAGGTCTGGTGTCCAGAAGTTCGAAGCCTGTTGGGAGAGATATTAAATTGCTGTGTGGGGGTGTTGTGTTGGTCTACATATATTGAGCTTCAGAACTGTGAGGAGAGGCATTAGTTCAGTAGGTCTTAAATTGAATAGTGAATAGTAACTGAGATGGAGGAGATGCTGAAGTAGAAATGGGTATTGTTTTGCATACAGTACGTCTGAGGTAGCTCAAATGTAGAAAGGATACTTTTCGGAACCCAGATTTGGCATTGATTAGTCACTGTGCCCCATGTTTTCAGCCAAGCCTGCTTGATCACATAATTGTCAGGTGTTTTCTGGAAAGCAGGGGGTGTGATTGCGAAAGAGGAAATCCTACTGTAATGCACATGCTTTGAATTAGATTCCTAAAGAATCTGCATGAGCATTCCAGCTGTGTGCACTTGTTTCACCACAAAGGTGATGCACAAGCACCAGTGCACCCTGACAGTGACCATTACAGGAGAGAAAGGTAGGCCCACAGGACCCTAGGGGCGGCTCATCGGAGGGGCTAAAGTTACAAACAGCAACCCCGTGGGTTGGGGGAGGTTATCCTACAAGCTGCACTCTTCTTTACCTCAATCCTGGGTTGCAGGATCTGCACTGACAGCGTTGGAAAAGGCCACAAATGGCGACACATAAAAAAAAAACATACACAATTCTCTGTGCAGCTCCCACGCGCTACAGATGTGCTCAAGACTGGCATTTAATTGTAGTAATGGGCGCC
This sequence comes from Ambystoma mexicanum, assembly GCF_040938575.1. Classification (NCBI taxonomy): domain Eukaryota; kingdom Metazoa; phylum Chordata; class Amphibia; order Caudata; family Ambystomatidae; genus Ambystoma; species Ambystoma mexicanum. The sequence goes on along the minus strand of NC_090931.1, from coordinate 123,159,278 downwards.
GAGGACAGAGCGGGCCCAGGCTCACCCTGTGTGGTCATCACCAATCACAGCGCAGGGCTTGATTAATCCCGTTCTTCATATTTAGTTGGAGGATTGTCCAAGTACATTCATGGCCTGATTCATGCAATGTTTTCTTTTCTTTTGTACACTTTTCAGTGTGCAAAATTCCTATTCCTGATTCATGGATCAGACTTTGTGTGACAGTGCATGACTTTGTGCGGGTCCGTCATGACTTTTTGTGGTGTTGAGTGCCTTGTGCGACACACTGCGCAAAGTGTGGGATGGGCCTGCACAAAGAATCAAATAGGAGGCAGAGCATGCATATTCCCAACAAAATCAGGAATAACGTGGGCATGTTGAGGGACACTCCAAGCAAATAAAACACACACCCTGTGAAGTGAAAACCTAACCTAATTTGTGGATTACGAAGCACAACGTCTGGAAAATTCATGCGCAAACTTTGTGATTCTTACCGCCGCTTCATAGGAGACGCAGCGTACAATGTGCAAAGGAAAGAAGGTGCAAAGGAAACATATATAAAGCATGCACTGCACACCATTCAAGCGTTGCTCTACCAGGACGAATCCAGCTATAGTGACATCAGTCGTACCTGTCCATAGAAGGAGGAGGAGGATGGTGAGGAATAGGATTTTCCACCCATGTACAATGCTGTTTGAGATGCCAGATGATGAGGTGTATGTAAGGTACAAATTACCTCCCCATGTCATCCTAGTCCTGGTCAGTGAGTGGGAGTAAGACCTTGCATCACGCACCATCTGCTCCCATGCTCTCACACCTCTAGAGAAGATATTGACAGCCCTACATTTCATAGCCACTGGCTCTTTTCCAGCACACCACTGCCATTGTTGGTGGCATATCGCAGTCCACTCAATCCCATTGTCTACAACAGGTATTGGGATGCATCCTGTCACGTGTGCGTAGGTACATATACATGCCATACACTGCAGGCAAGGCAGAGAATGTGCCAGGAGTTTTATGCCATAGCACATTTCCCACACGTTTTCAGAGTCAGTCCCCTCCCAGCAACTGAGCTCATTTACTGCAATGAGAAGCATTGCCATTCAATCAATGTGCAGGTGGGGAGATGAGGAGAGAGATAGGTGCTGTTAGAGTGAGTGAGGGCTGAGGGAAGGTGGCATTGATAGGAAAACAGAGGCAGAAGGGCAGGAAAATAACTGAACAGGGGCAGAGAGCCCACTGATTGAAAAATAGCACAGAATGGGGGTGAAGAAGGACAATAGGAGGTGAGGGTGAAGGGCAGAATGGGAAACAAAGGCCACCTGCTTAAGGGGACTCCTCAGTTTATCATCACCAAAACAACATGGTCAACACACCATGGCATGAAACCCAGTAAGAGACCCATGTCCTCAATATCCACACACATAAGGCTGTTTGATCCTCACACTGGACTCCACACCACCTACCAACCCCAGTTGGAAACCACAGTTCATGGAAAGGGTATCACTCCATTGCTTTTGCTTTCCCCTCAAACAGATCACACACCCTGGATGAGTCGTTCCCAGGAAGGGTGTGTGGATCATATGGTGTAGTGAAAACACTTGCAGGGACAACAGATGAATAGAAGCTGTGTGAAGGGTGTGTTGTTTCACATGTATGTGCCCACAATGTACAGACACATACAGTGCAGTCACTCACAGTACTGGATTTGAAGAACAAATTATAGAAACAAGAGTAATGCAATACATTGAAGAGGAGAAAACATATAGAAAAACAAAACTAATCAACATGTGATTTGCATCGGGAATACAGGTAAAGACTGTGAGGGGTCCACATGTGCAAACCAGTACAAATCTAGATGGTCAAGTGAGCTAAACTGGTCTTGTTGACTGCAGGGAGACATAGAACCAGGATGTCATGCCGTCTGTGTTCAAGTGAGCTGATGCACACCCCTTGGCCAGGCACCCTTCTGGCATAAACAAGCCAGACTACCGAAAACCAACACAGCCATGACATTCATTGCAAAACTCCCATGGGCAGACAGGGTGCGTCCAGCAGGACAATCTTGATTGGGACATTTCATGGGCTGCGGCTTATGTCTCGCCTGGGGGAAGGAAAGAGCCTGGTTCCTTGTACCATACCGAATTAAAGGTGGCCCATCACTTGACTGATGCTGAGTGGCAGGTAGTATCAGATTGTGGGAGCCTTTACGGAGAAAGAGACATGTCAAATTCAAGTTGAATTGAGGGAAGGGATTGCAAAGAGTAGTGCAGAGCCTGATCAGAGTCATCTGTAGTGTCGTCAATCTGTGAGCCAGCATTGGATGAAGTAAAATCACATCTTGTGGAGGGCCCAGTTGTAGATGCAAATAGCCATGGAGGTGGTGCGTTGGACAATGGGAGGAAAGTGGAGCACACAGAGTGCATGAGTCGTGTGCACCCAGGCGGTGAGTGCAAGGATGAGGCATGCTGCTTTGTTCAGGATCTGTAGTAGATTACTTAGATGATAGGCAGGGCCATACACACAAAAAGAATCAGAGCAGTCTAGACTGGAGAGGATAATTGCCAACATTATGTGACTCTGTGAGGATAGGATAGCCAATGGAAGGATCATTCAAGTATGTGGAGGTGTAGCTGACGGAATCTACGTGCAGTGTCAATGTGGTGACAGAGTGATCATTCATAATCTGTGATGCATCACAGTTACTTATTTTATTTATTTTTATTTATTTGAATTTATAAAGCATGCAACTGCCCTGAGCAATCGTGGTGCGTTACTTCACTGAGCTGTATGCCTTGGGAGTGTCGACTAGGGATTACACCCAGGGGGTGGATTGGTGGAAGAGTGCAGCGTCAATGCAAACATGGTCCTGCTCCCAACAGTATACATGAGGAGGTGGCAAGCTGCCAGGCAGTGTTTTAAAATAAATCTGCATTTCCCGAGGCATGGTCACGATGGGGAGCAGCCAAGGAATTGGAGATCTGTGAATGGATGTGTGTGTAAGAGGTGCAGTTGTAGCAGGACGGGCCATGTGAGCAGATAAGTGTGTGGATTGGGTTCAGGCACAGGTTGAAGATTAGGGTGGAAAAGAGTACACCTGCAGGACCTTGTCAGAGAAATGGGTGAGGTGAGGAGAAGGGTGGTAGGAAGATGACTTGAGAACGGTCAGTGAGGCAAGAGGTGAACAATCTCAATGCAGAGTCCATGATGCCCAGAGATTTGAGTCTGAGGATGAGGATGTTGTCATTGAATGTGTCAAAGTCTGCAAATGGCTCAAGTGGGATGGGTGCCGTACAGTCACCTGAGTCTGCTGTCCTTTTGCGGAAGTGCAAGCAGAAACACAATGCACATTCATGGATGATCAAGGGGACATACTCACACAGACATGTGGACAAACTCACATCTGCACTGAAAGTCACCCACCCAAAATCACATGACTCATGCAAACCCTACATGTGCCACTGCATGGCCATATTGTGGTGCACACTTAACCAGCCATTTACATTATTGACAGTGCACAACCTTACCTGCTGGCAGAGCTGTCCTGATGTGTTTCCCTCATCACCTCCACCGAACACTGTTCCTCCGCATTTGTGAATGCAGGGCCAGTGCCCGGCAGAGGGCATGGGGACTACCGAAGTGAAAGGGCACAGGGTGGACCTAACAACGAGTGCAGTCACTAGATGAGTCAGGATCCCTGCAACAACACTGGACATTGTATTTCACCATCTATGGGAGTAAATCATGCAAACTGCACATATGAACAACAATGTTTTGTGTGTTCTGCACCTGTATGTGTGATCCTGTTGGACTCAAGTGAACCACGGCAGTTGACACAACTGCGCATGGCTGCATGTCCAGTCCTTCACTCATAAAGGCCTCGGGAGTGCACAATCAATCTGTCAAGGTTCAAATGAAAAAAGAAAAATCTGTACATCTTGGACAGGGTTGGAAAAAACGAAAATGCATCCATCACATCCCTAACAGGAGTGAAAAAAGCAAAATATGTCCATACAGGACAATCTTGATAAAAAAGAAAGCTCCATCTTGGACGGGGGGAAAAAAATGTCCATGGGAGGGCAGGGTGGGGGGACGTTGTCCATGTCCACATGAGTGCATACAAAAAAGTCAACACTAAATCACAAAAATAACCCTCTTGACCGCCTCATAGTTTACTTGTTTGTCCACTACAGAGGGTTTGACATTATACCATAGAGAGCAGTGAATGGTCATTATTGACCATAGATTTATTATGCGAGTAATACTGTTTGAACATTAGGCCTAAACGTGTTAGCGTTCGCGGTAGTGGTATGTTGTTGCATTTTATTTTTTGTGCTATTTTGCACATTATACACAGTCTACATTGAGACAGAATGATCTTGTATATAAATTGAGATATTTAGATATGCTGTCTGTTTTGCTGCACTTGATCGCAGTTTTTTGCACAATGATTAATTGAGGCAATCTTCAGTGTTTTTATGAATTGTACATTGTGTTGTGTATTTAATCATGGATTCTATATGTGTATGTATGTGACTAACATGTTAGATGTGATAATATATTAAATAATTGTGATGTTGCACGTTCTGATTATTAGGCTTTTTTTTGGGTCTCATTATGAGTCCGCCGGTAGCCGTGCCGGAGTCATTCTTTTTCCGGTGCCCGGCAATGGGGACTTACCACGGCATTACAGCCCCAGCGATCCCAGTAATTGCCCATTACCAGGCGCTGGATAATATTTCTCCCCAGTCCGATAGGACTCAATGGGTTAATAACGGTGCCGGTGCATCCGTCAAGGCCTGCAAGCGGGTGCTGTTTCAGTCGCCAGGTCAGACCTGGCAGCCAGGAAGACACCCGCTGGCAGACCTCATAGTTTGCCGGTCCGGTAACAACGGTACCGGCAAGCTTACCAGTACCGTTGTTACCGGACCGGCAAACTTGTAATGACCTCTATTATATGTAGAATACAGTGTGAATAGGTGTCCCATTTAAACCAAATCATACATTATACCCTGTTGCTTATCCGTGAGACACCACCTATGTATTTTTCTAGCTCTGTCGGACAAAGCATGTGCCTGCTCTTTTGTGCAGGGATAACCGCTGAGGCATGCACAATGTTGAGAAGGCAGTGGCTGGGGAAATGTGGAACCTTTATGTCGTATCAGAAGCCGGGTTCATTCTGAATGCTTCATCAGCTCATTAAAGGTCAGGCTAATGTTTCTAAGTTGAACAATACTTCACTACATTTGTGCTTCCTCGTTGGGTGTTTCTTGCAGGGCTTCTGTTCCTTTCTATGAACATTATTCACAAAGGATGTGTCTGTACTGGTGACCAGGCATGCTCAGACTGAGACCAGCCCATCCTCATCTGCAATTCACCTGAAACAAGGAGCAACAGATCCATCAGACCCCATGTGAGTGGCCAATGTGTCTGCCATTTAATTCCGTAATCCAAGTTATTTAGATGCCCGGATAAGTATGTTTGTTTCTTGTTACAGACCTTTCAATATTAGGGAGAGAGTTGTGAACAGTGATGTGAGCATCAAGCTATGTGTCTGTAATGTATTCACTGATTCACACAAGCAACCATTTCATCACTGGTTAATGGAAAAAGAAGCTCTCTGATCATTGTTTCCATTCACAAATGCATGTTCATTTGATGCAAAGTACACAGGAACACTCCTTGGTGCTATTCATCCACTTACCCTTTCCCATAGGGTAATCTTCAGACAGTACAATCACAGTTTAGCAGACTGTACACATTAGAATGATGACCCTCTATCAGCAAATCATTCAGATGGTTTGTCTAGTGTACACTCTTGTGTTATTCAAGTGAGGTCATTTTAACATAACACCTGCAACACAGGGCAGTGATCCATGGGCACTCAGTCCCCAGAAGGCTGTATACACCACAGTGTGTCAGTAGGGGCAGCTTTGGAATGCTTTCTGGCAAGGCATTGCCTAAGAGCAGGTTGCAGAATAAACATGCACCTCAGCAGCAACAGCTGTGTTTTCACACCAGATAATGTTTGTAAAGTACTTGATGTACAATGCAAAGAGACTGGCTCCATTACTTTAGCAATGATTCATTGATATTGGGGATTTCTTTTGCGTGACACATAGGTGTGGCATGGGGGTGATGAGTGCCAGTCAGGCAGGCACATTATAGTGTTTTGCAATGGCCACCAAGTTAGCTAGAAACAGACCTGCAAGCAAGTACTGGCACAGCTGTGAACGCCAGCAGACAGTGATTTGTACTGAGAGACCAACATGTACAATGCATGGAAACCACACAACCAACTCTCAGAACACAGGTTATGGTACAGAAGTGGACACGGTAGCAAATATGCATTGGGAACGGATGGCTAACAGTAAAACAACACATATATGGGCATGTCATCCATTATTGTCTACACATGCGAAACACACATATGCCACTTACCAGATGTGTCCGTATAGGTGTCCATGCCTCTCACACCTTGCACCTGCTCACTACTGAGGAGTCCACTTGCAGCCTCTTTGAATGGAGTCAGCTCCACCTCCTCTGGTGGTGCCCCTCCAGTGGACTTGGCAGAGGCTAGATTGTTCACAGCTTTTGCTTGGTCCTTTGAACAAGGTTGTTCATCTGCTTCTGGACCTCTTTAGCAATGCACCTCTCCACACTGCAGGTGTTAATGAGGTCTGTGACATGCTGCCACGCCGAGTGGTAGAGCTCAACACAGTGTTGTGTCACATATGTTGTGAGGATTACAAGCTCCTCGTCTGTTAAGCACTTCTTCCTCAACAGACCCTTATCCTTCGCCTGTGCCTGATCTTGAGGTGGAGTTTCTTCCTGCAGAATGTCCCCTCTCAGCACCAGTGGCACTTGGTGGTATTGGGCTACCTCTTGGCCTCTTACCATGTCCACGTCCAGGTGCTGGGTCACTGTGGGTTGAGGCTCACCACATCCTCCTTGGACTGGGGTGCATGTGTCCTCACCACGTCCCTGTCTTCTCCCTTTCCCTTTTGGGGCCTTCCCACTCATATTAGAGGCAAAATGAAAAGCACCCTTAAATGAATCTCAAACCAAATAAATGAAACTGTTTACATGATGGACTATGTAGGTGAGTAGTGCTGCAAGGATCAAAGGCACCCCAAGACCAATGAATAGTGGTGCGTGATATGCAGCGGCACCCCAAAACCAAATAAATGCATATGCAATACTCAGAAAGCTATAAAACAAGAAATAAAAGTTATACAGAATACATAGAGATACCTCAAAACCAAAGAAATGCATATGCAATACTTGGAAAGCTTCAAAACAAAAACAGTGCAATACAATACGCAGAGGCACCACAAAACCAAAAATGCATACTGTGAAGACATCATGAAGCAAGACACAGACAACAGACTGAAAGTTCAAACAAAAGATATGCATTAGCTTAAATGTTAGGATGGTAGAAGCCTAACCTTCCCTATGCTAAGGCGGGATTTTATTACCTGAACGAAACTAAGGAGAGCCTGAGTCAAAGAGTTCAACTTAAAAGTCTGTCTGTGTCCAAAACCTTACTTGTCCACACATCTAAAGCTAAACAGTGTGTAGTGATGTCAGTAATCAAAGAAATGATGATCAACACAACGTTTTGAGCTTCTTCCAGATCTTAGCTTCTTTTTCAGCTCCCCTTCCATAAATTCAAGAACGTTCCACAAAAATCTCAGAATTACCTTTCTCACGTTTGAGGTAATACAGTTCAACACAATCGTCAAGGTTCCCTTCCCGAAGTTCCGAGCAACAAAATTCAAATGAAAAGGGTCTTGAGGCTTAGTGCGCAAGACAATACTTGCAATCCCTCAAATCTCAGGGTTTTCTTCCCCAAGACTTTAGCTCAGCCACTTGTATTTGTTTCAGTCTTTCAAAAAATGTTTAACACAACTCATGGTCAGCTTTACCAACTTTCTGGATTGACTCACCAGTTCACTTTCAGTGCTTCTCATTGGTTTATTTCACAATGTCTTTGGTTCTCACAGTTCAGGGCTCACTGGTCTAGGTGCAGTTGTTAGACCACACGGTCCACGCATCACAGGCCGCGCAAGCAGTATCCCCACACTTCTCAGCCCACAGATTCTCTTCTAGACTTCACCCTGTGTACAAAGTCATGTTCCTTTAGTTTCTATTCAATGGCATCTTGGCTTTATGTGCAGTAATTACACTCCCCTGGCATCTCCTGGTTGTTAGCCTCTTGGCTCTGCCGTAACGTGTCACACACCTCTTGCCAGTCTTTGACCTGGCCGCACTGCATTTACTAATAAAGTTCACTTTGTGGTGGTCTTGCTCATGTCCCACCTTTCTATAGCACTCTTTCACACTTCTGCTCATTCCTATATTTTGTTTTCATAAGGGCACTTTCTCTTTAGCTGTCCTCTGTTATTTGCCCATAAGGTTTTACTTAATTTCATATTCAATAAGGTTAGTTCATTCAGTTCGGTATTCAACAGATATTCAGTATGTTTAAATTCAAGTTTCCCTCAGTTCGGTGTTCAATATGCATTCAATATGCTTAATTTCAAGTATCCCTTTTTCGGTAATTTATTACCTGTTAGCAGCCCACTAGGAATGCCCTGGCTGGCGAGTGCCTCTCCCTGACACTCACTGGTCCTCTGCGTTGTTCCTCAGCATCCTCTGGCTGCTTCTCTCCTGCTTCGTAGGTCGGCGGACCAGCTCCTGCGAGCCCCGCTCGCACACAGTGGCATGTCTTAGTCTCACTGGTATCACTGCTGCCTCTGGGTGGACACAGATGGCGTCCTGCTTTCTCCTGCACTTTTGCAGCTCTGGCTCCTTGTTCCTCGACACAAAGACACCCAGTCCTGTGACAGCCCAATGGCCCAAAGCGCCTTGGGCTTTACAGGCTATCTGGGCTCCTGGCTGACTTCCTGGCTCCTCAACAGGTCCAACCACAGCTGCTTCCTTCGAAAACGGGTCCCCTGCTGGTCTCCTCCCCACAGACCTGCCTGTTTCTGCCTGTGGTGTTCTCTGACTCTCTCATTATGCATCTGCAACCACTTGACAAATTGCAGGTGTGTATCCTTAATTAGAGTTGCCTGACTATGATCAAGGGGGTGTGCCGGACTCTCACCATACCCTGTAGGCATCGTCCTCGTCCCAGTAGCAGAGTGGTTCAATTAAGGTGTATATATGCCTATCCCTAGCCCACACGAGCATTCCATGTCCGAGGGGGGCACCCTACTCAACCTAATCAACCCCGAACAGACTCATAACTTACTGCAGAGCTGCACTAAGTGACGTTAGCTGTAGCATATTGAAGCCACACATTTGGATGGAATACAAACTTTGATCATTCCTATTTTTTTTTTTTTTTTTTTTTTTTATTGAAACATCAGTCAAAATATGTCACAGTATAATACCGTGACATCAGACTTTTATTACAACCAAATTTCATCACAGATTCATTTAATGTAATTTCCATTAAGGTTCATCCTTCTATATTCTCTAAATCAAGTGCGTCTATAAAGTTGACTATCGCACAACAAAGATTTACACCGTTCCCGGCCATTGCCTGCGACCACCAATCCCTTGCTTCTGGGTCCGCTGGGCGATAGTTGCCTAAGTGTAAGGATCTTTTTGTTGTGAGCGACGTGCATTTGGTTATCAGATGTTCGATAGTTTCAGCATCGTTCATACAGAAACGACATCTGTCGTTGTTTACTTTATTTGAGTGACGAAGCCACAATGCTGCTTTTGTATTGATTGCATTTAGCCGAATTCATAAAAACTGAGCGCGATGATGACGGGAGGGACAATTTACCAAGTATTTGCATTGAACACCCAGTTTATGTTGACCAATTCCTGTGTCCAACGTTGTAACCATCTTACAACGCTGGTCGCAATTCTGGATCCAATGCATGGTGTCGACCTTTTGCTTAGCCAATTGGGGTCGCATTATCAATTCATCGATGTTTGAATTGGCATGAGCAAGGATGTTTGTCAGGCGTTGTTTCCACTCTTCAAGTAATACTGAACTCCCAGGTCCAGGTCTAGTACAAAAGGGCTGATAGGCAGGTGGTTTAGATGGCATGATCATTTTTCTAAATGCCATCAGAGATTTCCAAATTACGCAAGCATGAAGCGAATTTATGGAAAGTTCATATCTTAATTGGATCATTGAAGTGTAGGTTGGTAATTTCAAAACACGCCGCCAGAAAACAGCTTCAAGCTTCTGCCAGAAGGCTGCGTCAATGGACCATCCTGCTTCGGATCCATAAGTAATCGCTGGGACGACTTTTTGCAAATAGAATTTTAGGGTAGGAGTAAGTGCGAATTTGCCATAAGATTTGTCCAGAAGCTGGGCTTGGATTCCAAACTGTACCATTCGGGTTTTCAAATCTGCTTTCCAAGGAGTTTCACAGAGTGAATTATTAAAGGATATCCCCAAATATCTAATTGAGTCGACAACATCTAGTGGTTTTTTGTTAATATACCAGATGAAAGGGCGTTGATTATTAGATTTTGGTTTGCCGATGATAATGATTTTGGTCTTGACGATGTTAATTGACAGGTCATTGCAGTCGAGGTATTCGTTTATATTGGCCAATTGCCGTTGAAGGCCTATCTGGGTTTTATCCAGTAGGACTATATCATCTGCGTATATTAAGTGACCGATTTCGATGTTATTTAAGGTTGGTGGAAAGCATCTCACGTTTCTTCGGTGATCAGGTAAATCGGCAATAAACAGTTTGAATAACTCAGCTGCCAATGGACATCCTTGTTTCACCCCTGTGTTTGTTGGAATAGGGTTTGAAAGAGCACCTTGGTTATTTAGTCGGATGCTGATTGAAGTATTTGAGTGTAGCGCTCTTATTGGATCTGTCAAGTTACTTGGGCAGTTCCATTTTTCTAGTTTAGCCCAGAGTTTTGAGCGATTGATGGTATCGAAAGCACTACGTAGATCGATGAAGGCTGTGTACAGTTTGGTTTTGGTCCTTTTGCTTTCCAATTTTAGAATTGTCATTAGAAGCAGGTTTACTTCCACCCCAACCCCTTTTGTAAAACCGGTCTGCCGGATGTCGGGGATTGAATTCGTTATTGACCAGTGCGTGAGCTGTAAACGTAGAAAAGAAGCAAAGATTTTTCCAATAGTGTCCAACAAGGCAATCGGGCGATAGTTGGATGGGTCTGCCCGATTGCCCCTTTTATAAATTGGGACTATTATTGCTTCTCGCCAAGATCCAGGAATTGTTGTTGTTGTGGATATTCTAGCAAACAAGAGTTCTATTAGTTTTGCCCATTCCTCCACGTTATCTTTTAACATGATGTTTGTTATTAGATCAGGGCCCGCAGCATTAGAGTTTTTCAATGCTTGTATTGCAGTTTTTATGTCGTCGGCGGTAATTCGTAGCCCCCATGAAGTTAAGTTTGAGTCTGGAACACTTTGTACTTCGTGTTGTATGTTACTGAAGATTTTTGCATAATATAATGTCCATTGATCGGGGGAAATGACGTTTATCGTCGTCGGCTGATGTTTGGAATTCCCAGTGTTTAGTATAGCCCAGGTTTCACGGGAATTATTCTGAATTAGCTGTTTTAATAGCGACTCCGCTTTGTCTTGTTCAATTATGATTTTTTGTGATTTAAGCCAATTACGATACAGTTGTCGCCGCTTTTGGATGTCATCAGTGATGGAACTTCCATTATCGGTAGACTTAATCAACTTCTTTAGCTTCCTCACATCCCGACGCATTTCTCTCTTTGCCGATGTTATTGTCATGGATGAAACATGTTTATGTAAATGACCCATGGTTGAGTTGGAAGTACGTACGGTGACAAAGTCGGAGAATAATGGAGTATACTCAATCAGTGAATCGTCTTTGATGTCAAAATTCTGTCTTATTTCCAAAGGTTCTTTCTATTTATTCTGAGGCGATTGCCACCTGCAGTCACTGAAATCGGAATTTTATAAAAGCGAAAATCCGATGACCATTCCAGCAAACAGGTAAGTCGCAAGAGGTTATGATCGCTCGTTGACATAGGCAAAATTGTTAAAGCCAGGTTTTTCTCAAATAAATTATGTGAGACCCAGAAATAATCAATTATTGAATGGGTCTTATTATTTGACCACGTTTGGCTTGGCGGTTGGTCCCCTGGGACATTCCCATTAACCATTAGACAATTCCTTGCGCGAAGAGCACTGCTCCATAGCATGCCACGGATGGGGATGTCTTTGTCTAGAGCTGGCTTGTAACTCTGCGTTTCATGCTCGTATTTAAACCAGGCACAATTAAAGTCTCCTGCACAAATGATTGAGAGATTCCTGTATTTCAGTATGGCCTCGTCAATAATGTAGAGCATAGAACTCAGAAAAAGCTTGGTACTGATTTTGTGTGGATTCCAATAACCATTTAGAATGAGCAGGTGTGTCCGGGCATCATCAGATTGATGATTTGATTGTAGTAAAACGCCTTGTATAAAAGGATTTGGGGTAAATGAGGCCTTAAGCTGCCACCATATATTGATTTTGATCATCATTAATAGACCAGAAGAGGGGCGGCCCTTTGGACCTTTGACAGCAGGATTTAGTAGAGTCGTGAAGCAATCTCTCATAGGGGGTACACTTAGCCAAGTTTCTTGGAGGCAGATGATAAATGCCTTATCCAGATTAACATCGAATTGATTGAATAAATGGGAGGACCCCCTGGTATTCCAAGAGAGAATTTCACGTGTGCATTCGTTTGCACAGACTGATGGCTAATTCCGATCTGTAGTACTGTTCGTCGGGTTGTTCTTCAGGGCCCAATTCGTCCCAGATCTTTGAGGTTCAACTCGTGATGCTTTCTGTCTGAACTCCACGTATTTATGTTCACGATCTCTGAAAGCGGAGTGCACTGGGCTAGTTTTTCGATTATTTGTGACCAGATTTTGCGGTTCAATTGAAATATCAAAGCCATAGCTCAGTAATTCATTTGCGGCTTGCAGAATAGTGTTCCGTACTAGGGCGGATGGTATGTGCAAGAGCACTTGATCGCAGCGTCGTTCCGTTGCATATTCCACAATTCTTATGTCTGCTGACACTATCGTTCGTAATGACGGAATGCAAGTAAATAGTTTCATCACGTTCTTCCTGTTCATGTTCAAATCATGGTCGTCGTGATGAAGATTTTGCAATCTAAGTTTATACAGTGTTAGACCGACACTAGAGCCCGATGAGGTGGGTGCCTGAGAGTGATAGTGAACTGACCTATTCCCATGCGAAGTTATGTGTTTTGGATTCAATTGGGAGATCTTTTGTTCCTTATTTGGCTTCGTCCTCGTTGGATTTTTCTCAGTGTTCATAGGTCGATTAAGATCGTGTGTTGTCAGCGGTAAACGGGCCGATTGTAACGCTTCTTGAGCTGTATCCGGGCCAGAGTTTTGACGGTCGATTGACAAATCCTCAGAATATGTAGATAGGTCGCAGATATCAATTGTGGAACTGGAAAGATTGTTTGGAGCAATTACTGAGTCAGAGTCAACTCTTTGACGTTTGTTCGGATGGGCTTTTGGGGCATCGAGCTCCCTTGCCTGTTTTGTTTGGTTTTTTCCAATATCTGGTTCGTTTTGGTTAGCTACTTTTGCCTGATTAAATAATCCGGGGGTTGGGACCTTTGGTAAGTTTCTAATCAGGTTACGAGAGTTCAGAGATGATGTACATTTCTTGACTCCCTGTCTTGAAGTTGTCGAGCGTGAGTTCAGAACAGAACGTTTGGTGTGGTTTCCAACGTTAAAGACATTTGTTTCTGTTTGTTTTAAAGGGTCGTGAAAAATGCCGAAGGAGGCTACGGACTTCGTCGCCGGGAGCTGAGATGAAAGGCCATTTATTGAAGGGGTTTTTAAATGGTCACAATCAGAAACTTCTTGAATTAAAGGAGATTTATTTAGACTACTCGCAGGAGCTTGCTGTGAAACAGAGATCAAGGGGTTGGATGTCTTTTCGATTAAAGTTAAGGTTTGACCTACTGTTGACTGGATTGTTGCCTTTGTTGCAGCCTGCGTAGAAGCATCCTGCGTTGGAGTTCTTTGGAATTCAAGGTTTCGCGTGGACATTGAATCTATGTTTTGAGACTCGGTTTTAGAACTAATTTCAGTTGAGAAATGTCGCATCCATTTTACCGCCTCAAGAAGGCCATCAGACAGGGAGTCATTTTGGCAATGATGTCGAGCCGCAAGATCACTTAGGCGGTCTTGCCAACGCATAGTCTTTTCGACTTCCTGGGTCAGCTGGGCCTGTAAAAAGTTTGTTACAGTCTCAAAACTGTCCATCTTTTCCTTTAGTGAAATAATAAGTGTAGACTGATCCTTGTGTGCATCAAGCAAGGATTCATACATTTTTAGAAAGGGCAGGAGTGCTGTGGATGATGCAGCTAATACATTGTTGTAGATCTGCATTGCTGCTGCTGATGAGAGGCTCGGTTTAGGGCCCACTCCAGACTGGTCTCCTACGTTAGACTGATTGCTATTTATAGAGTCTAAGTGAGAATCTGATGTTAATACAGCATCGCCAATTGCGTTCGCATGGACTTCTTTTGAAACAGATTGAATATTTGAGGACAGATTTTTATTTTTTGTTAAATACACAGAAGGTGTAGTTTGGTGATGTGATTGGGCATTGTGCGTCATATGCCGTGACGCGTAATTAGATTTGTCGTCAGACGCGCATTCGGAATGCGTTAGCTGCCCAGGATAAGATGCTTGTCGCGTCGAATCACTGGTATGAGGTAACCTTGCTGTGTTGTGCTCGTCGCTGTTTTCCTTGTGGGGCCAGTCAGTATTGTTTCGTTGGCCACGTTGCTCCGTTTCAGCAAAGAAGAAGGTCCTCTTTGACGGTGTAGTGTCGTTTCCAATAACGGAATTGAGCTTTGTATAGACAGAAACAGTACGTGTGGGAGTCTTGTCGAAATTATCGACAGCTCGACATTTGATCACTCTTTGGGCTTTGATGTGCTTCAAGTTTGATACTAAGGCACTCACAGCCAAAGTGGTTTCGTCGTGTTCGCTAGTTGCTGGTGCAGTTAAATTCGATGCAATAGAGTTTTTGGCTTCAAGGTTACTTATTGAGGCAAGATCCTCATTTTCTTGTGAAGCTTCCATGAGCTCAATATCTGTTAAATCATATGGCGTAAAGAACTCGTCTCCTTTGTCCGAATAAGGTGGTTTGACTGGGGTTGGTGCATCTGTGCTCCGATTTAAGGGAGGAAGCTCAATTAAAGTTAGTAGCGGTCGTTGTAAGGGACTGATGGGGGCTTCGGCGTCAGTTCCATCATCTGAAAGTAAAGCCACAGTTTCGGCTTCGCTGACTTCTCTGGTGAGGGCCACGTGTCGAGCACATACAGAACCTCTACCAGACATGTCAGCGGTAGGTGCATTTGCTTCAGACTCGTCTAAGCATAACGTTGGCGGATCAATTGATGTTGTCTCGGTAATCGCGGTATCAGATGAAAGTGATGGATGATACGGAGGCGTGGTATCTCCCTTTTTATCAAGGGTTGCTAGTGCACGCATTTCAGTGGAAATCTCAAGGGCAATCTCAGTGAACTGCTCGACTGAATGCGTTGTCATCAGTGCAGGCAGAAGGTTAACAATAGGCATGTCATCATGAATAAGAGTAGTAGTATGATCGGTTGACAAGGAATTAGGGGATCTGAGCTCAGGCGAGTTTTTAGAAGCACATTTGTGGTGCAAAGAGCTTACCTTTGTTGGGACCGATCTCGAGTCGCTTTTTAGCGCTGTCCAGGGGTTCTGCATACGGCGTTGTTGGATAGTTTTCCGTCGGGTAAGGGGACCCGAACCGGCTTGGTCACCTGTACCGGAGTGTGCCGTCATAAATAGCTGGATCCGCACTGCCGAGACTGGCCGTTGACTGCCGTAGACTGACTCAGCTCACGACTCCGCGCGCGCTCCACGCCGGAATCGAGGTTAAATAGGGACCGCCTCCAAGCTATTTGTGCTGATGTTAAAGGCACAGACTCCGGCCAGCAGTACAAGCAGAAAAGAAACACGTCGCTGCAGCTCCTCACAAGAGAAAAAGTCGTAACTGACTGCCGTAGACTGACTCAGCTCACGACTCACGATCATTCCTATTACATCTGCTCCCCTCGCCCATCTACTCCGCATTGAATACTATCTACATGTTCATAACTCATATTCTATCTGTATACGTACTTGTGCCAGCGTGCCTCCTTCAACATCTGAACGGGAGCGCAAGTCCTTTGAGCTGCATAGCCTTGTAGATTAATTGGCCAACACTCCACTGAATGTACTAAAGCTGATGTTGTGTTTCTAGTGCCGTCAAATGTTTTCCGAACCGCATAGCCTGGTACGGTAATAGCCTAGTGTTCCACGGAAAGCCTATATCTTGTTGATGTCACCCGAGTGCCTTCAATGATCTATATATCGCACAGCCTCGCATTTTAGCAATCTAGCGCCTCATTTTTTGCACCTATATTTGCTGCTGTTACTCAAGCTCCCTTTGATCTCCTGTATTTGCATACTCTTGCATATCAGTAGCCCAGCGCTGCATCAAATTTACCTATAATCGCTGATGTTATCGTGCACCCTCTGCTCTTCTGTATTGCATAGTTCTGTATATTAACAGCCTAGTGCTGCATCAAATGCACCAATACTTGTTGATACTATTTGAGCACCTTCCCATGCTCCGTTGTTAGGCACAATCCTGCATATTAGCAACCTGGCGCTCCATTGAATGCTGCTGTTACTCGAGTGCCTACTTATTATGTGTACCGCATACCATCCTTAACATCAGTGCCCTAGGCTCATTACTTGTACTAAATATATTAATGTGCACGGCTATACCCTCCACCCTCGACTACCGTGATACCCTGGACTTGCTCAACCCTATAATGCTTACAGACGCCTTACCGCGCTTACCCCAACTCAGCAACCAAACCCAGGGTCCATTCCTAAGCAATTCATGTAATACAGACATTAGGAATACTAGACTCCGATCTAGACTGGCAAATTATTTGAACCCCCGTGCCAGATCTACGCCCCTCCTAGATCTTAAAAGAAATCACTCCCCCTTCAGCCAAAACACCAGCAGTGTCAAACCTTCCGACAGTTGTTCACCTCTCCCTGTTACCCCCAAGTAATGCACTGCTAAACATTCCAAGAGTGTAAACACCAAAATCCCTCCCATATCTGCCTCAGATAACCCTATCCCTCCTCTCAAGGGGAATTATTAAACGTTAGATCCCTGGTCGCACATGCCACAGAGATCGCCGATCTGATTCTGGCAGAAAATCTTGACTTTCTTGCCATCACTGAGTCTTGGCTGCACGCTGCAGCAGGCCCTATGCTCATGCTAGCAATTTGTGATGGTTACACGATTCTAAGACAGGTTAGACACAAGGCGCGAGGTGGAGGTATTGCCATCATCTTCCAATCCAGCCTATCCTTGAGATTAGCCCCCGCCCATGACATCCAATCCTGTGAAGTTCTCACAGCTAAATTACCTTTAGCTAATTCCCAGACCCTCACCATTCATCTTATTTATAGACTCCCTGGCCCCATTGGGACATTTGAGGAGAACATTTCCACCATTCTCTCAAATAACCTAGAAAATATGTTGCACATACTCCTATTAGGCGACCTTAACCTGGGCTTTAATGACCTTCTAGATAAACATGCCATCACAACTGCCAACATCTTGTCTGAACTAGGCCTTATCCAAAGAATCATTGGGCCCACCCATAATAAAGGGAGAATACTCGATTGTGGGGCCGATTATAATTGTAATGCCATTATCACCTCCATCTCCCCGCAAGCCTGGACTGACCACTTCTTTTTGTCATTTACACTTATAACCACCAGACCCCTTCCCATACCTACTCCCACCGCTCCACTGACCTTAACCAGGAACAAAAAGAATATTACAGCGGATAGAATCATTCCTCTTCTTTTCCCCACCCTCAATTCTCTACCAGACAGCACCGATCCTGGATCGCTTGTCAATGAGTATAATAAAATCATGACAACTACGCTAGATACCATTGCCCCTCTCAAATTGAGACAAAGTAAGCCCAAAGCGCACTTGAACCAGTGGTTTACCCCACTTTCAAAAGGCCTACGGCAAAAAAAGAAGCTTTGAGGCTTCTTGGAAACTACTCCCCTCGGAAGAAAACAGAATCAAACTTGCCAAGATCTGATCCTTCTACAAAAAAGAAATCTGCCTGGCCAAACGAGAATCTTATAATAACCGTATCTCACAAGCCAATTCCAGCATGAAGGAACTATTTACGGCCCTTAAAAGAATTAGAGACCCCTACCCCCACGCCAAACACCTGCACCAAAGACAAAATCTGGTGTTGCGACATCCAGCATGCATTAACTAATAAAGTGACCACCCTCCAAAAACAAAATAGCCCCAAAAAAAGCATCCCTAACCACCTTAACTCCTCCCAACAATACTCCTCTGACCTCTGACAGCTGGTATCCCTACATATTATCCCCACCAAAAATATCAAGTGTTTGTCTCGCCATAGGCAATCAATATTTTTGGGGGGTTAATTTGTGGGAGCGGGGGTGTCCACCGCACATTTAAAAATAATGCAGGGTTGCGGGCGTGTCCCCCGCCGGGTCCATGGCTCAATATCGCTGCAAAAATATGGTGATATTTTTGTATCACAATATTTTTGTGGGGATATTAACACATGGAACCTGACAGCCCACCTACTCACTTCAATTTTTCTAAAACCTCTATTCTTGAGGTGGAAAAAGTCATACTATCACTCAAACCTTCTAATTGCCAGGGTGACCTTTCTCCAGCCCAGCTTATCAAGGATGCAGCTAGGGATCTAGCTCCTTTCATATCAAAGCTCATCAATGCCTCATTCGCGTCTGGAACCTTCCCCAGTAACCTCAAAGAATCGTGGGTGCTCCCACTGCTAAAAAAACAAACCCTAAACCCGTTAATACCAACCAACTACCGGCCTATCATGACAATACATTTTCTCTTAATAAATCTTGGATAAGTTTGCATATCTACAAACTGAGAAATACTTGGAATTACACCACCTTTTAGGAGCTCGCCAATCAGGTTTTCGTCCCCAACATGGAACGGAAACTGCCCATTCGAGCTGAAGGCCCATCTAGACTCAGCCGTATTCTTCTCTAAGGAGGCCATAGTCTGGATCGAGTCATTCTTAGGCGATAGGACCATGAGGGTCTTCTCCCCCTCTGCAGCTGCAGACCCTATTCCTATCACCTGTGGGGTGCCCCAGGGGTCTTACATCTCCCCCACCTTGTATAACATATTCACTAAGCCCCTTTTGGAGGATCTGAACCTTCTTGGTATTACCTACATTAACTATGCAGATGATACCCAGATTCTCCTCCCACTTTCTGGGGAGTACGGTAAGGATTTGGCCTTGGTGAATTGAGTTTACCTCATCATCCAGGCATGGATGGCTACTCACGGTCTAAGCCTGAATGATGACAAAACAGAGCTCATTATCCTGGGTACCCCCACTAACCTAACAAAATTAGGCCATGAATATGCCTCCTTCATAATTGATGAACCCTAGGCTTTTACCTCGACTCCACTCTCACCTTTACTAAACAAGTTAATGCCATGGCTTCCACTACAGCTTAAATGTGTAAACTTATCAGAACCGGCAAACCATTCCTTTCCAATAACAGTTGCATCATCCTGGCCAGAGCCCTCATCCTGTCCAGGCTGGACTATTCCAACACCCTCTACATCACCCTCTACATCGGCTCCAACAAATAAATCATTAAGAAAATCCAAACTTTACAAAATAATGCTCTCAGTGCGGCCCTCGGCCTAGGCAGGAGAGAACATATATCTGAGATTACGCAACAAAATAATTGGCTCTCTACCAAGGATAAAATCCAGCTGAAAACCGCTTCGCTTATTCACAAATTGTTGAATAATGCTGCACCCAGCTATCTCTCCAAGACATTCTACAGAAGGACTTCCACTAGACCTACTAGATTAATCAACACTAACTGTCTCTCTATTCCTAGGTTTAAACTATTAAAAGTTGGGGGCAGTAGCTTTCCTGTCAAAGCAGCCCAGCTTTGGAATTCCCTGCCGCCTCCACTCCGAGCGGATCAATCATACCAGAACTTTAGATATAATTGCATCAATTGGCTTAAGACTACAGACCACTAAGGCCTGCCACCCTCATTACACTGTACATAGTCCTACAAGATGCTGTTCTTAGGTCTTAGACATAGTGCTCTTGCTCCTGCTCCTATCTCTATTTGTGATGATGTGCAACTGCTACCTTTTGCCTGACTTTGTTTCATTTTTGCCATGTGTAATTTATTTTTGTAAGCTAAGCTGTGAACTTCCTTGTAACTTTTGCGCCCTGATACCCTTGGGTCTGGAGCGCAATACAAATAAATACACAAACAAATAAGGTGTAGTGTTAATTACTCTCAGTCTCCTCTTTCCTGTCCCTGTAAGTTCAAAGTTTAAATGTGAGCAAAACTGTCTACCTGTAATATACTGTATTTTGTATTCTGTATGTAACCCTTGACCCTACCCTGTAACTTAAGCTTTGCATTTTTCTGCACTGCTGTGCCTGGCTACCTTTGGGTTTGGGG
The DNA here is from genome assembly GCF_040938575.1 of Ambystoma mexicanum. Lineage (NCBI taxonomy): Eukaryota > Metazoa > Chordata > Amphibia > Caudata > Ambystomatidae > Ambystoma > Ambystoma mexicanum. Next base: position 123,138,683 of record NC_090931.1, on the reverse strand, counting down.
CACATTATAAGTGAATAAAACAAACAAACAAACGAAAGAGGGGAGAGGTCTTCCAGTAGCCCATAAAGGTCAGGGAAGGGTTAGGTTGGCCATCAATAGGGAAAGGGGATGCCATGTCGCACCTGTTGGTACCCCACTCAAAATCTCTGAGTACCCTCTACCCAGGTGATCCTCCCTTGCTTCTCCACCCCCAGGGCCAGGGTTAAAATTTGATGGCCTTTACCTGGCCACCTTAGAAGAGGATACACAGGGGTTAGGATTGAGGATACCTTCTCACAGTATGCGATATTCGAAAGCTTCAAAAGAAGAAAAAAAAAGTATGCGATACACAGAGGCACCCCAAAACCCCCCAAAATGGGTCCATGATACACAGCCTCAAAATTTTAAACAATGCATGCGTGTATGCACAGGGTTAACGCAAAAAAGACAAATGTGGTACACCTTACATAAAGGAGACAGCTTGATTAGTACCCCCAAACACATCACTGCAAAACTTGAACCTCTGTCTTCGTGCCTTCTGACGCACAATCAGTGATGTGCGTCCCACCTCTTAAATATGTCTAACATTGCTGTGTACTGCTTAAGCCATGTAGGTGTGCTGCGTGCAACACATCGCACGTAACCTAAACGCTAAGGGCCTTAACTCAGTTATCTGCTGCCTCAGATGCGAGACGCATACTGAAGTTCTGCCTGTCTCTGTTGCAGTAGATTTGCCTACTGCTGCCCTGTATTGCCTCCAATACTCAATATCTGCTGCATGATAGAGTGAAAGTGCCTGCTGCCAACTAGCACTGCCTTGAAGTTTCAGCTGTTCTCATGTGTCGGCCCTGTGACCACGTCATCTGACAACTTGGTACTTCCACCTCCCTACCACCTCCACCACAGCTCAACAGCACATATCCAGGACTCAGCTAAGCCACACCTGTCTCGGGGGCTGCCATGTCCGCACCATCTTCCTTGTCTACAGAGAGTGGCACTCCCATATCAGTGAGGCAGAGGGCTGTCAACTCCACCAACACTGAAGTTGGCATACTGGTGGATCTAGTCCTGGAAAGTTGTGATGCCCTCTTCAAGCCAGAAATGCAGCTAGGACAGGATGGATGTCAACAGATCTGGGTGATGATTATGGCTGCCATCAATAAGGATGGGGTCGCAGTCCTTGACTTAAGGTCATCAAGAAGCACTGGGATGACCTCAAGACACAGAGCCATTCCAAGGCGGTGACCGTTGTCGAAGTGGAGCCCACTCTTGAGATGCCATGTGCAGACTGCCACCAGATGTCACCTAACCAGCTGCGGGTCCTCAAGAGATTCTACCCAACACTCCACACCCAGATCTGTGAGTGGCAAGGATGCATGTAGGCTGCTGATGAGTACCCATGTGGTGCACTGTTCTAACAGTTTATGTGTGTTGTGCATGGACATGCATGGTTGCAGGTTCCACCTTCTGTATACAGCATGTAGCCTCCTGCCAATGCTGGGCATATGTGATGGCTGGCATATGATGAATGGACATGCTTTGTAATGTGCAATGTTTGTCTTTGGTGACTTAGTGCACTCGTGCACATGCAATGTGAGTTCATGAGAAAAAGTGCTCAGGTCGTACGGATGACAGGTTACAATGTTGTTGTCATGTGTGGCACATGAACGCAGGGCACCTTTATTTGCTGCACATCTGCAAGTGATACCATCCACACACGTCCATTGAGAGTGACACATGTGCATGGATATCTGTAAATGTCATGCTAGTGTATTGACCTCTCAGGGGTGGAGATGTGATGTGTCATCCCACTGCATGTGATGCCATAGTTGACGTGTGATAAAGCCATATGTTTGTGCTGGGACCAACAACATAAGCACGTGTTCCTCGGGAAAGTATCCCTGTACATGTTGCAGGCTCACAGGTCAATCTGTCAGGAATGTATGTTGCTACACGTAATTGGGTGGACAGCTGCCCAGGTGCACTTCCCATGGCTCTGGCTGAATGTCTCCCATGTGTCACTTTAAGCATTGGTATTGTGTCATTGCATGATTTTTTGAAATGTGTTTGTGGTCACATGACAATGTGCTGAGTTGACATGTGTGCATATCATGACTGTAAGTCATCATTGTCCCTACACTTGTGTGTCGGTATTAATGCTGATTGCATGGGTGTGCATGTTTATGTGTATATCAGTTGCTGGTTGGCCTGTGCAGACTGAATTGACCTGAGGTTGATCACCCCTTTGTCAAGTGTCCATGACCAGCCCAGCAGAGGCTGTGGTAGGTGTACAGGTAGGGAAAACATGTACCTGTCACTGTGCAACAGAGATGAGAGCAGGCAACAACCCCTACAGTAGGCATCTGCTCTCAACTGCCAACACAGGAGAGGTTTACCAATGTCACATACATTTATATTGATAGCTCACTGCTCACGCCATCTATTAACCCTTAGTGTGTATTAAATGACACATATATTGTAAAACACAACAATACACAGTAGTTTCAAAGAGATACCCCATACTTAATATTCATGTTCAAAGTCACCTAATATCACTCAGTAATGAACATGCAATGAATGCGTCCTACACTCTCTTGTAAAAAGTCATTATTTTAGTCACAAGAAATATGTCATAAAGAAACAGTGCTATCAAAAATGTCACTATAAACAACACACTTAGAATGCAAAAAGTCATTCATAAAAAGGATGAAATCATTGTAGTTGACTCTACCTCTGATCAAGACTAGGAATGATCAACCTTTTCCATGAAACCATAGCCACCTAATAGACCAACTACCTGCCTCACCAGGTCTTACTAGTCAACCTTAGAATTCATGCTAAGCAATTTTCATCAAAACATCTGCCTTAATCAATACCTTTCTCAATGTGATGTCAAATGAAGGGCAAAAGGCATTTTTATACTCACTAACTGTAGAAGGTAGGGATTTGAAGAGTGCTGGAGAAGATGCAATGCCTGACAAATCCACAATCAAAAATGCAATACAAATTAAAATCAAAAACAAAAAGAAAACAATTTGGAAAATTCCCAAAAGAAACCTATTGCTGCACCATGGACATTTCTTCAAAAATGCAAAATAATATGTTTAAATGCTACAAAAAGAATTACATGAATTCAGAAACGTACTGGTGTCGGCGTATAGCCAATCCAGAATAAGGTGTCAGTTCAATGGCTTTTGTCAAGGCAAGGGTGGTGTCTCCAGGATGGTCTCGCAGTGATCTGCTAGCTAATCCTAGCAGATCACTGCAAGACCGTCTAAAGTGACACCACCCAACCGGGCACGGATGTAAATCCAGATAACCCATATACAACAATCCATCAGAGAAGCCCAACAGGGATCACAGCAAACAACCTTAATGCCTTGACAAAAACCAGAGGTTGAAACATGTGTCAGCACTCAGAAATTCAAAGCATGTTGCTATTTGGCAAGCCTTAAGAGCAATGTACATACTAAGATGTATGTCACATGAGTGACAACCAATGCCAAACTCAGTAGGTGGTACAGGAATAAAACCAACACATTCTACAAACACAAATTAGGTGTGGAATCTTATTTAAAGGAAAAACCACCAAAAGAACAGAACTAACGGGACATCACCCAGGCCAGCGCCAAAGTATAACAAAAGGGTTTCAAACACAACAGAAAATGCACGCTTAGAACTTGGACTGCAGGAGCTATGTCCAATTGAAAACCCACATACAGGCAGTGGACAACAATCAGACCACTTTAGAGCAAGCAACCAACCAAACTCTTAACATAGCGTGGAGATCCACAGTTCCCACAAGCTGCTACCACCTCACCTACTTAAAATAGAGAATTTAGGGCTGTAATCATCTGGAGCTGGCTTAAGATGGTCGATTGATAATTGTTAAATACCTTTCTTAGGAGGCATGGCTGGTAAGACTGCTGTTCCTGAGCCAATATGTTTTAGTACCTTTACAAGAGTTCGGTATAGTGGTCCAAGTGCTTCTTTGTAACAAACGTTCCCTAGGACTTAGTCCCTGGCTTGTAAAGGCAGTCTGTGGGGGTCATTCCGAGGTTGGAGGTAAGGAATTACCGGCACTGGTAAGGGTGCCGATGCCGGTCATCCCTTACCTCTGTATTCCGAGGTCCCTTTGCGGGTCCTTCCTTACCTCCTGCTTTTAGCAGGAGTTAAGTACGGGACCCGCAAAGGTACTTCCGAGGTAATTACGGTACCGTTATTTACGGTGCCATAATTACCTTCTTCCCCATTCCCATTGAGCCCTATGGGGCAGAGATGGAATGGGGAAGGGCAAAAGGTGAATGGGGAATTACCCGTCCCTCCAACCCTGGAATGGACCGGTAATTACTCCATTCACCATGCCGGATTTGGGACTGTTTCGGAGGCAACCATGGAGCTAATTACTCCATGGTTAGCTCCGAACCCGGAAGGAGGCCCTGTGTCTTTTATTGGTTCTGATGCTGTTGTGCGTCTTCACCATTGATGTAGTCTCTCAGGAGATTTATGAGAATTAATTGGTCTAGCCTGGTGAGAGAACTGAAAAACTTGTGATTCAGGCATGTGCATAGGAGCGCCAAACAGCAACTCCTAAGGTGTTTTACCCTCACATTGAGAAAGGCGAGACAGTTTATTTATGCTGCGCTGCACTATAGGTATGTGACACACCCAATTACCCCAAGATGAAAGGATGCATTTAGTTAAGGATTGCTTTATTATCCCATTTGCTCTCTCCATGATTCTGTTTGCTTGTGGGCAAAATGGGTTAGAGGACTGCAAAGTACAGCCCCAGCTTGACAGGTCTTCTCTTAAGGTTTTGCCTGAAAAGGCTGGCCCATTGTCAACTAGGAGCAATGTTGGTGCTGTCATAGCTACGAAGGACAGTACACCCTTTATGACCACCTTAAAAACAACTTTCCTCAGAAGAATCAGCCAAGTGAAACACCTGCATGAGTCCACCATTACCAACAGATATTTGTCCTTGTTGACCGGTGTCAGAGGAACTATGCGGTTGAAATACATGCAATTGAAAGGAACTTCTGCCCTTGTTAGTGTTTTCGGGAATTATCTACTGTTGTCTGTAGTCATATGGGGCAGTTTGATATGTACTGCTCTATCTCTTTACTAAGTCCGGGCCACCAGTATCTATCCTATAACAGATGTGTAGCAGCTGAAATCCCAAAATCCCAAAATGGCTTGAGACTACACTTGCATGTGCTGCAGAGATTCATCTTAATCTATCCTGTTTGTTTCGTAGTACCCTTTCTACCGGACCTCCTCTTGATTTGGGTATAGTGACTATCATTGTATTTTCTTTTACAGCATAACCGAGGTCTAAGAGTGTTTGCATATAGACATTTTTGTATGTCCTCATCTATGTATGCGGCTGAGTGTGTAAATGCCACTGCCAATCTTTTCTCTGTGCTTTTGTATGCATTACCTATAGGAGAGGTCTAGCCTTCTTAACGTGTCATATCTTTTGCCAAATTTGCTTTGACAATATTGGCTTACTTTTAGAATCTCTCTTGGCTTGCCACCATTAAAGGTCTGTATTATACCCTCACACTACACAGTCTGAATCAGACACAATTAGAGTGTGCTTATGTGGATGAATATATTTTAGTGCAAGGAAGTGCCCTTGCAATCCTCTAACCTGAGCTGAAGTATCCCCAACATGTTTGACTTGTGTATCCTGATGATCAAACTCATTTATATGGTTGAATTTCCCTTTTACAGCTGCACGGGCTGGAGGACATGCTTGCATTGCTACTCCATGAGCAACAACTACAACCGGCACTAGAGAGGAGACCCAGGAGGAAAATGAGGGAGTGACAGGCCCAGCAAGTCCCACCAGTGCAGCCAGTGGTACCACGAAAGAAGCCACCAATCCCTCACATCAGAGCCAGTCCTTTCAACCCAACTCCTGTGCAGATCCACACCCTGTACCACTTGGACTGGGTCACCATCACCACCATTGGGGACATGATACACAACGAAATTGTCAGCCTGAATGAAATCTGCACCGCCATCCCCCCTCTACTGAAGGTAGTGTCTATGCTCCACTTCCTGGCCACAGGCACCTACCAGCACACAGTGGGGCAGATGCATGGCATATCACAACCTTTTTGTTCACACATGCTGAACCAACTGCTGGATGCCCTCCTGAAGCCCGAAAGTGACTACATATCCCTACCACAGACTGCCCAGGAGATCTTTGATACTAAAATTGCCTTCCATGCACTGGCAGGCATGCCAAATTGTATCGGTGCCCTCGACTGCACCCATGTGGAATTGGTGGTCCCACATGCCATGGAGGTGGCGTACCGCAATTGTAAGCGATATCACTCCATCAATGTGCAAATGGTATGTGACTCCAGCAGGTTCATCACACATTGTTGTGCCCAATATCCCGGATCAACTCATGATTCAATGGTCCTGCGGAACTCCACAATACCACACTACATGGAGCGACATGCTGGACGACGTGCCTGGCTGCTTGGTTAGTTGCATGACAGGCACATGGCAGTGTAATGAGGGGGGATGCACACACCACCTGGATGAGATTGGGGTGGTGACTGGACAATGACCATACTGCAAAACACTGTGCCCCAAAACATCCCAACCTGAACATGACACCTAAACGTCATAGAAATGATGGATGCTGCACACTAATGCCAATATGCCAGACTTGCAACGAGCCCACATCCCTCAACACATCCACTGCACATCATCAGACCGTACACTCTGTAACACAATGGAGCAACATGCTGTGAGTATGCACAATGCACATGATCGCAGAAAAGCACAACACAGGACATGCATCCATGAGTGCGCACAAATCAATCCCACCAAGGGAATACACTGATTGTCACTGGCCCACCACCACAGTAGCGCTGCACGTCACCATGGGAATAATAACCGATGAATGACACATCATGATGAAACATGTTCCATTGCTGCTAGTAAAAATAGATACGAATCACTCCACATCACCTATATGATTGTAAATACAGCGGTAGGCATCCACAGTACATGAGCACCAGCATGGGAGTGAACACCCTGCATCATCTGGATGACGCAACCCACACCTGTAGACCATGGAACAGCACACATTGTGGCAAATAAACATGTGTGCAGACATCTAGGGACATGTGCATGTGAACAACAAATATCTGCAGGCATGAGAGTGATAGGCAAAGGTGTCATGTTAGAAATGGACTCACGCATAACTCATTTTGCTTCCATGCAGATGATGCTGCCTATCCCTTGAAGCCGTAGATCCTCACCCCTGTTCGTAACCCACAGAACAGGGACGAAGAGGACTACAATCGGGCCCATACCCGTACCCTTGTGGTGATTAAGCAGACATTTGGCCTGTTGAAGGCATGGTTTCGCTGCCTCAGCAGGTCGGGTGGGGCACTCCTGTACGGGCATGAGAAGGTGGCCAAGATCATCATGGTATGTGCCATGCTGCATCTGACAGAATGTGCCTCTGCCGCCTGACATTGACCAGCAACCACCAGATGAGGATGAAGATGATGAAGAAGAAGGTGGTTGCACATCAGCCAGGTGGCGATGCACATGAGGGACGTGCTGTGAGCCAGTCTGTGATAGGCCAATATTTCTAAGACACATGGAGGCAGAGGGTGCCATGGATGTGGGACTCTTGGCACTGAGTGTGGGGGTACATGGACACTGTGCACTGTGAAATCAATAAAGCACACATACACAATAAGCAATGTACAGTCATGTGTTTTTGTACACAACGGGTGTATTAAACAGGTGATATATACAAAGTGCATTGACCCTCCACCTGATAAACACCCCCTCCCCCACAACTCCCCCACAGGCCACCTACCCCCTCCCCCTCTCCCCATAACTCCCTCTCTTCCCACAACTCCCCCACACATGGTGTGCACTCATAGTCATTCTATGCAATATGAGTCAATATGAGTATGCACATGCAGGCTGCCCCTGCTACTGGCAGCCTCTGTCGGCCTCATGGGGCTGCATATCAGAGCGCCGTGTGGTGCGTGTAGACCTACGCATGGGGCTAGTTTAGGTTGAACTGCTGGATGATGCCATGCCCGCATGTTCCACTGTTGGGGCAGGACGCTGAACCTCAAAAAGCCTGGGCAATCTTGGCCAGGACCTGCGTCACCGCTGACAGCTCCTCGCAAATCCACCTGGTATTTGACTCCATGGACCCTGTCATAGCCGCAGTGTTTTCACGTGCCTCCTTCCTTGTAAAGACACCATCGGCAACATACTGCTTGACGAGCCCTGTGAGCTCCTGCTGCTGCCCCTCCATTTGGGCCATGCGCCACTCTCCGTCCCGGATGCTTGTTGAGGTGGACGGGACATCTGCCGAAGGGCCCAATGCAGGTCTGTCCTCTGGGGGGCTCCAGGCCTCTTGGATTGCCTCTCCTCCTGACTGGTCCAGTGGGGTGCTATCTGGGGTGCTCAGTGGGGTGTGCTGGGGGTTTGCTAGGGGCTCGGTGTACGCACCGCATCCATGTACAGGTTGTCGTCCTCAGGTAGGCATTCCTCAACCTGGCACTGTCCTTCATCTCCACTCTGGGGCGCTGTAGTAGCTGCCTCCCCTATGGAGCTGTTTGTGGCTGACAGGGTACCGTCTGCCACTGCCTCAGGATCAGTGGATTCCACCTATTTTCCTTCTATTGGTTTTGCGGCAGTTCTTTGCCGCCCTTGTGCCTTGACATCTCGTGTTTGTATTGGTTTGGGTGGCAGTTGTTGCTTGCTAGTGGCCTTTGATGTGGATGGCCTGGTGCCGTCATCCCTGGCCCTGGGCTTTTTGGATGGTGTCCTGGCCAGTGCCGCAGTATCCTCATCATCGCTGTCGAAATCTGTGCCTGTGGGGGACCGAGAGAGGCACGGCATCAGTGATGGTTGTACATGCATCATGTATACATTGGTATTAGTGCAGTTGTACGCATGTGGTGGTTTGCTCTCTTAGAGTTGTGACATACAGGTTGCTTGCTATATGGGAGGTTATTCAGGCATACGTCAGGTACTCACATGTGTAAGGTGGTGTATGCTGTGTGACATGTCTTTGAGTTGTGGACTGCGTGCAGTGTGACACATGCCGTTTAGCTGTTTGTGGGGTGTGTCTCAGGTATGGCATTGGCATGCTGCATGCATGTTGATGTGACAGTGCTGGGGACAGCATCTAGACAGGGATGTGTCCATGTGTGTGTGATGGCCCATGCATTGGCTTATGTTACTGTCACATTTGTAGGCCACCATCATGCTTTGGATTCCAGTGGTTTGTGTGGACACTCACCTCCAACTGCCGATGACGGTTCACCACGCTCCATGTCTCTGACTCCCTCAATGGCCTCCATGCCAATCGTACTGGCACATGTCTCTTCCCATCCATCTGGTGAGCTTGATGGGGGAGTGGGCCCCGCCGCCTGTTGCCAGACCCTGGCTCTGATTGGCCGATAGAATGTTCCGCATGCAGAAGCGTAGGTCACCCCACTGCTTTTTCACGTCTTTGACAGTGCGGTCGGTGGTTCTGGCCACTTCCTCCCATATTTCCTTTTTCTTGATCTGAGCAGGTCGCCTGAGGTCTGCTGCAAAGACCACATCACCATTCTGGGCCAGAGTGTAGGGCAACATATTTAATTTGTCCTCAGAGAAACATACCTTGCGCTGACGGGAAAGATTTCTTGATGGCCTTTGGCATTCTGCTGGAGATGTAAGTTTTGGTTTGTGGATCCGGGTCCTGTGTGTGGAGGATTGCAATGGATTGTGTTTTTCAAGAAGGCCGCCATTGCATTTCCCGTTCCAGCGCAATGACGTTACATCCGGTTCCGGTATTGACGGGCCCGGTATTGCTGGACCCGTTATTGCTGGTGCCTGTTATTTAGGGGTGGACGGAGGCAGAGGGGGTTTCAGCGCATTACATGATTCCGCTAATAGGGGTTTGATGGTCGTTAACCGCATGCCAGTAGTGACGTTACTGGCATGCCAGTATGCGCGTGCACACATTCTCGTAATTGGCTGCTGTTAGTGGCATCAGTGCTACTTGGACGCGGTATTGCCTCCATGCCGGTAGGGATTGGTTTTTACCATGAATCTCATAATGAGGCCCATTGTTTAGGATATGATAGGTTATTTATAACGCGCTTAATACCCAGAGGTTTCTCTGGATTGAACCTGTGTTGCACCGTGTCGTCTTGCTTATAAGGCGGCACGTTGCCCCTGAGCTATCCTCCCAAGACCATATGTGTATACTCTCCCTTTCAGTCTATAAGACAGATATTGGGCTTTAACAAATCATATAGCGGTCTCACTAATGCTGCATAGACCGCCACCAAAAGTTCAGAAGGTCAGGTACGGCCTGCAGTTGCAAAAGTTTACTTGGGCTCTGAAAATGTGCACATTTCTCTAGGAATTGTGGAGCCAGTCAACTTCCCTCCTCAGATAATGAAAACCCCAGAAATATTATTTCTCTATGGGGTATCTTGGATTTCATAAAGTTGAAAACATTGCCCTTAGCTGCTAGTGTCCTAATAATTAAGTCCACCTTCTCTAAGTGCTTCTCCAAGTCATCATCTATACTGTATATGTCATCTACATATGTTCAGCATGCCTTTTAAGATGTATTGCATTCTACTAGGGAAGAGCCCAGGACTATTTTTGTATCCCTGTGGGAGCCTAGTAAAGCAAAATTGTTTTCCCTTAAAGGTTATAGCTGTGTATGTATAGCTCTCAGAATTCAAATGTTGTGCGAAAAACCCATTCTCTAGATCCTAGATTCAATACTGTCTTATATTTATATTGTTGTATGTTAATTAAAAGGCCTGAACTATGCATGTTCTGTACAGCCTCTGTGTGTGTATTAGCATTCAAAATCATAAATTCACTTACCAGTCTATTTTTATCGTCTGGTTTACATACTGGAAGTAATGCTGTATTGTCGGGGCTTGCCTGTTGTATCTGAGCCCATTGATCTAATAACCGAACCACAATTACTTTCAAATGTGGTATTGCCTATGCTTTGAATGGATATTGTATGTGAGGCTGTGGTTTTGCAAATACTGCAATTCTATGTAGGGGGACAATCTAGGTCATGTCCTACATGACTCTTGTATAGTTGTGCTGCATAGGAGCATTCTGCATTCTCTCCAACTTCCTCTGAAAAAGCTGGTGCAATTACCTCTCCCCCACCCTGAGGACATTCCCTAATATATAACCTTGGCCAATCCCGTTCTGCTAAAAGACCCTCATGCGTTATGTTTAAATTAGACCAAAATAATACCTCTATTTCCTTTGGATATTCCCATTCAAGGTAAATTGTTACTATGTACACCTTATTATACTCAACCACTTCTCCTGTGGGTGTTATCACCTCTACATTTTGGTTAGAGGCTATATGTTGTAAAGGCTTTGAATATGGATATGTGTGTGCCAGAGTGCCGTTGCACCTATAGCCATTCCCTTGGATCTTTAGTTCTGGTAGTATCCTGTGGGCCTGGTTTAGAGTTTCCATTGCTGCCATTGTCCACTCTCAAAGCTGCAGTTTGCTTCCTTTCTTCTTTCATGTCTTCCTTCCTGGTGGGCTTATGCTCTGCCTTAGGTGCAGAGGCCTGTTTCTACTTTTTTCTTTTTCTGTGAAGGAGAAGAAGGATAGTCTTCATCTCTGTACCTTTGCTGCTCTTTAAGCTGGGCCCTATCTCTTAGCTGATAGTTGTTTTTCTCCCCACTTATGCTTTTAAAAGGAAAAGGGTCTTCTGTCCCAACCAGTTTCCTGTCGGCAACAGGCACTGCCTCTCTCTCCAGATAGCATTCTGCTATGAAAGGTCTCCCTTTCTTCACTGGTACAGGGCATACTTAAATCCCTTGTTCTTCCCTTTCTGCCTCTAGCTGAGAATGTATTTCTGCTTGATTCCTACCTGGTATCACTAATGTTCATTGGGGTGTTCCTTTAACATGCTTTTCTCACCTGATTCCTTCCTTTGTCTTTCCCATGGGGGGTCAGCCCAGGTGGTCTACGCCTAGAAACCTATAAGTCACTGTTATAGTGTGGCCAAACTGGAATTTCCTTTCCTGGTTATGGGGCAACACCACTAGGCATGTAAGGACTTCTAGTCTTATTGATTCACATTTTATTATGGGCATTAGTACTGCTTCTACCATTGGATAATTGCCCCTGCTATTGCCAACCCTACATACATTGCTGCTTCTGCTCCGTGGGAGTCTAATACCTCTTTCAGAATGCAGGTTAGTGCTGTAATTGAAGGAGTCCCAATTAAATGACGGTACAACGAACTGTATACTGAAACCCAACTTTCACAGTGTGTCATAGGACGATTACAACCAGTTGGCTTTATTGTTGCTAGTGCCCTCTGCCTCTGCTGAGGAGTGACCTGAGGGTATGCTGCTTCTAGCTGGCTCAGCTTAGAGGTGCACCATTTAGGGATGTCCTCCTGCCTTGTGAGACAAGTGTCCAGTAAGGCTTTTAGGGTCTGGAATGGAAGCGTTCATTCCTCCCCTGCTAATATTGGTCTGGGTTCAGATGGGGCAGCCCCCAAGGCTCCATATTTTACTACTTGAGCACGACAGTGTCAAAATGTTTCGCCAGGATGTTATAGTGTTCTCTGGTATATGGGTAATTTATTAAGGTGGAACCTAAGGATGTGTTCCAAGGTTATCCCCTCCATAGCAAAGGGAGTGTATCTAGTGCTTGTGGTAGGGTATGTCAATCGCCTTGAAAGCAGTTCTGGTGGACTACTTGGTGCAAGGCTACCTCAGGAGACCCATAGGGAGTGTAATGTATTTGATCTAGTATTTGATCTAGATCTGAAAGGCTTCAAACACACCTGGTCTAGTACAAGGTGTCTTCATAAATGTGAACAGGGTTTCCCCTGGCAATCCTCCAGGCACTGCCACTTTGAAGTTGGTGTTGACATTCCTAACACCTCTTTCCTGTAACTACCCGGTTACTGCGTGGCAGCAGTTCACGGGAATAGGGAAGTTATCATGTGGGTTAGCCATGCTAATACATGTTAGCTTGATAGCTGTCAATAGTATTTGGTTTACACCCTGCTGTTCGCTAGAGTGTATTATTGCCTCCTAGCCTGAGAGCTGTATAGAGGACTTGCTTGAACATGCACACTGAGCTTCACTACAGTGCTTTAAGCTTGATAGCTGTCAATAGTATTTGGTTTACACCCTGCTGTTCGCTAGAGTGTATTATTGCCTCCTAGCCTGAGAGCTGTATAGAGGACTTGCTTGAACATGCACACTGAGCTTCACTACAGTGCTTTAAGCTTTGGGTTTACACCTTGTTCTTCACTAGAGTGTTCTTTGAATTACTCACGCCTGAACCCCTGTGGCTCTTCTTCAGTAGCCAATTGGGGAGAATATTGAATATTGTTGGGTATAGAAATGGTGAGCAATGCCCTGCTGAGGTCGCAAAATTGACATGATTTTTATCACTCCTATCTCGAGAGACTTGGCTCCACCCTCAGGGGAGTGACCATGACCACTCCAGCAGGGACTTTGGTAGGTGTAGGTGTAGATGTAGGGAAAAGCATGTACCTTTTACTGTGCAAAAAAGAGATGAGTACAGGCACCAACCCCTGCAGTAGGCGACTGCTCTCAATTGCCAACACAGGAGAGGTTTACCAATGTCACATACATTAATATGAATAGTCCACTGCTCACACCATACATTAACCCTTAGTGGGTATTAAAATACATGTACCTTCTATAACACATCAATACACAGTAGTTTCAAATAGATGTCCCAACTTAATATTCATGTTCAAAGTCACCTGATAAAACTCATTGAATGTGTCTTACAGTCTAATGTAAAAAGTAATTATTTTAATCACAAGAAATATGTAAAAAGAAATAGTGTTATTATTAATTTCACTATATACAACACACTAAAACTGCAAAAAGTAATTAATGAAAAGGCTGAAATCATTGTAGTTGTCTCTGCCTCTGATCAAGACTAGGAATTATCAACCTTTTCCATGAAAACATAAGCACCTAATAGGCCAACCTCCTGCCTCGCCAATTCAACCTTAGAATTCATGCTAAGCAATTTTCATCAAAGCATCTGCCTTAATCTATACCTTTCTCAATGTGATGTCAAATGAAGGGCAAAAGGCCTTTTTATACTCACTGTCGAAGGTAGAGAGTTGAAGAGTGCTGAAAAAGATGTGATGCCTGAAACATCCAGAATTAAATCAAAATTAAAATCAAAAACCAAAAGAACATAATTGGGAAAGTCCCCAAAAGATACCATGGGCATTTCTTCAAAAATGCAAAATAATAGGATTAAATGCTACAAAAAGAATTAAATGAATCCAAAAAGAAGTAAATGTCCACTGGACTTACTGGTGCTGGCATATAGCCCATCCAGAATTAGGTGTCCGCTCTTAGGCACTGACCTGGAGTATCTTAGAGGAAAAGTAAATATCTATCCAAAAGCAGCTCAAAAATAATGAATGTTCTGCAAAATAAATGCCAGAATCCAGCTTGGGGCTTCAAATGTCCAGTAAATGAAATAGGAGTGGGTCGACCCCTCACATCTAGGAAGCCTTGCTGCTTTCTATCATCCTCCAGCCATCTGTGTCTGCCTCCTCCGGCCAGATCCCTTGCCGAAAAGACTTTCTAGGTTCTGAGTTTACTCTCTTTTATACCCTCTATGCCTTCTGTGTTTCCAAGCCCTTCGTGCCTACTGTCTGTCCTTCAGAGAGCCCTAGGAATGTTGCCAACAATTTCAGTCTGCAACATCTTTCTCTTGCAAAGGCAAAATGATAATCCTGTCCTTCATGGAGCCCTAGGAATTTTGCCAACAATTATATTTCAGTCAACATCTTTCTCTTGCAAAGACAGGGAAGTGATCCTGTCCTTCAGTGAGCCCTATGAATGTTGCCAACAAATGCTTTTCAGTCAACAACATCTTAATCTTGCAAAGTCAAGGACATGGTCCTGTCCTTCAGTGAGCCCTAGGAACTTTTCAAACAATCAAATTTAAGTTAACAACATCTTACTCTTCCAAAGACAAGGGCATGGTTCTGTCCTTCAGTAAACCCTAGACATTTTCCCAACAATTACATTTAAGTCACTGCACTTCTTGTGCAGAGCATGGCAAATGACAAGGCTCTGTCCTTCAGTGGCTTGTTTTGCATTATTTCAGGAACTTGCCGGTCTACTATAGTTACCCCGTTAAACTATGTAACAGAAGTACTGCTTTTTGTAGTTCGCAGTGTTCTGGATGTCTTGCTGTTATCTATGTTTTGAGTTCAGTGAGAACATTGGCTCTCTTCACCGAAAGAGTCTAAATAGCAATTGATGGGGATGTTTATTTAAGCAGTTTACCCTGATTCAAGGTCACTGGCGCACAGCCCAGAATAATGAAAACACTCTAATGTAATTCTACTGTAATCCATTGCAACCTGGAAAAGAGACACTCGTGGTTTGCATTTCACAAAATATAAACGTGTTTTCATTGCGCTGTGCATTTCAGTAAATATAAGTGTGTTTATATAGGACCATGCATCATAGCAAGGAGTCCTGGAGGCCTACACTGCACGTAGTATTAAACTGTTCCCACCAAATAGTGTAGAAGCCTGGTCTGTGAATCAGATCACAAGCCAAACATGGCTAAATATGGACAGACACATAAAACACATGTCAGATTGTTAATGTTGGGTATGCCACACATGTATTGACACTGATGACTGATGTCAATGTTCTATGTCCCATTTTCCACAGTTGCTTATGCTAGTAAAGGGGCCTGAAGTGTTGACGTGGAGCGGAGGAGCAGGGACCAGGCCACCAGACCCAGGCACACACCCCAGCCAGTTCCCTTTGCCAACACCTCTACTGACAGTGAATTGGCTGGGGGAGTGCCAGGACCATCGGGCAAGGCTGCTGATGGTAAGTCCTTGGAGGTGATTGTTATGAGGGACACCTCAGCAGCTCTAGGGTATGGTGCTGTGACTCAGGGTCCATCAAGGGCGGAAGACTTTCTGGAATGATGGAGGTGGAGGAGGAGGCAATTGAAGGCCAGTCCACAGGATCATGTGGGGGCATCCAGGAGGGTGTTCAGGCTGCACCCCTGGCACAGAGACAGAGACATGAGGATGTGCAGTTCACTGTGGATGGTCATGCACAACCTCCTGTCCCTGGGCCATCTGCTGTGGCAGCGACCACCTTCGTGGATGCCTCCACCCAGACCGATGCCCTCTTTGAGACCGAGGTGGCCATCCGAGATGTGGTGCAGTCCCTTCTGGCTGGCCCTGTGAAGTGGTCCTCGTCTATTTGTGATGCTGTTTCAGCCACTCGGCATGAGCTGGCTCAGGATCACGGGCAAATGAGCCACTCCCTGGGCCTGCTGGCAACTGCTATTTACCCCTCCTCCACTTTCTCCTTTGTGCCCGAGTCATCCTCCGGGGACCCATCTGTGCCACATAGCACCACGTCCGCCAGCCTCACCAACACCGCCCTGCCTGAGGTGGAAGTTCCAAGAACACCACATGCGGTGGCCACTGTGCCTGCCCAGGCACCAACAAAGGAACAGGCAGTGGAGGGACAGCTGGCACGTCAGGGCAGTGCAGGTTCTGTGCCCCCCCGACAAGACTCATCCAGCGGAGGGGTGCCCATGCAGCTTACACTTTGCCAGACACCAGCAGATGAGGAGTGTGAGGAGGCAGTTACTACCAGGCCATTCCAACCCAAGGAGGCAAATTATGCATCAATGGATAACATCTGTCAGGCGGAAAGGCAGTGGCTGAGACAGATTGTGTGCGTCCGCGCACAACATGAGAGGCAGCTGATGGTGGAGAGGCAGCGGGCTAGGGAGGCAATCATTGCCAGGACCAGGGCAGAGTTGGCAGACAGGCTAATAATGAGATGGCCAGCCTGCCTGGAGGATGTTTGCAGGGACGCGAGGTGGAGGAAAGGCAGATGTTTGAGGGCCTGCAAACCCTCCAGGCAAGAACAAAGGCCCGCCTACAGGCAGAGGATAAGGAGAGTGACTCTGCCCTGGTGGAAGCATTGCAAGACACTTGAGCCTGCTTCCAGCATATATAGTTGTATTGCGTTAGGTTTCATTTTGGACTTTTATTTTATTTTAATCCCTGGACATTTTACCCTTCACCATATTCTATCATTGTAGTGTTCATATTTTTAATACAAGTGCATACATCTTCATTCCACACTTCTTGCAATCTCTTTGTCCATTTGTTTTACTAAATGCATTTTTTATATGACTGTTACATGGTTTGGGGCCACACTGTGGATTTGTGGGCTACGCTTATCACTTGCTTATCACTTGTGTGCTCGATATTCGGTAGCTGTATCCCAGACTGGCCACCCACCCACACACACACCTGTAATCACACACTACCTGCTCTCATATCATGTAGAAAATCTGCCCCTCAAATGTTGCATATTCACATGAGTGATTAATCTGTCTGGCTGTACACAGTATCTATTTTCTTGACTTGAACACACAGCCTTCACATTACCCAACCACAAGCTTATTCTACTTGTGTCACTTGCAGGGACTTTGCCTTTCTTTTCTTTCTTTCTTTCTTTCTTTCTTTATTTCTTTCTTTCTTTCTTTCTTTCTTTATTTCTTTCTTTCTTTCTTTCTTTCTTTCTTTCTTTCTTTCTTTCTTTCTTTCTTTCTTTCCTTCCTTCCTTCCTCCCTTCCTTCCTTCCTTTCCACACAGATTCCAAATGACTTAGAATGATCTCTGATGTTTCGGACTTGGGTCCTCCAAGGGCATTCATCTACAGTGTTTTGAGCCAATTGCAATGGCACGTGGACACAGTAATACGTAAGATTGCATTCCATTGGATTACTATTTCACAAGTACATGCAGTGGTCAAAGTGTAGCTGGTTCTACATTATGCTGTCCTGTTGACGTGCAACTGGGAGTTCTGCAAGGAGCTACAGACATGGATTCAGTGCAGTGCTCCCAGCTGTTCAGGTTGGAGGCAGACCAGAGGAGTTGAGGTAGGGTGGTGGTTAAAATAGGACTGGTAGCAGTGGACTCTAGTAGGGGCAGCCTGGACTAGTGGGCAGAGGTAAGTGGGGGTGGTGGGTGGTGTGCACACTTGAAGGAGATGCCTGGAGTAGTGGGCAGAGGTAAGTTGGGGTGGTGGGAGGTGTGCACACTTGAAGGAGATGCCTGGAGTAGTGGGCAGAGGTAAGTTGGGGTGGTGGGAGGTGTGCACACTTGAGGGAGATGCCTGGAGTAGTGGGCATAGGTAAGTGGGGGTGGTGGGTGGTGTGCACACTTGCTAGGAGATGCCTGGGGTAGTGGACAGAGGTAAGTGGGGGTGGTGGGTGATGTGCACACTTGAAGGAGATGCCTGGGGGAGTAGACAGAGGTAAGTGGGGGTGGTGGGTGGTGTGCACACTTGAAGGAGAAGCCTGGGGTAGTGGACAGAGGTAAGTGGGGGTGATGGGTGGTGTGCACACTTGAATGAGATGCCTGGAGTAGTGGGCAGAGGTAAGTGGGGTGGTGGGTGGTGTGCACACTTGAAGGAGATGCCTGGAGTAGTGGGCAGAGGTAAGATGGGGTGGTGGGAGGAGTGTGCACTTGAAGGAGATGCCTGGGGTAGTGGACAGAGGTAAGTGGGGGTGGTGGGTGGTGTGCACACTTGAAGGAGATGCCTGGAGTAGTGGGCAGAGGTAAGTTGGGGTGGTGGGAGGTGTGTGCACTTGAGGGTGAAGCCTAGGTTCGTGGGCAGAGGTGAGTGGGGGTGGTGGAAGTTGTGCGTACATGCCGGGGGCAGCCTGGATTAGCCAGTGAAGGTGAGTAGGGGTGGTGGGAGGTGTGTGCACTTGAGGGGGCAGCCTAGCATAGTTGGTGGAGGAGAGTGGGGATGGTGTCATGACTTTTGGGGGCTGCCTGGGAGTTGCGGCAGAGGTCAGGTGGGTGAGGGGAGATGGTGTACTAGCAGGGGGGTGACTGGGGATTGTGGTGGAGGACAGGTGTTGAGGGTTGGGGGGTGTACCAGCCATCTGCCTGGGGGTTGTGGCTTAGGTCTGGGGGGTGGTGTGTGGTGTCAGGAATTGAGGGGGTTTCCTGAGAGTTGTGGTGGAGGTCAGGGGTTGATGGTAAGGGGAGTAGTGGCAGGGGGCTGCATGTGGGTATTGGCACACGTAAGGGGGCTAGTTTCATGTCTCTAGGGGGCTGCTTGGGAGTTGTGGCAGAGGTCAGGGGGCTGAGGGGAGTGGGGTGTACTAGCAGGGGGCTTTGGGATTTGCTGGAGATCAGGGGGATGGTGGGTGGTGTCAGGACTTGAGCCAGCTGCTTGGGGGTTGTGGCGGAGGTCAGGTTGTGGTGGGTGGTGTCAGGAACTGAGGTGGGATCCCTGGGGTTTGTCATGGAAGTCTGGGGGGTGAGGGGTGGGGAATATAGTGGCAGGGGTCTGCTTCGAGTTTGTGGCGGAGGTCAGGGAGTTGAGGGGAGGGGGTGTACTAGCAGGGGGAGGCCTGGGGTTTGTGGCAGATGTTATCAGGGGGTTGATGGGAATGGGGTGTACTAGCAAGGGTCTGTGTGGGTGGCTGTATTAGAGGTCAGGGGACTGTGGTGTCAGAAATTGAGGGGGTTTCCTGAGAGTTGTGGTGGAGGTCAGGGGTTGATGGTAAGGGGAGTAGTGGCAGGGGGCTGCATGTGGGTATTGGCACACGTAAGGGGCTAGTTTCATGTCTCTAGGGGGCTGCTTGGGAGTTGTGGCAGAGGTCAGGGGGCTGAGGGGAGTGGGGTGTACTAGCAGGGGGCTTTGGGATTTGCTGGAGATCAGGGGACTGGTGGGTGGTGCCAGGAATTTAGGGGGCTATCTGGGGGTTGCAGCAGAGTTCAGAGGGGTGAGGGGGCAACGGTGTTCTAGCAGGGGGCTGCCTGGGGGTTGCAGCAGAGGTCGGGGGTGGTGGTAGGTGTCAGGATTAGATGGTCCTGCCTGAGGGTTGTGGGGAATGTTACGGGGTGGTGGGTGGTGTCAGGGCTTGAAGGGTCTGGCTGGGGTTTGTGGCAGAGGTCAGGGGGTGAGGGGACGGTGTGTTGTGGCAGGGGGCTGACTGGGGGTTTCGGCAGAGGACAGGGGTGATGGGAGGGGGTGTACTAGCAGAAGGCTTCCTGGATGTTGTGGCGAAGGTCGGGTTGGTAGTGTCAGGACTTGGGGGGGCTGCCTGGGGGTTGTGGCAGAGGTCGGGGGGGTGGGTGTTGTCAAGACTTCAGGGTTCCATGTGATAATGTCCATACAAAAAGACTGTGTGGCAAAAAAGTCACTGCAAAAAGATTGTGGTTTGCAGCAACATTATCACTGTGATCCTGCGGGGGACACCCCAGCAACCCCCGTTTTAAATATTATTTTTCTCCAAGGCGCACAGGGGACAGCCCTGCTACCCTCACAAATGGTCACCATACATAATGTTGCCTCCGCCTTTTCCCAGCGACTATATGCTTTGCGACCATTTGTGTGGGTGTGATATTACTGGATACCGACTTGAAGGGGCTTTTTAATCCATGAATGCTCAGAACGCACATAAAATCTCATGCGCGCAAGTACGTGCAAAGTTGATATTAACGCTAAGTACTTTTCAAGGATTTTTCAATGAAACGGGCCTTCAATGTTATGCTAAACTTTGTGGAAGCGGTCCCAGTGCTTTTAAGTGGGTCTTCTTGAGTCCTTGTTCAGGTTAGTGCAGAATATGGTGGACAACTGATACCCTTTGCTGTTTGACGTTGAGTTTTCATTGGTAGACATTGATATATTGCCCCTCAACTGTTCGCTCAATGCTGATGTTTTCCCATCATGTTGTCACCTACTTCGATACTCTAACCAGCTCCAGAAACGGAGGGCACACATAGCATGAGGTCAGCTTCTGGAACATTCTAACATTTTCTCGGAACGCAATAAATACAGAAACACCAGTGTAAAACGTTCCTTGAATTAGGCCCTTCATGCCTGATCCATGCAAGTGAATGGAAGCACTAGCAATGGGGTCTGCAACCTTTGGTTCTCCAGATGTTTTGGACTCCTAGCCAGCATAGTCAATGGTGAGAGATCATGTGAGTCATAATCCAAAACCTCTGGAGATCCGCAGAAAACCAGCACATCCCTTCTTTTTTGCAACACTCACTCCTTTTATAAATACAAATGCGCAGGATTTCCATGAGTGAAACCGCACACCCCACAGTTACAAACAGGATGTAGTATTCCACGGATGAAGAAGACATGCATTCGTATGTATTCCCCCTCGCCATTCTTAGATGTGTCTTTGGAATTGCACAGATAAGCGACATTTCTGATTCTTTGTCTCAGTTTCGGGACAGCAGTGGTGTTCTTTTTAATTATAATTGTTCTTTTATAACGCTACGCCGGGATTCGAACCTTTTGGTATGCGTTGTTTTGCTTTTAAGACTCACGCGTTGCCCCTGAGCTATCCTCTCGGCACAATGTATATTTTTTCTTTAAACATGGATTGGAATATACATTTCTTCGTAACGTTGTGTTATGAGTTGCTAGCGGTATTGAAATTGCCTCCCAGCCCCCAAACCTTATCACATGGCAATGTGGGCACATGACATTAATGAAGGTAAATCATGTGAATCATATGTATCATATGTACAGCACACAGACTCAAACCTGGGGGCTTGATAATAAGTGCTATTAGTGACCAGCTCAGTGATCTCCAAATTATCACCTTCCAGAGGATGAAAGGGTTTATAGTGATAAAACCGAAATGAAAAATCTCGAAAACAAAAAGGTTGAAAAAAAAGGTAAAAAAAAAAGTCGCATTTTTTTTAATGCCGTTTTTTAATCCCCAAACCCAACCCCCCCTTTTTTTTTGTTTTTTACCTTTTTTTTTAATCACGGCCCCCAAAATAAATATATAATTAAAAAAAGAGTAATTCGACTTTTTTTTTCGAGATTTTTTTTTCGACCTTTTTGTTTTTCGAGATTTTTGTTTCGAGATTTTGACCGACCACCTATCTCGGTCCCTGTTGTGTATACAGCAGCCTAAGTATTTCAGAAAACCAGGCATCTAAAAACGGTTCTCCATCGCCCTTCTGAAGCTTCCGATTCTATGCGAAGCTGGCCCTAGATGTTATCGATCAGTATGCATATCCAGTAATTGAAGATTGTCATCAATCAACTAAATTGATGATACAAATAATCTAGAGCCCTCATTCAGTCACAATGACAATGCTTTGCATTACATATGCATGGCTGGTAGAGATCATTTTATAGTTATAATCCATGACATACGCTTAGTATCATTCAATCATAAACACTGCTGAAATTCTTTAACAGAGGGAATGAATTCACCTGTAATGAAGTAGCAATCAATGCTTTGCTTTAGAGATCCATCAGCATTGCTCAGCACAGGTGCTTACATACATAATGCCAGTCCGTTATGCATATCTCCCATAATGTATACACATCATTAAAAAGCATTTCCATCCAATGACCCAATGGCAAGGATTTGTATTAGGTATTCCATAATATTGATAATTATAGAACTAAATAGTGTGTTATATGTATTAGAAATCCTCTATGCTCATTATTGAGAAACTCTTTTTAGCCAATGGCAAGAATTTACATTATGTATAATTCCATTTGCATAATCAGTATGTTTGAGAAACACAAAAAAACAAAAAAAACGTATTTGCCTATTATCAATCATCTCTGCTCATAATTAAAATCCCAATTCTTTTCCACGGCAAGGCTTTTTTTTTTTTTTTTACGGGAGTTTTAGAAAAATTGACCGTTGCCTGCTGCGCCCATGCAGATCTGCAGCAACATGAGCAGTGATGTATTTAAAGACATCTTTCTTCATCAGGCGTCGGTGATTGGACAGACTGTGGTGGCAAACAGGGCAGGTGATTTATGAATCGTTCCTGCGAAGGTCCCCTAGCAAGAGGAACAATGCAACATATGCCTGCTTTCATAAAACCTGCACCAAATGATAGGGTCCTCGGGCGATTTACTCCAGGCCGGCGGGACGATATTTTTTTACACAACTTCCAGACATTTTTCATTATCACCGTCATCAACAAAAGCTTTATTTTAAGGTATTTCAGGTAATTTGGGCCATAAAATAACCAGTCTTTAAAATGCAAGCAATTATAATGCAACATAAACCCTCAGTTACAAAAAGTTAAAATACAATTTAAAATACAATCTAAAAACAGCAAATGTCTAAAAAACACAACTATACAAACAGGGTCGGTCGACAGGTGACTTATCAAGGAAATCAGGTCTAGAGAATGCACCCACATGGGACTGCAGTATGATCCCAATGTTTCGGCCTAAGCTATAAACATGAAATGCTTCACTAATGGTGCCTAAATCCCTCCTAGCCATCTGTTGAGTGTATTCCCACAGGTGTGACACCTCTAAGTAGCACCATGCAATGATCTTATTTTAAGCAGATATTTTTGGTACATCTCAGACTTTAAACTAGCCACTGTATCAATCAATGTTATTCCCAACTCACACTTAAGGGGGAGTCGCCCCCAATGTGTGTAACATTCTCAAGAAATGTTTCTCCGCCACCCCAAAATAAGCATAGCCGGCAATACCCCAGTGTTCAGATGCCAATGCTTTGGCTGAAGCCTCAAGGAGGCCGTTCAGTGATTTAGTCACAAAGATTTGTATTAAAGCTGAAGATCCCCACTCTGACCTGATTATTCACCAGCACAGATGTATGCTGCTATCAGCAACCCCGTAAGGCTGCAAATCTGATGCCCAAATAATCGAGAATCAGCTCCTTCTCCACCACCTTTTCACCTGTTTTAATTGATTTGCAAGCCTCTGTTTTCCCAAAACCATATATCTGGGTGTTTTTGGTCCTGGCCAGGAGGACAGCATGTCTGCAACAACAAAAAAGACCACAACAGGCAGTTTTACTGTACAGAGAACAGCCACCCATCATGTCCCACACAAACCAGTATTTCACAATGAGAAAAGGATTGGGGCTACTAAACAGCCCTGCTTGACTCTTAACGCCATTGTGAAGTCAGGCGCATGTTATTTATTTGTAGCGCGCCCCAGACCCAAAGGTATCCGGGCACGTTAACTCTCCTGTCAGGCCATAACACAGCCAAGCAACCTTTCCATCATGTAGTAAAGAAACTGCCCCCAACAAATCAAGAGGGAATCCCCTTCAGGACAACGTGGCTCACAAAGGGTGCCTTTTTGAAAATTGAAATCCTTCTCCAAAATCAATGAACTCGGCATAGAGAGATCTCTCTTCCACGATTTGCATAGTTCATCCTGATGAGGATCATTCGTAGACACCGATCAATGGTACTAGTCTCCTCCCTTAAAGCCAGCTTGCACATGGGAGACTACATTATATGCTTTGCATTAATAACGCAAGCGTTCATTGACTAAAACATTGATCATTGAAAAAGCACAGTAAGATTGAGTCTTCAGCCCTTCACAATGTGTCTGATACCTGAGACTTAATCCTCTGTCACTTTCTCCGCATTCCAGCCTGAGAAGAATTCCATTGTCGAAATGATTTACAAAGTAGGATTCTGGGATCATATTATGTCACATTATGTCACATTATGTCACATGAACAAAAAAAGAGCAAAGGAACCGGCCCCATCAACGCAATCCAAAAAGCCAGACTGAACGAAACCCAGCAAGAGAAACAAGCTAGAAATAGGGGAATAAAACCTCTAGAGTACCCCTAGGAAACCACCCATTCGAATAACCTGATACAATACTCCTACAAGCATTTAACCTACCTGCATAGACCGGCCTCATCCAGCATACACAATATTTGTGTAAATCAGCCACTCTCACACTTAGCATGTACTGGCAGGTCAACCGACCTTCAGCTTAGAGGCTAATAGTATAGCCAAGACTTATGCCCCTTGCTGTGCCCAAAATGACACTATATAACCTCTACATCATGCTGACCCAATGGAGAAGGATTTCGATGAGAAATGCATCATACCTAATAGACCGATGAGAACAGGAATTGTTACTAACCTACTTATATGAATGAGGAGTGGGGAGTGTGGCGCACCAGTGTGGAGAACAGGGGAAAAGAGAAGCATCTCACCTGGAAATGTGATTGGAGACCAGAAGTGTATCTATCACACCTGGAAAAAGAGCCGAAGGTGGCAACCTGAGAGGGAGATGTGTCACACTGAACCGGACAGCCGAGGGTGTGAAATACATCACACAGAAAGGCATGCCTTTGGGGGCAGAAACCGTGCAGCTCACGGATTGATCTCAGGGGCAGGAAACACATCTCTCCTGGAGGAACTACTTGTGGGGGTGGTAATTGCTACAGACTAGGATGAACAACAGGAGGATGAATATAGATCACATTTAGTGGGAATATCAACGGTAGGACATCTATTGCCATTAACTAACCGTACTAAAAACTCACCCATCTGCAAACACCTTCTCAAACACTGAACTAAACACAGCCATACCGCTGCAGCACCCCAGACCACATGTACTTCACAACACCCCAACAATGAAACAAACCATACACAATCTCACCCAACACCACATGATGCCTACCAACCAAAAAAATAACCTACGTTCAGTGACCAGTCTCTCCGAAACGAAGCTGCCAACAGCACAACACAGCTCAATTGCTCTTCTCTCGTTCATTCCTACTAACGAACACTGCCACCCTTCTTGCATTACAGATCCACTAGAGCACCAAGAGACCATGCAGGTGACAACAGTGTTTGGTATATATACCTTTAACATAACATAACATTTGTACAACATCAAGCTGCCATTGTCATGGTCTGAAAGTACATTCGTTTATTGAACTATCAAGAAGGATTTGTGTACGATGCCATGCATTGTTGTTCTGGCTTTCCGCCTCGTTCATATGCCCATTATGAGGCTAATTGAGCCGGCCAAGAACCCACACAGACTTCATCAAAAAGACGTTTGCCTAGAGTGGCAGGCCCTTCTGCAATGGGTATCTGCTTTAAAAAAAGCACATTCAATTGAGCTAAAACATAACCGACCATCCTTTCGAAAAACAACTTACATTTTATTACATATGCACATTTATCTATTCTTCTATGTTGGTGCATGGACAGCAACTGTATTTCTGGGGTGCAAATCTCCGCCCTTATTTCACATTTTCCAATTAGTCACTTCAGTGCCATGTAAGTTTCATAGTCGTCCTGCAGACATTTCTCTGTCAACGTTTAATCCAGGTCAGTGAAATGATTTAGACTATAGGCATAGCCAGTAATCCAATGGCAGTGAAGGACATGACATTGCCATTGTTACTCTGAGAACATGTGTCTCTGCAGACTGATTTTCAATGCGTTGGGTGAAGTGGATTTAGTAACCTTTTAGGTGAGTATGTGACAGGTGCTGGGCATTGCATTAGATCTATTTTATCAGCTGTGGTGGAATATACTGCATGCGCAGAGCAATGTGTATGATGAAGCTGTTTATCAAAGCAGGCGTAGAAATGATATTCTAGAAGCCGAGAATCTAGCACCATGACATCCAGGGCACACTCCTCGTGGTAGTTTTGCACCCTTTTCTATATATAGTACCACCACATCAGCATTTAGCACATTTCTGAACTTTACCCAATTTGCTCGATAAAAGTCGTAGGGACGGGGTGACATTTGCTAACCATGGGCTCCAAAATGTGACCGTGTGTAATCGCTGGGAACAGAACTAGTCCAGGGATTCTCAAACCTTTGATTGACCGACAGCATGTTGATCTGTGAACTCCAGTTCTGCAGCCTGCAACTTTGCTAACAACATGTTCCAAATTATACCTTTGGCTATGACTCATATACATCACAACCTGCCACTGGCTGGATCCCTAGGGATGAGTTTAGGAAACAATGACAAAGCCTGGTCTTCTGTGTCACATGGAATCTGCCCAAGTATGACATAATCCATTGTGATATGGGCCGTGTTGGCTACTGCCGCACATGGCCGATCAGCTGACCAGCTTGGCAGTCCCATGCCCTAAACTATGATTTTCCTGCTAGACTCGGTAATATGTGATTTTACTGACCACAATTACAGAGTGGTACATTTCATTGCGGTCAAAACACTGAAAAACAGATATTCTTTTTTAGTTTTTTTTAATTTGTGGGTGTCCAGACCCAAGCACCAGGATTTTCCACCTGCATAAAGCCACCCAAACCCATTCCGACCCATTTTAAACCCTTACCACACTTCCCTTTGTATATCATATTAATATTTTTGGTGTTTTTCTGTGTTATTGTCCACTCTGTTATGTAGCACTCTGTAATGGTTGCGATAAAATGACCGGATACAGTAGACCCTGTATGTTTACATTCATTGGCCCTCATTACGACCCTGGCGGAAAGTGACTGACCGGACCGCCACAGCGTAAATAGCGTTTCCGCCATTGCAAGAAGGAGCAAAGTGCGGCCCATTCCGACCCATCGGGCACGAGCACCACGGCATGGCGGAAGTGCAAAGTCCGCGATGGCGGAAATGACCCCAAAACGGCCCACACCGCCGCCGTACGGCGCCCTAGGTGCAATACCGCCACCCATCACAGCGGACACCGCAGTGTGCGCCTACCGTAAAGTACGGTGACCGGAAATATACGGAAACGGAAGTTAAAACACGGGCCCGGAACGGGAAACAACCCGCCGTACACCTATAAAACCACTAAAACCACACAACCACTAAAATCACCACCCTGAGACACAACCCAACCCGTCATCCACCCTAGCGAAACCAAGAAAAATGGGAAAAGTAGCGAAGAAAGCGTGCGACCGCAAGCGGCAGGTCCACTTCTCCCGTGAGGAACTCACCGTGCTAACAGAGACCCTCCAGGAGAATGCTGCCGTCGTCTTCTCCACGCAAATGACCAGGACGGCACTCGCAAACAAGAAGGCCATATGGGCTCTGGTGGCACAGCGGGTAAGTGCGGTGGGGACCGCACCCCGCACCCCACAGCAATGCCGTAAGCGATGGGACGACCTGCGGATACGCGTCCGCAGCATACTCTCTGCCAACCGCAACATTGCCACAGCCACCAGGGGAGGGTCGGAATCACCAATCAAGCTGACCCCCTGGGAAGAAATCTGTGCCTCCACCATCGGAATGGAGAGCATAGAGGGAGTCGGAGGGATGGAGAAAGGAGTGCAGACATCCGAAGAATCAGGTATGTGGGCCTAATGAAACAATGCTAAATCCACAAAGTCCATCCATGTGAAGCACCATGTGTCCCCATAGTGCAACAGAAACACATGTCCAGGAGAACGTCCACACACATTGGCCTGATAGCGCACATTAAAACCCACAATAAATACATAAATAATTAAAAACCCCTAAAACACGCACTACACGTGCAGCAGGCACACCCTAACTGCAGGCTGCCAAACAACTGCACCCTCACTCCACACACAAATGGAAGCACCTCCAAGGCCCCGACCCAAATCACCCTCAGGTACCACCCCAATGCATGTGATACAATGCCATTCCAATTCCCACAGACCCACCAATAACCCTCGCCCTCCTTTACTCCACCACAGGGTCCGATCCAAACGACGAGCTGTAGGACACCCCTACCAGCACACCTGCAAAGAGGGCCAAGACCAACGGCCAAAGACCCTCCACCTCAGCTGCACGCATCAAGACACGGCAGCAGCACAAATCAGGTGGCAGCACACTGGAGGGAACATCAACAGGCACCCCAGCAGCCAGCATGCCCACAACACCACCACCACAGGTCCCCCCAACGGATGCCACAGAAGGCACTGCCTCCGGTGGCAGCAGCACCATAGGTGACACCCCACTGATGGCAGCATGCTCCGACACAGAAGACGGGGATGTCGAAGTCAGATCCATCCATGACCTGTCCCAATCCCCCTGTCTGTTCCATCCCGTACTACATGAGGATACCACGCAGGGGCACCCACAAGACGACGACTGGCCATCCCCCACAAGCCCTGTGGCAGGGCAACATGAGGACAACAGCCCCTCTGTGACACCCCCGCAAATGGCCATGGCCCAGCAGAGGCAACAGTCCCTCGACCAGTTAATCGTGCAACAGCAGCAACTGGCCACGCTCCTCAAGGACCATGCCGATGAATGTGGGGGCACTAAGGCAGACATAGAAACATCAACTGAGACACTTAGGGCAGAAATGGAGAGAGGCACAGAGACACTAAGGGCACAAATGGAGAGTAGCACCGAGAGCCTGAGAGTCCAAATGGAGAGAAGCACCGAGAGCCTGAGGGGGGAACTGCATGCGACGTCCAAAGACGTATGTGGTGAACTTGCCGCAGTGCGCCGTGTGCTCACTGAGCTCTCGCAAACCCTTAGGGACATGCATGGACGTGAGCAGGCAGAGACATCATCCATTGCAAGTTCCGTCCAGGGCAGCCCCCAACGTAGATCTGGGAGGAACCTGCGCTCCACAGGCAGGGGTGCCCCTGATACCCGCAGAGGGGGCTTGCAATAGCGACTGCCCACGGACGATGAGCATCTTTGGACACTGGTGTTCGGGGGGGAGGTGGGAGGGTGGAGGGGGTGTGTTGGGCTCACTTGGGTGGCGGGTCGATAGGGTGTACAACATGATATCACATATGCCATAAAAAGTGCACGATCAACCAATGAGATGTGTGGACATTGATCTTTGTGTACTAGGCCATCATAGGCGTACAGTCCATATTGTGCATGTCCCAGACACACACAGTGCCACGAGTCCCGTGTCCATGTATCAGCCACCAGGCGTGAGTGCTAGAAGCATGCATCTATGAGATGCTGACGAATGTCACGGGCCTCCGGTGCCTCGCAGACTCCCTGAGGTGCTGCCACATCCCCACCCTCATCATGACCATCTTCAGGTGCTTGCAGTTCTGCGTCAGGGGGCATGGGCACATTTCTACGTACGCACATGTTGTGGAGCATGACACATGCCATCACCATCTTTGCAACCTTCTCATGGCGGTACAGGAGTGCCCCGCCAGACCTGCTGAGGCAGCGGAAACGACCCTTCAGTAGGCCGAATGCCTGTTCAATGACTACACGGGTACGTGAGTGGGCATGGTTGTAGTCCTCCTCATGCTGGTCCCGTGGGTTCCGGACTGGTGTGAGGAGCCATCTCTTCAGTGGATATCCAGCATCACCTGTATGTGGACGATAAACGTATGATGTGGAATGCCATTGCTACGTACGCACACCCCCCCCCGCCCCCTTCCTGCCAGGCCATTGCCGAATCACATACCCCACATCATCATGCATGAAATGAGACTCACCGAGTAGCCAGGATCTGTTCCCTGCGTGTCGCTCCATGTAGCATGGTATTGTAGAGTTCCTCAAGACCATAGAATCATGGGTTGATCCAGGGAATCTGGCACAACAATGTGTAATGATCCTGTTGGAGTCACACACCATTTGTACATTCAGGGAATGAAATTGTTTTCGGTTGCGGTACTGGGCCTCCATGGCATGTGGGACGACCAATTCCACATGGGTGCAGTCGATGGCACCAATGCAACCCGGTATGCCGCCAAGTGCATGGAATCCCACTTTTGTGTTGGTAATTTCCTGCTCCGAGCGTGGTAGAGAGATGTAGTCGTCTGCGTGCTGCAGGAGGGCATCGAGCACTTGCAATAGTGTCCGTGAGAACAGTGGCTGAGAAATGCCATGCAACTGTCCGACTGTGTGCTGGTAGGTGCCTGTGGCCAGGAAGTGGAGTACAGACACCACCTTCAGTAGGGGTGGGATGGCGGTTGGGCTATCTATCATGCTGACAAGGTCAGCCTGTGTCATGTCCACAATGGCGGTTATGGTGTCCCGGTCCAGACGGTAGAGGGTGTGGATCTGCTCATCAGTGAGGTTGAACGGATGTGCTCGGAGGCGTGGGATTGCGGGCTGCCTGCGTGGTGGTAGTGGCTGTGCTGGCGGCCCTTGCTGGCCCTGCCTTGCCCTCCTCCTCCTCCTGCGTCTCCTCCGTGCAGCCGGTTGTAGTTGGTGTTCGTCTTCTTCTTGGAGTTGGAGTACTTGCAGTGCTATCAGGTCCCCCAGGGCCAACATCGCGAGTCCTGCCGGTAGCATTTCGGTGTGGTTGTGGGAGGAGACTGGCTGTGCAATTTATGTGTTTCCAGGCTGAATGGCCTCCACCTGTGGTGATTCATTCCACGTGTGCAAACTGCTCTCCCCTTTGGCCGAGCACGTCCCGCGCACAACGCTGCAATTCGTGGAATGGCATCTTGCTGTTGCAATCTTGTATTTGTACCCGATGGCCGTGTAACATTGGTTGATATGTTCATTCTGTTGTGGTCCCATTGTTTCACATACTATCTGTGCAGTCGCGAACAGAGTTGTGAAGGGTCAGTGGAACGTAGTACTCGAGTAACGGTGGGCCCTCATTCATCACTGTACCGAGTTGCAACGACGGGCGGGGCGTCCCATTCGTGGGTGAAGGCAGTTGCCATTTTCACACACAGCCGCACTCGATGGATTAATTAGTGTTTTCAAACGGCCACAGATGCCTCTTCGACGTGATGTTGCAAATGAGGAATTCGAAGGGCGGCGCTTTCGGTTTTCAGCTAGCGGCGAGGAGATGCCCACAGGTCTGACTGCAAATATAACGTTCTATTGTTCAATGTCCTTGGGACAGGGGCCATGGCGAGAATGCTATGATTGATATGAATAGTATGGGATGCGCAATTGCGTAGTGGACGATAAGGCAGGACGTTCCCAAATACATGTTACTTCACTAGACTGGAATTACGTGCTGGGGCACTGTGGATTTTGCAGGCTGCATAACGCACAGACTCAATGGATATTTCTAATGTTATGTGAGTAAATATTCAGGCGTTTTCATTACGGGATGAGGGAATGATGAATGGATGCATGGGCAGGTGATTTGATACAGTGTTTGCCATGTACAGGGCTTCTTGGGATCTGTCCGCCCCCCCTGCGCTATGTGATGCAGGGCTGCCATAGTGGGACCATCGTCTATCTGGCCTTGTTGAGCCCTCCCTGTCTCGACGCGCCTTCAGACACTTGTGTCCATGCACGTTACCAATCCCATCTGAAGGATTCTGTTTTCACAGGCGCATGCACAGGTACACTCGTTTGTGATGGTGTTTTCACCTCGATATAGATAGTTATGATTCGCAAGTGGTTTTGGGGTGGTGATGATCCTTTGGAGTGGGCTTGCATGCATATGGCTGTGGATCTAGTGTGATCATTGAAGTGAGTTGTTCGAATGTAGTTCTGATGGCCATTCTATTCTGTTTCTTTTCTTTTGGTTGACAGGTATCTCCTCCCCTTTTGCCACTGCCATCTGTATGCCACTCCTGCAGATGGATTTTACTCCCGACACCTGCTGCTTCGTGTTAATCAGTGGAGCAGCATTACGATCTTATGGGACGATCGCCAATGGGCCACATGCCCTTACGCAGTACTGGTGGCTCGGAGCAACATTTCGGCCTTTCAGCTGGACTAGTGCCTCCCCATTGGGACGGCCCTGCGGTTCTGTGCGCTTCCATGTTGCCTTTTCGTACGTGTATGTGGCTCTGTGTACCATGAGGGAACAGGGCGTCACACGAGTAGTGGCTGGTCATTTGTTGCGGATGCAGCCCACAATGGTGAAATGTGTTTTGGAGTTCATGGCCTGATGGCTGTATGGGCTTGGTGATATTGATGTGCATTAAAATTCTATTCTGATATGGGCCGTGTAGCGTTCTTCTTTGCAAGTGATGTGGCATATTCCTATTTGGGGAGCGATGTATTGTGAGGGGATCTGCATTGGGTTCCAGCTTCGGAGTTTTGTTGCGTGGTCCTGTACTGGGCGCGTTTGCCTACGAAGCCCGTGAGGTCAGGGATGGGGGCTGCCAATATGACAGTTTGAATGTTGTCATGCTCAGGGGCGGGGGATTGGGTTTTGTGTGACAGATGCCGGTCAGCCAGGTGGACTGGTGGAATGTTGTGATTTTCTGAATATTGCTGGTCACAGGTGCCTGTGTTTGCGTGCGTTTCTTGGTGGGGGACTGTGGTCATGTCCATTGGGATGGCTTCTGTATTCGTGCCATCTGTGCCCTGCAGCTCCCATTGGCCCCTCTTGAGGTCCATTTGTTCGTTGGCATGCATGGGTGACTTGTGCATTTCACTGGTTGCATTGTGGCTTCGTTGCACCTACGGGGAGTTGTACTTTGTGGGCAGGGAGCGGTGTACGGGCAGTCAGTGGGGCCGTTTACGGTTGATTCGCGATGCCGTACTTCTCACCATGGCGGAATGGTGCATTCCGCCATGCTTGATGGCGTTAGGTACATGTCCGCTGGGGTCGGAATTGGCGTACCGTTGCGCCATGGTGGTGTTTACGGTTTGGCATGGCGCGCGCGCGCGTGCTTGGTGCAGTTAGCGTTGGCGTTCACTACGGTGTCGCTAATGGCATCGTACTTTGCGGTGACGGGTCATAGTCGCACCGAGCGCTATTCGATGGCGGTATTGCATTTCCGCAATCGTTTTCCGAATTCCGCCAGGGTCGTAATGAGGGCCATTGAGTTTAGAAACATGTCCATTACATATTTCCAATGATTGAGAAAATGTCTTGCCCTCATAGATATATTCCACGGCCCACGATTAAAACCCCCATCCTCAATGCAATGATGTTGCCAATTTTAATTGAATATTCCTTCAAAGATTTTGCGGAATACGGCTTAACATTTTTGGCTCACAACAACCATGTGATTGTCTTCGTTCTGACGTCACACCCTACACAGAGCATTGATATTGGCTGTTGTATTTCTATAGTTTATACCCTGGTGAAAACCCCGGTGGTAACCCCAATAAGGCCTACTATGTTCCACAGGCATCCTGGAAAGACGGTCATGCACAAAAGCTATCAAGAACAGCTGCCAATATTGATAACGCACAAGGGAAGGTTAGTGCACACACATGAACATTTAATTTCAAGTTACAAATCTTACCCGGAGGCCTTCAGCCATGCCTGAATCTGAGCCGTTCACAAGCGAGGCGATTCTTATTTGTTTTCTTTATTTTATATATTGAAGCCCCTTCTTTTCTGGAACCACCTCATGGAACCAGTTATTTGACCTTGTTCCTTCTCATCAGGAAGGTTTCTTGCACCGCTGGCAAATGTAGAAACACTGGGGTTTTACCCAATTTTACGAAGGGTAACCGAGATCTGGATACCCTAGTTCCTTATGTTCTGCTTCGTCATCATCTCACTGATGACGCCCATCAAGGCGGACATTCGCTGCTCTATTTGGGATACTACATACTTCTTTCGCTTCTTCACAGACACGTTAAATGTTTATTGAGCTAGAGAATGGACATTGGTTGCTCTGAGATGTTCTGCGTGCCTGTTCTATAGTAGTGCGGACAGGATGCAGTGCTGCAAACATTCAAAATATGGCACATGGGCATCATTGGACAATTTGGAGATCGGAATCATGGATCAAAATAAGATCCGCTACATTGTTGGACACAATGGGCCTGCTGGTTTGAAATTGCACATAATAAAGATAACATTAAGAAATGTAGAGGGAGTAGCAATCAGTTGCCCAAAGAGTCTAAAATGCTGCAAATCCTAATGAGTAATTTTATTGGTATTCATTCACAACAGTAGTATCCTAAATCATAACTGTATTTCGACTTTGATAGCTTGCCACGTGGGTATAGTGACAATTTTTAAGAGAGGGTGTTGGAATTATCCACCCCTTAAAGGTATCAGAGAATATGCCCATTATAGTCTTAGACTAGTAATAGACTGTACTGATAAAACAATGGCCCATGAGCTCCTGATCAACATGCGCAACCTATGATTCACTACATGAGTTAGACTAGCGGTCTCGAGCTATAAGTCCCATGATTCCTTAACATTGACTATGCTACGTAGGGTTGATGGGAGCTGCAAAATAAAACATATAGAGAGCTAAAGCCCGAAGATCCTTGGGTTATAAGGTCAGCCCATGAAGGGCCAGCCTATGATGTCCCATTGACTCTAAAAGGCACTCTAAATCCTTTCAATAGACTTGTCCATTTTTGGTAGACCACTGGCTAGACTAGAGTAGATGATAGACTGCAGGAAAATAATATTACTCCCCGGGACCCCACACACATGAAGAACAATGGCACACCCGAAACGACTTTGTCAATGACTAAACAGTTCCCCTACAAGAAAATAACAAACATTTCTGTTGAACCTGATTTAATCCGCGAACAAATCAATTCACCTGACAAATTTGCAAACCCTATCAAATAATGAAATTGAAAGGCCGGTGGGCATTCTGGCTACTGTAATCTAAAAGAATATATTTAAGGAAACAAAGTCTAACACGTGGCTCAACTGGCCCTTACCCAGATGAAATAACAGGATAGGGCAATGGAAACGACATGACATAGTGCAGCCAACAATGAATTTGCCTGTAGAATTCATGGCTGGAGCGACCAAGAGGCTTTGCAATGGAGATGAAGGAGTTCTGCTCATACTGCTTCTTGACAGCCTGCACTAAAACCACAAAGGTGCACCGAACGGGCAGACCTCAAGCAGACGAACTGCAGTATCATCGTATCATTGCTACCCAAAAATCAGTCAATTCTTCAAAGAAGAATATCACACATAAATCACAGCTTCATTCAGCCTAGTGGTTCAGAAAATCTGGCATTAGACCAGGCTGGAACATAAGAGTTCCCCATGAAGGGTAGCGGGAAGTCCTTTCAAGACCATTGGATAATGACCATTGGTCATTCCTTATCCTGTAGGATCAGGCACTAGCCTAGATCTCTGTCTTCGACTGGGGCCTCCCTCTAGAACAGCCTCCCTGCCACTCTAAAACTTGAGGAGAACCATCTCCGGTTCTGGAAGCACCTCAAGACCTTCCTCTTTTCTTCTGCCTTCGCTCCCCCTCTCCCCTGCTGATCTGTTCTCTTTTGGCACCATGCACCTGGCCACCCTCTGTCTTTTGGGCCCAGGTACCTGCTCATCCTGCCACCCTCCCGCACTGCCTCCGGGCCACCCCTTGCACTGGGGTCTGTATCTGTACCCATACAGCCCCCCCTTTGTCTTCCTGCACTTATCAGACCTACCTTGTCTGCTGCCTTAAACCTAGCACTTGCAAATTGCTGGCTGCATTACCACTGTTTGTTGCCTTTATTATTTATTTATTGTTATTTATCTGTTTCTCCT
The DNA here is from genome assembly GCF_040938575.1 of Ambystoma mexicanum. Lineage (NCBI taxonomy): Eukaryota > Metazoa > Chordata > Amphibia > Caudata > Ambystomatidae > Ambystoma > Ambystoma mexicanum. The sequence goes on along the minus strand of NC_090931.1, from coordinate 123,102,526 downwards.
CTGCTTTGCACTTTCCTCCTCTCCCCCCTTCCATGCACTTTTCCCCTCCCCCCTCTCCCATGTACTTGCATGTTCTCAATGTCACTGGGCCTAGTAAGATCGTTGTTTTGTTCTCCCCTGTTCCCCTCCCTTGCCTTGTCGCGCTCTGAATCACTTGTGTACGAGCCCGATAGAAATAAAATATCAATCAATCAAACAATCAATCAATCAAAACACGGTAAAACACAAAGCACTCTCAGACAGACTACAGAGCACAGTGGGTTTGTGGAGTGGGGGTCTCAGCTGGATGACGTCATCTCTGAAAGTAAGGACATCACGAGTCAGAACAGAGCACTCCTTACAAACATCTTACACACTTTACAGGTATTCATGTGCGGTCCTACGGGTTCCGGTCCTATATCTGCGGTTTTAACACACACTGGTCTTTAAACCATTGACCTCCCTCATTGAGAAGGATATTCCCACTTGTCAGCACTACACTGCCAACTTACAGTTAGCTTTCGGGCTGCCACAACCGTGCCACTTGAAAAGTAGGGGGCACACATGTGCACTAGATGCGGCTTGCCATTCATCATCAAAATCCACCCTGAACTATATTCATGCATATTTATGACTTCTCATTCCCTTTGGACAATATTAAAATGTCCTTATCATATTTGACAAGCTACATGTCCCATGATGCAGCTTTTCGTAAATCTATTTAATAATTTGGAAACTATAATTCCCGGACATCCAGCGGGCCTGATTTTCCATACCTTTTCAGAATCCAGACATGAAGGAGACTTAGTATCAGGTGTGGATATCCAGGTGCAGCCAGTTAGCCTGTTTAAATCCAGCAACACTTCCTTCTTGCATTGAATTTGTGTTCAGATCCTCCTGCTCTGGCCCATGTGTTTCTTCCTAGTAGTGCTGCTGCCCTGTTCATTCCAGAACTGCTCCAGTTCCAGTGCCTGTGTTCTCTGCCCTTCAGCCTTTGGCTCTCTGCCCTGCGGCCTGCCTGCCCTGTGCTTCCTCCACTGGATGCCTGTGCTCTCCCCACTGTAATCCTTTCTCACTGCAATCCTTTGCTGTCTGCCAAATAAACAGGTGCTTTCTGCCAGCATTTCACCCCGCTCTTCTGCCTGAAATTCTCTTTGCTCTTATGTCTCCGACCCCTTGCTCCCTGTCTGTAGTCCCTTCCCTCTGCCCACATTATCCTTGTTCCCAACCCCCAGTTGCTTGCTCTCTGTCTGTGGTTCTCTTGTTTCTAGTCCAGAATTTCAATCCGTGGTTTGTCTGAAGTTTCCCAGATCCTAGCCTTTATCAAATCTGCGGGCGGTTCCTTGATTTCAGTCCATAGTTTTCGAGTTCACAGTTCTAGTCATCAGTATCCTTGATCTTAGTCTGTTGTGCAATTGCATATTCCCTAACTCCTCATTTTCATTCTTGACCCTTATTGACTTAGACTTCCTGTTCTTCTTGGTGAAGGTTTGTGTGATTGTTCTTGTCTAAACTTGTGCTTATGTGAGTCCTTTGTCCAGCAGACAGCCTATGTCCATTTCTTTTGTCACAACTCTGTGTTATCTACTGTGTCATACTTTATTTTAACAGTGTGCTGGTTCTTAATTTAGGAGGCAGTCACTGTTCAGTTCCTGCTGGACCTGACATGTCACTGTCTCCTTGGTGCGTAAGTATTCAGACACAGAAGTCCCCTCCTGCTACTCCTTTCCAGGAGCATTCGCAGTAAGGCCAAGCAATGGCAAAATGTCAGAGGACTGAAGTTTTCACAGAGAAACCCTGCAACCACTCTATGTACACCCCAAGTGGTAAACGGATGTGTTTGTCTTCGTTGCATTGCCTTCTCTTTTCTGTTCACTTTCTTTGATGCTATTCCACACTTATTGCCTACACTATGGGGCCGATTCATGGAATTATTTGCATGTAAAATCGTGGATTTGCACGCCATTCTGTGTGCAATACCCATCTGTCGATTCATAGAATCGACTGCGTGGGACTTTTCCTGGACTTGCATGGAGTTTGCGCAGGCTCGGTATGTCTCTGCGAGACGGCAAACGCCTTGCACAATACACCACGCAGAGCATGGTCAAGGCATCCACAGAGGGCTGGGAAGTGGGTGGAACACACCAAATGGGGAAGAACATCTGAAAAAGTGGCCATTCCAAGGGACAGCCTGCAGGCAAAATGACACGTATTCATAGAACCACCCACGGCGTCTCTTGGCATAGTAATGGCCACGCACCTCCCTCGATCTCTATGCCACCCGAAGATAGGCATAAGCACACTTGCACATAGTAATCACAGTGCAGAGGTGGGTTTGCATGTCGGATATAGGGGTGCGTGTAGGTAGCTGTTCAGGCTGTTCATGCTTTGCTTGGGGGGGTTTCAGGGGCATTCCGGGTGCTTCTTGCGAATTCGATAACTTTGCGCAGTGAATTTCATGAATACATGGGGCACGCAGTTTTTATTCTGCCCATATGCTCACGCATTGTGCTTCTCGGTGTACAGTCATTCCGTGAATTCTGCGCACATTTCCATGAATCGGGCCCTATCTATATACAGGTCTATTTTACTTACTGTCTTGTATATACCATTTAAACCATAAACCCAGAGCCGCAGCGTTTGTAACAGAATAAAAAAAAGTTTAAAAAAAATGGCCGCCGGGGAAGGGAAAACAGAGTCCGGTTTCCCTTTCCATGGCAGCCATCGGGAGCAGATGCACTGAGGACAGAAGTGTTCTCAGCTCGTTCGCTCCCGTAAAAGGAGAAAAAAGAAGGTAAATAGGTGTTGGGAGGGTGGGTAGGGGTTTGTTTGCAGGGGAGGAAGAAAGAAAACACTTACCTGAATACCCGGCAGGGGAGGATGGCAACTTCCAGCCGTGTGGAGGCTTGCAGCGGGGATTGCCCCATTTTGAGCCTCCTCATTGGCTGAGTGGCTGTCACGCCCCACACCGGGAACAAAGGAAAGGGATCCCGGGAAGGGATTCCCACAATCTGATTGGCCCTCGCCGGGTACTAATCTCTCTTAATCTTGGAGATCTGGTCCCCTTTCAAGCCCCTGACAAGGACTGCATGACTATGGACGAGAAAACAAGCACCCCGCAACCGGCATCAATAGCTTACACAACTGGATGATCCGAACAGCTGCCTAAATGACAGTGAATCAGAAGTTGTGGCCATCAGTAACTCAATCCGACCCCAAACATTGGGCAGCTGACAGATTAAGCAAAACAGACTGCATATGTTGACTTACAACTACACTTTACCCCACAGGTAAACTCCCTCACATAAAATATTCACTTCCACCTGTGCCTGATGACAGAATACTCCCAATCGAAGGCTACAAAAAGACACGGGTTCCAAGCACTAGAACTAATGTAGTGGATTTTATGCCAGCCAATCAGAGGTGCCCATGGTCTACAGTAATAAGCAGGATGACACTGTGGCTCAAATTCAGAGGCCACATCGCACCAACACTTAACACCCTTTCCTTGCTCCAGATTGAGCAAAGGTGTTTAATTCAGGACCCTTTGCATGTCACCTCAAGCCCTGCTCTTCAAGGGACCCGAATACAATCCCAACCATCTGAAGCAATTCGGCCCTCTACGAGATTTCAAGCACCTACCTTCAACCAAAAACAAAACGCTAACTCTGGACCATGATGTTACCCTGGTGATGCATTCGGCTATGGAACAGCACCCCTTGACATCATGATGCCACAAGAAAACGTTCTCCAATTATTAAACAAAACACTTGCCATTCCGTAATTTCAATGGACGTATCCATGGACTCGCACTGCTGACCAATTGCACTTATCATCTTAATCTGCATGTGTAGTCCAAGTTGTCCTGTGTTTATATGTCACGTTGTGCCAGCTTCCTCTGTTGTAATAACAGGTCACATTGTTTCTATGAAATCTTTCACAATTCTCAATTGATAACGCTTGAACTGATGACATTCTGAGTGGGCCTGATTGCTGTGTAGCATAGGCTGAACATAGGCGGCCAAAGGGAGCCCCTAGGTTTAGAGCTACCTAACTGAATAGTGACAATATGCGAGCTTAGCCCTGGAAATGCAAGCTACAACGAGGCTGCAGGTGAGCCTGCCATTTCTTGCTGTCCATGTACGATTCATCTTATGTATGATGTCACAGCCTGTTCTTTCCAGTCACCCTCACCACCCTCCAACTCGCCGCATGCCAATGGGAGAGGTAATAGTCACAAAATATATCACATATGAATAATAGGCACAAAGGGGTAAAACTCTTCAACAAACTTTCCAATGATGTATCTACCTGGACCTTCCATGATAAACATGATGTAAAAGGTATAGCGTCTTGAAACCAGCTGAGAGGAAATGTAGGACTTCCTGTTCATCCTCTGACAAACTGGCCTGTTGCCTGCTACAAAGGCAATACCGACTATCTGTCCTCACCAAGAAGAGAGTCCACATTCAAGCTTGTGTCTCTGCGGCATCTAACAACTCGGCCAAATTCTTTAAAATCTGCAAGGAGCTGGCCAACCCTGCTGCAGTCTTTACCCTTCCTGTTGCCTCCCAGGCTCTTTGCAATGCTCTTACCTCTCACTTCATTTAAAAAACTCAGGACATCCTGTCCACCCTCTCCACCCACATCCCTCCTCACCCCTCTCCATCGGTGCTCGCTGACCCTCCTTTAGCCACCGCCCCACCATCCTTCTCGTCCTTTCCTCTTTTCTCCCCTGACGAGGTCGCTAGACAAGTCCGATCTATGAAAGCCTCATCAAAACAGGTTTGTCTCTGTTCCTTTAAAACCATCAAGGACCAACATTGACACCCTCGCTTCAGCCCTTGCTGATTCATGCAAACACTCCTTTGCCTCAGGATCCTTCCCCTCCCTTCTGAAGCAGTCCTTTGTGCATCCTCATCTCAAGAAACCCACAGCTGATCCTTCTTGTCCAGCTATCGCCCAATTTCCATTACTCCCCTTTCTGGGCAAACTCCTGGAAAGGTTGGCCATCTCTCAGCTTAACCTTCATTCCAATTTTGTTGACTGTCTCCATGACAACCAGTCTGGCTTCAGAGCTGCCAGAAGCACGGAAACTGCTCTCCTGAACATCTGTGAAGATCTGCTCTCCAACCTTGACTCTAACATTCCCTCTGTCCTCATCCCCCTCGATCTCTCTTCTGCCTTTGACACGGTCAACCATACCATCGTGCTCAACCGTCTCTGTGAAAACCTGGGTATCACTGATCAGGCTCTGGCCGGGCTGACCTCTTTCCTCTCAGATCGACCCTCGCAGCTCCAACTTGGGTCCTTCCTTTCATCTATCTTCCTCTCTACCTGTGGTGTTCCCCAGGGGTCTAACCTCTCGCCCTGGCTTTTCAACCAATGCCTGGCAACTCTCGGCCACTGCATTGCCACTTTCTGCTTAAATTTCCAGCGCTACGCTGACGACACTCAACTCATTTTCAGGCTGCCCTCTGCCACCTCCTCTCACTCTCTCATCTCTGATTGCCTAACTGCCATCCAAGATTGGTGTGCCGCCAATGATCTTTGTCTGAATGCCAGCAAGACGGAGATCCTCCTCATCGGCACACCTTCACCATCCTTTCCCCTCACTCTCCGGCCGGCCTCCCTTGGCCTTCCTCCTACCCCCACCTGCAAGGCTAAGAACCTCAGGGTCACCTTTGACTCCACCTTTTCCTTCTCCGCCCACATCTCTGAGGTCTCTAAAAAGTCAAATTTCCTACTGCACCTCCTCAGAGGTACTCTGCCTTTCCTCTCCTTCCCCCTGAAGCTCATTGTATCCCAAGCTCTGGTTCTCTCTAGCTTGGACTATTGTAACAGCCTCTTTCTAAATCTACCTGCCTCTACTCTCCGCCCTCTGCAACTAATCCAGAACAGGACTGCGAGACTTGTCCTTGGCCTCAAGCCCTGGGATCGTATCTCTACAGCTCTGAAATCTCTCCATTGGCTCCCAGTGGATGCAAGGAATAAATTCCAAACCCTCTGCATTGTCCACAAGGCTTTCTGGGGCCTGGGTCCAAAATACCTTCAGCTATCCCTCCACAAATACCTCCCCTCTCGAGCTCTTCGCTCCTCTACCTCCAACTCCCACAGGATCAGTCATTTTTCAACGGAATGAGCTGAATGTAGATCTCTGTCTTCGGCTGGGGCCTCCCTCTGGAACAGCCTCCCTGCCACTCTAAAACTTGAGGAGAACCATCTCCGGTTCAAGAAGCACCTCAAGACCTTCCTCTTTTCTTCTTCCTTTGCTCCCCCTCTCCCCTGCTGATCGGTTCTCTCTTGGCACTGTGGACCTGGCCACCCTCTGTCCACCAGACCCAGGTACCTACTCACCCTTCCGCACTGCCTCCGGGCCACTCCTTGCGCTGGGGTCTGTATCTGTACCCATAGAGCCCCCACCCCTTTTCTTCCTGCATTTATCAGACCTACCCTGTCTGCTGCCTTAAACCTAGCACTTGCAAATTGCTGGCTGCACTGCCACTGTTTGTTGCCTTTATTATTTATTTATTGTTATTTATCTGTTTCTCCTCTGCTTCGCACTTTCCACTTCTCCCCCCTTCCATGCACTTTTCCCCTCCCCCCTCTCCAATGCACTTGCACGCTCTCAATGTCACTGGGCCTAGTAAGATTGCTGTATTGTTCTCCCCTATTCCCCTCCCTTGCCTTGTCACCCTCTGAAACACTTGTGTACGAGCGCAATAGAATAACATATCAATATCAATATCAATTTCAATATCAATGCAAATAGCCTCTGGGATCCAGAACAACAATTTCAAAGCTAATTCAATACGTGTTCAAAATCACATTCAAAGAAGCATACGAGTGGCCTCCTTCTGGGGGCTCTGCAGTTGGGTCATTAGAGACAGGCTAACTTATTGTAGCCAAGTATATGGGATGCAAAGGCAGAGAGTAGGACGATGCATGGTGAGAATGGAGGGAAAAATCAGCAGCCTCTTCACCATACTCAGATGAAATAATGTGTGCACGAGGGCAAGTCTGAAAGGTGGACAGAGGTAGAGTTCAAAAGGAGTGGACAAAGGGATGGCCCGTGAAGCACTCCTCAATGCAAGTCCGTTATGCTTCACTGGTGTCACTGCCCCTGATTAACCACCTCCTGAAGAAACGCCAACCCCAGCTTAAGGCCGTATCACGAATTTCAGCATGTAGCAGCCGTGAAAAATGGAACACCATTGAGAGGTCCAGCAATTTCAATGCACCAACCAACACTGCCATCAGACACTGCAGAGACCAAGCCTAATCGTTTTCCTCAGCCAGGTTAAAAGCTTATCTGCCAGTGATCTAAACAACCCGATGTCTCCACAGAAGCTGCACTTGCTTGAACTTTTGCTGGAACGCTAGCAGAGAAATGAGGTGGTAGTTCGACCGATGTTTGCTGACCAATGGCGCTTCTTTTAAAGTTTAAGAATCGCTGTTCAATGTGTGCCCTCCAGCCAACCCTATTCCTAAATAATATTATGGCCAGGGTTATTAACCGTCAGGCCCTTACATTCCGTTTGGAAGACGGTAGTCCAGTTCTGGTTTTACCCATTGCATTACGAGACTTAAAGTCCGGGATTTCCCATTATAAAGCCTGGGCAGGGGTTTTGGTATCAATTCGCCGTAACCTAAATCACATGTCCACACTGTGCTGACTTTGGCTATTTAAGACGGTCGCTTGGTTACTGCGCATCACTAAGAATTTTTTTAATTTTTTTATTTAGTTGATTTATTTTTTTTCCCACCCGAGATAATAGAACCAATATGCACCTGGTTATACATATTTTAGAAAGAAGCTTGTTGGTGATGTAGATTTATTTCAATGAGCCCCTGATCTTACTTGGCCCTTGTTTTGTGTGACGCCCTTCACACTATAACATCATAACAATATGACATTTCATAAGTATCTTTAGACATGGGTTAGGACACTGAACGGATTTGGGGGTCGTAAAATAAGCAAAGTTGTAATTTAAACGATGGTGGCTCCTCTTCCCATATTGCATTTCTCTCACACGCTTTGAAATTAAAGTAGGAACATAAGCAATTTACTGGGCGTGCCCCGTGAAAAACCGGAAGTGCTTGGATTAGCAATAAATAAACGGCGCTTCTGTGATTCACGTAGAGATTAGTATATTTTAGCCTCAACTCTCCAAAACTTCTCCAAACGTCTCCTAACTCCGTAGTTTTTTTTTTTAGTTTTTTTTTTAAAATAACTTATTGTTGGTGGGAACAGAACATTTTAACTGACACACAGCCCTGGAATCTATAAGTCACACGCTGGACTGCATGGATGACTAGCCTTTGGGGAACTCTGGAGATTTCCCCATAGGCCTCTGCACCCTGGGCCACTTTTGTGAGCTAATTCTATTTTATTTCCAAATGTTCCCATAGGAAAAGGGTTGGGATTGCTGAAAATGTGTAATATGGGAACACGTTGGGCATTACTTCCAGGGCCTCTTTAGGTTCCCAGTTCACCCCTGCTGGACTGTCCCTGCTCTTTCATATGTTCTTATACTTGGGTTTTCCAATCTGCACAGCTGACTTTCCCAAACCCAGTCATTGGGTTTACTGACAATGCTTCCGATTGGGAGGGGCTACAATGGCAGTAGGAACGCCGTACACATTCCTGTTGAAGAGAAAACTGTAATGTCGTGTTCTGGCTTTACATGGAGATCGTTCTACTGTGCCAACACTGTTGCCAAGCGTAGCTCGAATTGTGTGGGCAAGGGGACAGAGGCACAAAAGACTGAGGTGATTTGACACGAATCACACGGCTTGATCGGCTGGTTGCATAAAGGTAACAAGAGACTTAACGCTCAACTATCGTTATGCATGCTGAACTTGTTTGACTATTTTGTTTAAGAACCTCTCCCGAGACATTGGAACATATTGACTTGTGTAAACACAATGACTTGGCAAATTCTCCCGATTATACTAAAATGAATTGGACAATCTGATGTAGACATTACTGCGTCTGTCCCATCTCGGGACTGGCAACCTGTACAAGTTGTTCCAGCTTTTATTTCCGGGGTGGTTGGAATCCTTCCCGTGTCACTTTCGATGTTCCAGTAGGATGATGACAATTTCACCTTCCCGGTGTAAACTATCCCTGGGAAGGAAGGCCTATGGTTAGTCCAGGAAGCAACACCCAAGGGCATTTTAGAATTGTGGAAATTCCCCATGAATGACCTTTGGGAATGTCAGCATGAAATATTCCACCCATAAGGTTATGTAGTTGACTGCTTAATTGTTGGTTATAGAATAGAAACTGCACAAAAGGAGCACACAGGTAGAACATGCCCTTCTTTCCCTGGGAGCAGCAGTGTCCTGTTTCCCCACCACTTCCTGTTCTGAGTCAGGATCACTCGTCCTTGGTTCTCCAATGACTGATTGTCAGATCCTTGCAAATGATCCATCCCCCTTTCCCGCACCCCTCAGCTTGAAGCTGTCAGAATATAGGTCATGTTCCCCAGTTTTTCCAATTTCTCAGATCCAGGTCAAATAAAGTGGCGCCTGGCCACACCCTGTCCCCTTTCTCCTTTGCCAGAAGTTGTGGCAGCCTGGACTTGCCTTGGTGTGGCCCCATGTCTCACAGAGTGAACAACAGCACACACTCGTATCAGAGTACATATATGGGTAGGTGTCAAAGGCAAATCCTGCCGCTTCTGAACCATGAAGCAACCTGTATAGCGGGCCTGCTGCAGAAAGCGGCTATGCTGGTCATACGGTTCTTAGGATAAACCGCTAAGGGTTTTCCCCTTAGGGTATACATCCTATCTCTGCACAAGAGGCAAAGAATTCTGTTCTCTTACCACATAATGACATTTAATTCTCTGCCTTTGTTTGCATGAATTGCGAAGAGCACATAGTAATCAAATTCGCATTGGCAGCATCAAACCCACAAAATGTGGAAGACTTTTCACTGTTGCTTTATTTTACGAAGTATCCCATTTTTTAAAAAAAAAACATTTTTTTAAGGACATTTTGGGCCTCATTACGACCCAGGCGGTAAGTTACCGCCTGGGCCGTGACTTTACCACCATGGCGTAAACTATGTTTACGCCATGGTGGTTGGCGGACTTACCGCCCCATTCCGACCTTGGCGGGCGGTAAGTCCCCAATCCCCATTTACCCTTCCCCATTCCCATTTTTGCCCCATAGGGCATAATGGGAGTGGGGAAAGCGTTAATTACGCCACCGTAAATTACGGTGGCGTAATTAACTCCATGGTCCCTTAGCGCCATGGATTTTAACACCTGCTAAAAGCAGGTGTTAAATCCGCCATGGCGCTAAGGGACCTCGTACTCAGGCGGTAAGGGTCGGCGTTGTTTACGCTGCCGTAAACCCCTTACCGCCTGGGTCGTAATGAGGCCCTTTGTCTACCGTTGTTGGTGTGGGAGTAGCCCATGTCATAAACTAACCATGTTACCTGCAAACAGGTTTCAGAGGAAACCTCAGTGAGGCCTTCCCTGTATTTCTCAGCGCCGCAGTTTCTTTTCGCGTTACACCTGCGTGAAGGTGACTCAGAGCCTAGGGCCCTGGGACATGTAGCACACCTGCCCTTTTTCTCTTTCACAACATGCCATCTCAGCCTCATTACCATTCTTAATATATAACTCATGCATCCAGGAACACACTTATAAGTCACATTTAAACATTGTAGTGAAGTAATGATTTACAAAACGACACCTGCAAAGGCAGAGCTGGAAAGGTTTAGCTTCCGTAGATACTTAAAATGCCCAAAAAGCTCAGTCATCAAGGGTCAAATAGCCGGATTGCGGACGATTGCCACAGAAAATGCAAAATTGTAATTACATGAAAATACCACCAGTACATTTGGGAAAAGGGGATTTGTTTTTTAGGCTTGGGGGATGGGATTAGGTATGAAAGTTTAAGTAATGTAATAAACAACCCCACTCAAAACCCAAAAGCAGCAGTGGTCTTGATATTTCCCTTGTCTAATCAAAGTGCCTACTGGTGATGACTCTTGTCTCTCAGCACTAGTCAAACCCTCTGTTCATGGTGATGTGCCAGCTACTGTGATCGAGAACGGATGGAAGCCGTGTTCCACTACTTGGATTGTTTTTCTTTTTACCATTCCTCTACTTTTTACAACAATATTCACCATTCTACATAGAGGATTTGTCCATTCATGTCCTTGTGCAAGTGTAAAGTTGTAATAGGAGCCTTTGTTACTAGCCACTTGCAATGCCAAGGCCGCAATATCTTGTCACATGTTGCTCTATGCGTCCGCCTACCCTCTCCCCGGCCCAGACCACAGTTCTACTCCTTCTTTCGGTTAACCTTCTACCCCTGGACTCAGCTATTGCACAGTAAAGGTAGACTTAGTGTGGTCTGGGGAGGATTACACCAGACACATTCAACTTTGTTTTTTATTTGATTCAATTGATTTAACAATTTTTACAAAATTTACAAAATTTAAATTCGCAGTCAACTTTTCAACAAAACAACAAATGCAAATGACATAGTAGTACTAGACAAGTTCAGTGGAATCGTTTTTCTTACCGTGATTTTTTTGCATCGCAAATGTTTTCATTGTTTAACACAATTTCTAAATTAGGAGCAGAGACAAAACTGCTATAGCAGCCCCTTAAAAAAAACAATACCACCCACCCCTAAAAAACAGTACCCCGTTTCCCAGTCGTTGTATCTGTTCTTCAGAAATTATTATGCGTGGCAGGGGGTCTTCTTGGGGATAAATATTTTGCGCTGAAAAATGTGTGTGAGCAATATCCTGCAATTAAATCACAGGGAACCTCTGGAATTATGTGGTCCAGATCAGCAGAAGAAACAAGCATTGGTAATGCCAACAGCTTTGGCATTTACTGTTTTTTGCATTATGCATTGATAGGCACCAGGGTGTAAAGAGGAGAGTGCAATGTTTGAAAGGAGGATGTGCTAAGTGGTGCAGCTGTGCAATAGAAGAAGGGCAATCCATTGCACTGGTGAAATGTTAGCTGTGGTGCAAACGCTGGCTAAAATTGAGCTGTGATGCTACGCACAGGCCTTTGTTATGAGCTCAGAAAACAAATGTGTTATAATTCCCGATAATGTGTGTGTGCATGTGGGAAGACTCACACCAAAGACTAAAAATTCAAAGAACAAATCTTTGCACCACACAATTAGGGAAAACACATGTTAAAGAGATTTGTCACAACAGTGTCAAGCATGGGAGCTGAAGATCAGGGCTCAAGTCGAGGGTACACAGTCCACCCACTTTATTCAGGGGGTGAACTCAGTCCCCCACCCCGAGCTAAAAAAGGAAAACATTGAACCTCCTCTTTGAATTCATGCCGACCTTGGGGATCAAACCGCAGTTCTTAGGTTTGTAAGCAAGACAATTCACCACTACACTATATAACCTGAGGTAAAATAATAAACTAAAGGTGAAATGTCCCATTTCGGTACTGAAAGCTCCAGGGAAAGCATTTGTATTGGTCTTGGAGTTTAAAACATGCACACCTTTTAACATTTTCAAAAACACTATTAGAAGAAAATACCCTCTCTTGGTTTTGTGTGGGTGTTGATTTTATGAAAGGCAAATGCCATTCGTCCTGTTCAGTTTGGGTGGTTATGCAAAGCCAATTTAATGAAATGTGCATATTTCACCTTGATATGCTAATTTCTGGCAACGTCACCTCCTATGTTACGTTTGTTGATGAGTCCCTCCACTTTTATTTTTAGGACTTGACGTCTGCTTAAGATGCAAAGACAGTTTGATTTCTTTTTGCCGAAAGCATTTTCGCTAAATCAAAGTCAGGCAGCAACTTCAAAATCAAGGTTATCTAGGTGATTTTCTTTTTCATGGTTTAAAGTGGCATTAAAAAATGGCAGATTTAAATTATGCAAACTTTGGGAGTTCTGGAATAGCGTTAGCTAAGGATCTGGCAGCAAGGCAGGGGAACGGCGGAGATGGAAAAAAGTTGGACTCTGGTAATTCTCTGGCTAGTGATGGGACGTCAAAAGCAGAAGACTGAGATGTGACCGTAGAATGGCAGCTGGTGCACAAACCAGACATCTAGCACGCCGCACTCTGCAGTACTTCCCTTTATCAGGCACGATTAGGAAATGAAGGGCTTACACCTGAACTAGATAATGCAGCCCATTAAGGTGTGTAGCAATTAACCTGGAGATGGATGGGGATGCAGATTTGTATTCATCCATCAATAATAGAGACGACTCAGGTAATTGGCAAAAGGAAGACTGCTTTAATATCAGTTATCTAAAATAGGGAGTACAACGAACATCAACAAACTCGCTTGATCCTCTTACTCAAAGCATGATAGAAATAAACTGAGACTTTATACGCAAAAGTCGTCATCAATGATGTCAACCTATGTTGTTTACTAACATCATCCTACATGGCAAACTACAAAAACCTATGAGTACGGGTGATTGGCTCTGAGTGAATGTCTAAGTATACGATCCATACTAGTAAGGGATAGTGAGAGAAGGTAAAAGGCTACTTTACATCAGTTAGGGCAACTAAGCCCTCCCCCAAACATGACCACTATGAAGGTCACTAAATACACAACATCCCAATGGTTACACAACTATAGGACCCCTAAATACACAGTCCTCTACAATAGGTTGGCACTCTAACCTCTGTCAGTACTTTTCCACCTACGTCTAGCAGCATGCAGGCTTGCCATCCAGGTGCTCGTGAGTTTTCCTTAACTATTGCTTCCCACCAATTAACATATCAATCCATCATCACCTCAGTGGTCTTTTGTCAGTTAGTGCTTTGAAGCTCGGCCTTGAGATTTTCTATACTCTGAGAAATTCAGAGAGTGAGGGCACGCTCTGCACTTGTGCATAGGTGTGACCATCTCGTTCGTCCAACTTCATTCTTCCAAGTACTGGAGTCCATGAAAACAAGCCTTTTTGTGCATTAAAATACTATTTTCTAATGAACCTTTGACATCTTCCTTGTTGTGTTCATGCCTTCTGAACAGGAGTTCTGTTCTTTCACACAATTTGTATCTAATGTCAGTTCACTCCAGTTTGATAAGACCTGGGCTTCTTGGCTCATCCAACTCTGTCTGCTGAGATTCACTTTGTAATTCAATTTGCTTTTTAACTGCGACACACTAGAAAGAAAGAAAGGAGGCCTTCTTGCTAAATTGCAGCACTGCTATAATGCATAATGGAAAGATCCACCCTTTACTTGTCCATATGCATATATATTGCACGGCCCACGGTAGTGGCCGTGTAGTTATGGTTAAGTTGCTAATCCCATAGAAAGAGCACTTTTTGGGCAGTTTATAACTTCGCTCCCCCTGGACGAATCCTCACCAAACTTTGCAAAAAAAAGTATATGGTCCACTCTGGATTTTTTTTGCAAAGTTTAGCGAGGTTTGGTGCAGGGGGGGCGTTATAAAGGGGGTCCCAAAATTTCTTTTTTTCCCATAGAGTGAATGGGGAAAAAACTTTGCTCACTCCTGCAGCTCAAACCGCTGGACGGATTTGCATAAAATTTGCAGCAGGAGCAGCGACTTGGTCCCGAAAGCGTGCTTTTGAATATTCGGTGTAAATCCGTCCAGTAGTTTTTTAAAAAGTAGGTCTAAAAAAATTAGCGATATCTGTGTCCGCTCTGCAGACACATTTTCCAGTTCGCTCCGTGGACAGGACACCGATTGGCTAATCGGCTTGCGTCATGTCTGCCGACATACGACGTGTTTGCTGATTGGCTGGGTTGAAGCGTGAGGTGCGTCGTATTGTTTTGATGCACCCACCATCTTGGATCTGCGGACATCCGCAGACAGCGCGGTGATGAACGGGGAAAAATACAACTTTGGGGAGTGTGTTGGTGTGAAAGAGTGATTGGGAAGTGTGGGGGAGTAAGCAATGGGTAAATGCTGTATTTGTTTAGGTGGCAGGTGCCCCTGACTAATTTGTCATGTCAGCGGTCACTGCGACTGTCCGCGGACATAAAAAATGCACTTCTGGCTATTTTACTTTAGTATGATATTGGTTTTGGGTTGTTAGTACAGTGTTGATTGTATTTAATATTCTGTATAAGTAGCCAATATAGAACAGTTAAAATGTTTGATTCTATGGGTGTGTTATGCTGCGGTGGTTGTGGCCAGGGCCTAGAGTTTTGGTTGTTTGATTTGTAGAGTTTGTATGTGAAGTTTTGGCTAAGTCATGCAATTAAGATTGCAGAGTTTGGTAACAAGCACTGCAGTATAACATATCCATGGAAGTAAACATTATGGATTGTGGTGTATGGTTAGATGTTTGCTTCATTGGTTGTGTTATGGAGCAGTATTTGTAACTTCAATTATTATATACTTACTGTTTGATTTTTTGTGGTTGGATTTATTTTTTTCATGACTTGGGTAACTGGAGCAGATATCATTTTTCAATTTCTGTGATAAAAGAAAAGATCATGTTAGTGTAGGTAGTTCATAATGAGTTATTGCATTGATTAATAGACATTTCTGCATTATTTCGACCCTCATATTTAGTAGTTTACAAACCAGTGTACTGTGCAATTTGCTCAGTTTCTGTGTTTGTTTTTTAAATCATTGGGTCTGTGGGAAAAAAATCCATGCTGGATTAAATTTTTTTTAAAAAAAAAACTTTTTTGTTATGGTACAATATATTTATTTCTTTGTTTTCAGTGTTTATTTGTTGTTTCTGGCTAATGTTCTATCTGTTGTCTTTTTGCAGATTTATTGGGGCAGTTAGATACCTGTTAGCATATTGTAACTGGTTATAGTTTTTTATTTATATTTTCAAGTTACTCATCCATCTTTTGGGTTTTTTCAGATTTTTGGGGCAGTTAGATACCTGTTGGCGTATTCTAACTGTTTATTTCTTCTTATATTTTAGTGGTACTGATTTATCTGTTTGGTTGTTGCAGAATCTTGGGACAGTTAGACACCTGTTGGCGTATTCAAACTGTTTATAGTTTTCTAATTGAAGTTTTGTTAATGTTTATGCACAGATTAGTTATTACATTTTGGTTTTAAGAATATTGAATACGCGTTTATAAGATTTGCTGGTAATCTCTGCTCTAGAGTAATCGTACTAGTAGTAAATTCAAACCATCCACAATTCTTTTTTATATATGCAGTGTAGTGACCTGCATTGGTTGTGGCTCCTGCGTGGTAAATTATGCCGATTGTTGTGAAGGTTTTCTTACCAAGTTATACTTGACCATGTGTGAATCCAGTCAGCTTACAGTTGTTTTTGATATCATCTGCATTGTAATGTAAACTCATTAGTATTACGTATTTACTATGTGTTTGTATTTGTAAGGTGGAGCGATTATCTGAATTGCAGGTAGTACATAATCTGCCATGGTTTGCATTTTGTACAAGTTGCTGAAATGGAATGGATTCAAAGTCTGGTATTGATACATACATGAAGCGTTCATTAGGGATTTGTTCCTGGGCCACATGGTTGTAGAGAGTGCATGTATGTTTCCACATGTATGAAATCTTGAAGATTTAATTTATAGGTATCATATTGTTTTCCAGTAAGTACATTAGAAATTCTTGTGGATCTTCTTGTGAGTTTATAGTGAATTTGACCATTCCAGCACAGTAGTCCAATTCTTGTCTTATTCCATGAACACTGTAGGTGTTGTCAGGATTGTTGGTTGCATTTCTATGAAGGACTAACATTTTCAAACCCAATTGGTCTGTATTGTGTAAGTAAATGTTGTCAATAATTGGTGGCAATTGGAATAGAATATTTATTGCTACATTTGCGTAGCAATTTACATCAGTTATATTTGAACATTTGAATGGACCTGATAGTTCTGTGTCCAAGTCATTATTTCGGAGTTTGTCCTGCTTCTTTGAAGAAGTACCTGAGTTGGTTTGAGCAGTAGATTCTTCTTTGGTTGTAGTAATTGATGAAGTATTAGCTTCTTTTACTCTCTTTGGAGGATTTGCAGTGAGATCCTGTTTCATTTCTGTTTGACGTAGTTTTCTTTTACAACGTTTTGCTTTTTGTGGTACAGGATAGGTTTTTAGATGGAGGTGTACAGTGAAAGTAGTCTATTGTATTCTAGAATGCAAGGAATATCAGCATTTATTTACTTGCATCAAAGTTGATTAGAAATAGCCTGCCAAGTGTACGTAAGCATGATAGTGCTATATAGCTCATGCCTTCTTTAAAGACTGTGCTACCAATATCTATCAATGCTTTATCTAGAGTAAGACCTTTTGATTTGTGAATGGTGACTGCGTATGCTAGAGTTAGAGAAAATTTTTCTCTGCGAACATACATGTCTTTTAAAAAAAAGGAATCGGGTTGTTGAGCGTCCTATCCTTTTAACTTCTGATAGTTTCTCAAAGAGAATATTGACAAACTGAATGTTTTTGTCACGTGGGTATGTTTGATAGCCAAAAACTGTGCCAAGTGCTCCATTAACTAGTTTTTGCTCCACATCAAGGTTACAATTAAGCATTGTTCTACAGTTTAAAGATAATTTTCATATTTTCTCCAAACCAGCTGTGTGTTCTAGGGTATTTAGTCTTGTTGTGGCTTGTTGACAAATGGGTAGTGTCATATCATGTACGTCCATGTGGAGCAAATTCCAATTATTGGTTGCATTTCTTTTTTTAACATTGTTTCATTGAATTTTGAACAGCTTGCAAGAGTTGGCATGAAGAACATACAATTGATATTTTTGTGTGCTAATTTTTCCATGACATCAGTAGCATGTGAGTTATGGCCATAGAGTGCATGGATGTGTCAGGTTTTTAATATTGATTGTGCTTCTTGCGATAGTACACCAACTCTAATACTTTTTAAAATGTTGTCTGCTGACAGACGGATGTTTTCTGTAAATTCTCTGTATTGGAAATGTTACCAAAGGCTGACATTTCCTATGCTGCAACAGTTTTACGGCAGAGTTTGTTTGGTTTTAAAAATAGGTTCATCTTTCACTGGTGTCAATTGAAGAAAATCTCCAAAAACAATAATGTGTTTTCCTCCAAAGAGCTCTTCGTAGTCTGTTTTGAGTACTTCTTGTAATCTGAGGTGAATCAAAGCCAACATTAGGTTGGAGACCATGTTCACTTCATTTATCAGTAGCATGTTCATTTGTTTCAAAACTCTGCGTAGTTCCATTGCAGCTTCTGTAAAAAGTTTGTAATAATCTAATTTGTTTTGGTGTTCTACTGGAAGGAGTAGTAATCGGTGTAAAGTGACACCGCCTATGTTGTAGGCAGCTAAATCTGTACAGCCTTTTATAACAGCTGACAGTTTGTTGTTTGTCAATTGTTGAAGGAACTTGGTGATGATTTTGATTAAGAATGTTTTTCCTGAACCAGCTTGTCCACTGACGTATAGCAGTTTAGGTTTGTAGTTTTGGCCGGTACACTTTTTATTTTCATGTTGTACACCATGTTCAATTTCTTTTGTTACTTCTTAAAAAAGGCTATGCTGCTCATTATTCAGTTTTGATTTCAGTACAGTGAAGTCTGCTGTATCTTCATCATAGTGAGACATGGTGTTTTCTACTTCTGTTATAGCTAATTCTGCCTCATTTGCTATTAGTGGCTGTCCCAGTTGTTCTTGGCTTCCTGTTACAAAAGGTTGACTACTGTCAGGAGTGTCCTTATCTAGTTGGGCCTGGAGTTCTTCTTCGTGTTGCTGTTCATTGTGCAACATTGTTTTGTACTGTTTAAAGTTTACATCTGTTATAGTGCTTTCATTTGCTATGAAGGCATCTTCATAGGAATCATAGATATCTAGTAACTCGTCTTCTTTTCTCCATGGTTTAAAAAGTTGTAGCAGGGACATGTAATATAGTTCTTTATGTTGTGGAGTTTTTAATGACAATTTGATATGATTAATTAAGCTTTGTTTGGTAAGTTTCACTAAACTGCCTTTACAATGTGTCACTCTGTATGTACCTTTGTTTTCATCTGGTTTTATATTTGTATGTGAATTTTTGGGCTATGTGGTATAGACACATGGTTTCCAAAGTGGTACCCCTGTTTGGGTAGTATGTGTCTAGTAAATTGTTTTTCAAAATGTCTTAGCTGTTGGGATCATTTTTGGCTATTGTTTCTATGTCCTTGTATGATTTGAGAACTCTTTTTCTAGATTTAGCAAGACCAAGACTTAGCCATACTATATTTTCAGATTTTCCATACAAACCTGTACCGGTTAAACGGTCTGCAGCTTCATAGCAGCCATATTCTTGATGAGAGAGCATTTTTATGCCTAAGCTGTACAATTTCTGGGACAGTGTTCTGTCTGATGATAGGTCATCCTTGAGGTCTTGAAGCTGTTTTTTCTGCTTTGGTTAAGTAGGCTGTAACATATTGTGCAACTGCAGTGGAATTGTCTGCAATGTACTGCACATCTATGTTTGCATTCCATAAGAGGGCAATGATTGCATTGTAATCATTGATATATTTTGCTTCTTCTATTCTTTTTATCTAATGTGTGTTCTTAGGTGATTTACCTTTAACACTATGTCTAACTGAAGACATGAAGTTGTTTACTTGACCTGTTGCTGTAACTGGTCTAGGGAAAGCAAAGTGGCATTCTGCATAGTATTTCCCTTTGTTTTTGTATTTGTGACGACAATATTTCCCACATTTGTGTCTTTGAAATTGTAAAATGTGTGCATTAAGGTCACTATTTGTTGTTTGTGAAGGAATTTCACAAGTGACATATTTTTTGCTAAAGTGTAAAACAGTGGCATCTCTGTCTTGACCAAATTTTGGAGCATTTTTAATCCATAAAAAGCATGTGGATATGTGGTGCGCCTCTTCCTTGGTATGCTTTTCTCCAAAAGAAGTGTTGCACTTCTCCGAGGGGAGGAACAGTTTTATTACAAATAAAGTGTAGCATAGCAATGAAGCGATGATGGAAATATCTTGAAACATTAACAGGATCTAGAGAGCAGAGTTCTCCAGGTGTTAGTATATCTATGTTTGTTCTGTTTTTGTTTGATATGCGTAGGAAATCATGTAAATCTTCCTATGCATATTCTGCACAACTTAATGTAACAAACCAAGTGGGTGGGCCAAGGTTTCTCATCATACAACGTACATCTCTGTGACATCGGAACCAGTATTCTTTTTTGCCACACATGATTGCTAACAGATTTGTAATGCTTGATTGTAGAATCTCATCTTTTTCTTGCACTTTTTGTAGTAATTGCGTAGCTGAAATATTTTGAAAATGGGTACCTGATTTCAATGTGTGTGCAACTCAGTAGCATAGAGTTGCTAGTTCACTTTCAAAGAGTAAGCGGAATATGTATTCCACATTTTGTCTAAATCTGGGATCTTCAGAATACATTCATAATGAGCAGTATTCTGATGCTGTTATCTAAGTGGGTCTATCATTGTACATTCCTCCTTTCCCAGTAGGAAAGAGTAAAGGAAAGGCACGTGTTTCTATACTTTCTTTCCCATATGCTGATTGGTGATCCTTTGGTTTGTCACATTTGGTACCTTTCTAGTGCATCATCTATGGTGCCTTTAGAGTGTAATGGATGAACAATGGTCCAAAATATTGGATACTGTATCAGGATCTAGAAGTTGAAATTGACCAGTTTCTGGTGACTCTTGAATTATTTCAGTGGTTTCCCTCATGTTTTCTTCAATATTAATTTCTTTGCAGTATTCATTATTGTCTTTTAGATATTGCAAGGCTTCTCTAACTTTATGTAAGTCCACGAGTTGTTGCCACAGGTTTTTGTCTTTTGTCGGTACACCATTTAGTAAGAGATTGAAATATTGTAGGTTGCACTCCCAGAGGGTGTACATTTTCTTTCAGATCTAATGGTAAATAAATTACTTTGCACAAATGCCTTTCACTAATTCAGAGGGAAGTAATTTTGCTGTTTTTGGTTGAAGGCGTATCATTGCTTGAAATGGGTGCACTGTTTGAATTATGATACTCTCATATAAATTGAGTTGTTGCAGGGGTTTTGGTAGTGGGAATTTTCCAAGTTATCTGTAATAGCACGTGAACGAGTTTGGTTGTTGTCAAGTTTTGCATTGCAGTAACTGCAAATTATTAAGAGTTCAGTTATTTCTTATTTGTTTTCTGCTATAAGGTAGAGAGCTAATTCAAACCATTCGGAATCTTCATTGGGCCTCATTACGGGTCGGGTGGTCCGGAAATAACGGTGGCGGTAAACCCGCCGCCACCGTTGTTTCCGATCGCCTGATCCCGACTCCTGCAGGTGGAAGGTGATCTTCCCGCCAGGTCTGACCTGGCGGGTTGAACACCTCCCGCCTGCAGGCAGACGTGGAAACACCAGCACCATCACGAGATGGTGCTGGTGTTTCCACTTCCCCATTCCCATTGAGTCCTGTGAGACTCAATGGGAATGGGGATTAACACCATTCCGCCTCCATGACTCCCTGGACACCGGGGCTGTAATGCCCTGGTAATTCCGGGAGTCACGGTGGCAGAATGGTAATACGAGTCTGGCGGTAACAAGGCGGTTTTACCGCCTGGGTTACCGCCGGACTCGTAATGAGGCCCATTGTCTTCTATTTTTTAAGTTATGTCTACAGTTTGTGTGCTACTTTTATAAAAAGGTCTGCAGCAACACACAGATACATGGTTTGGTACTTCAGCGGATGTATTTTTGCATTTTAGTATTTCTTTTTTCTATGGGTTTAGTAGAAGATTGCCATTTGTACAATTGTTCGTAGTCTGTTGTAAAGCTGTATTTTGTAAGTGGCTGTCACTTCCAAAATATTTTCTCTGGATATGCTCTATTTCTTCAAGTAGGTCTTTGGCTCTACCATTTAGAAGATTGTTATTTAAATTGCCTAATGCTAAAGCAGGACTTTAAGCATAGTCCAGATTATGGACTAGATTTTGTATAGTTGAATGATGTGTTGATATCATTTTGGTATGATGGAAGGTGCTTTTGCAAATAGGTCCTGAAATGCAGGCTAATGAATGTCTTTGTAGTCCTGTGTATTTGTGCACTGGACAGGTATCCATATTTTGTAGGAGTTTCTTCTGGTGGTACGTGACCGTAGTCTTGAAAGCACTTCGAAGACTCTCCCCCATGCAGAGTACTTAGAACACACTCGATGTTCGGATTGTCCGCAATTAACCAAAATGGAGGTGTCCTAAGGACACTATACCTGTCCGTACTGTCCACAGAACATCTACGCACATGCGCACCACACCCCTAGGTCCTACGAACATCACACCTTTCTGTAACTGTCCGTCGCACGTGTGTCACACTTTAAATTACTTTGAGGATCTGAACACTGTCCGTAGAATACCTGTGCGCATGCGCACAACCGTCCCAGCACATTTGGTGTCCTGTGGACACCCGTCCCATTCGCAGACATGTTTGTGACGTCATCATGTGACCACACCCATGCTGAGCGTGTGTCCTGATTTGCGGACACTGTCCGGGTCCCCGAACATTTTAAAAATACTTTTTTGGACAACCCAAAGTATTTTACAGTAAGAGTTCACCATTGCACATGTCCCAGACAATTTCCCTGGCGATCTACATACTTTTTTTAGCCTTTTTTTGGTGTTCGATCTATTCGCAGTCAGCCTGGGGCAGAGCACGCACCAGCACCCCTATAAAAGGCCACACCCTAGAATTGCTCCTCATTGTGCTTCTGGCTACCTGACAGAGCATTGCTTCACATCTGCATTGACTGCCTGCATTGCTGGTGATTTCTGCCTGCTGTCTTCCAGATGGCGACCATGGTTGCTTCCGCTGCTTCAACACTCCCACCCCCTTAACCTGCACCACCTTCCCAAGGGCCTGCAGATGGGACCAGGAATGAGGATGTAGAGGAGATGGATGAAGAGTATGAAGAGGATGAGGTAGTGGAAGTCCCTACTACCAGCACTCGCCATGAGTCTTGGGTGTGGCGGTTGTTTACCACTCTTGATTGAGTGCCAAAAGCATGTGTAAATAAGGTCACCTGCAATTAGTGCAAAATGGTGCTGAGTCGTGGTAGGCCTGGTTCGTAAAGCTTTGGAACAACATAAATGAAGCGACACCTAAGGTCGTTCCACAGTGCGGCTATTCGCAAGTTTGTACCTTGTGATAAACATAGTAGGTTGAGTTCCTCTACAACATCCTCTTTTTCTGCTCCTGTCACCACAAGAGACACTCCTGTGGGACAGCGCATCCCTCCAGCTGCCTCACAGGCCATTCATGATGCTATTGACCCTTACCTTTCGAGGGTCACAATATTGTGTATGTACTGGGACGCAGTACTCTGCAGGGGGGAGAATCTTCAGAGTGCTTTCAAGAGTGCGGTCAAGGAGCATGAGAAGGTCTGCCCACTACCTGAATAAGGCCCACCTTACATCTTCCTCTCTGCACATGACCTTTCTTATCCCTGTGGTTGGTGTCCCTTCCTTACCTTCCTTTCCCCTCCTTGTGTGTCGTGTTTAAAAAACCAAAACCCCCAAAAAATAAAATAACAAAAAACAAAAAAAGGCTCTTTTCAGAGCCGCCTTTCACAGTTTAAAAATAGAAGTGACAAATATATAGTTCAGGGCCCCGCGGACATTTATTTTTTTGAAGTGCTGCCCTATCAGAACCATTGCACTTTTCTATGGGAAGAAGTGGTAGCTCTGAAAAGAGCCTTTTGGTGGTTTTTATTTGTGTTTCAAAAACTTCAAATGATTAACACCTACTGCAAAATGTATTCATGTAATTACAAAAAAGGTTGCAATGCATTTTGTATATTAGGTGGAAAAATCTGATTGCCAGCATAAGTAAGATGTACTCCATTTCTGCGAAAAATGTATGTACTACGAAGCATAATATTTTCATTGTGAAAAGAGGACATGCCAACATCTCTTAAAAAGGCACAAACAGCCTTATTGACGTTGCGCCTCGCTTTCTAGAATTGTCAACCAAATAAAGAAGAACGCAGCCACATTTGTCTCTGCGCAATACGAGAAAAATTACTTGAGAATTTGGAAACATGTCCATGACCTTCCCAAGTCCTCTTTCATTGCAAATTGCAAAGAAATTCCAGACACATGGTCTAAACTGTACCCTCCACAATGAATTATAATTATGTCTGGATGACGCCGTGTCTCCAAAGTAGCACAGAGAGGTACCAAATCCAGCCACTTCATTCCACGCACTCCATGCCAATTCTCTTCCACATGAGGGAATCCAAGATGTGCAGAGCCACTCCACAATGTTCTGCATGCACTTCCAACCAATGTATGCATGAGTCTCCCAAAATCCAGATAATCTGTTTTCTGAAACACACAGCCATAGCTATCTGTTCTTCTCTCAGGAAAAAGACTTTCTGACAAACTCTCTCCTTACACAACACACCCAGTAAACTTTATTGACCAATCCCTTGCACTACTCATTCTCATTTTCATGCCTCTCCACCCAAAAATCCCTGTATGTAATATCCGCTGTCTGCAGACAACCACCATGTCCGCAGACATATCGAAAAATCTGAGCGTGATGAATTTAAATTTAAATAATGTACCCTATTTCCCCTTTGAGGTTGTCTCTGAAAAGAGCTGTTTATTTTGTTTTTTTTGCAGATGCTTGAGAGACACCTGTTATTTTGTATTTTTTTTAATTTATTTTTTCTTTCTTTACTCCTAAAATCTTCACATAATCTTTTCCAAAGCAACCCTTTGTTCCAAAATAGCAGGACATTTCCGATAAAAGATAAAGAAATGCCATCTTCTTCAAAATAAACAGCATTACTAGAAACAATGTTCTCATTATTACAAAAGAACATACCAGCTCTAAGCATGAAAGCAAACATGCCTCGGTTGATTGCACACCTAGCAATGTTTTACTGATGGCAAAAAACAGAACTACTGTCCCATATTGCCCTAGGTACTAAACCAGAAAATATAACTTTGGCATTTGGAAGGACGTTCATTACTGCTTGAACCAAGTGTTCCAAATCTGCCAACAAAGTAGGGGCACTGACATAGCCCAAATGCAAAGCACCACATTGCAAAACTACCACATGGGGACTGTTCATCCTACCCACATCTTCACAAACTTGTACAATTCCCTGTACATTGCAATCAGGCTTAGTGCCCCACACCACCTCCACTCCTTTAACATCAAAATTGTTTGCTACATTGCTGCATTTAGAATACTGCTCTAAACCATGCCCAAACATATCTCCAACCACCAACACGCTGACTTTCTCCACCTCTGCCATCTTCACTACACACAGCCTCTTTCAACACAAATCCACAACCTCAACACCTGATTGGCTAATCCCTACAGTCCCCTTTCCATGCTGGATTTGCTGGAAAACCCTGGATGTGTCACGCCCTGTCCGTGGACAGCCACGGTGTCCGCAAAGCGTGTAACAGCCCTTCTACCATTTCCACTTCACTCTCTGTGCCATTCCCTCATTGGATACAGCTAAGCAGTCACACAACCATCCACCAATCACATCCAAGACCTCTACAGTTAACTCCATCAGCATAGTTCAGCAATTCAAATGTACTGTTGATCACTCTGAGTACATGTCTCATGTCATTGGAAAGCACCTACTACAAAAAGTACTGTACAAAACTCCAAAATTTCTACTTGCAGCTGCAATCATATCCACATGCATGAATACAAACTACAGGTATGCATATTTTCTGCACAGTACATGTACAACTCTTATGAATGCATATAAACAGGGTTACTGCCACTTAACCTGTATAACCTACAAAATTAATTTTCTGTAATGTTTCCCATCTGCTATAATCAATTGTCACTTCCAAACCTGACTGCTATTTTTTTTTTTACACATACAGCTATATAAAAAAGTGTACTTTAATATTAAAAGATGGGAGAAATAACAGTATAATTGTAGAGAAACAGTAGTGTATTATAAAATTACACACGGCCAGGATGAGTTCTTGCATCTTTATAAACTCACACACCACTGCCTCTACATCACATCCTTCTGCTTTATTACCCACACCTTCACAAATGCATACATTCCATGCTTTTCCATACAGCTTCTACCATTTACCCTATAAAAATAGCAAAATAAGTATATAATTATTTATTCTATCTCCTAACATCCAATAACACAGCCTTAAGAAACCAAGTGAGTTTCATACGCTTAGTATTATACTCATTTCTAAAGCATGTTCAACTAACAGATTGTAAGTAAAATATAAAGGCTGCACATAGTCAAATGAAACTGCATGCACACAATATGTTCAGTTACCAAACAACAATACTACTACAAAACATAATAATCAACGTCCAAATTAACAACAGTGCTATAAACACACACAATTACTAACTTCTTTCTTTTACAATTGCAGTGAAGACCACTCTCATGAAAAGCAGCAGCATCTGAAGTACGAACAACAACTCAGAAGAAACCTGCTCATTCCAAACAAAAATAGTAAGTACAATACTACCATAATGTTCTAACTGTAACTCAAACACACTGTGGGGTTGATTCATGAAATTTGTCCCCCGAAAAACGGTGATTTGTGAGCCATTCTGCCCACAAATCCCCAATTGTTAAACAGGGATTTGTGGGCAGAATGGCACACAAATCCGAATTTTTCGGCGCACAAATTCCATGAATCAGCCCTAGAATGTTAGTATTGCAGAACAAAGAACTGTTTAAATTCAATACCATTAGATTTAGTATTAGTGCTTCTCCTCACCACTGGCTTACTTTGTATTGTCACCTGAACCCCAGTATAGTAACATACAAATGCAAGAATAGCCTTCCCAACTAGTTTTAGCTGCCCATTGCACAATCACACTCCTCCACATACTTTTTTATAAACATTTTTTTATTATTGTTTTGGCTGGAAGGTTTTTCCAGCCTTTCAACATTGTACATAACATGAAAAGACATAACACATTTCTTATTTACAATACAATACAAATCATACATTTTTTACATATCTAAAATACAGAACATTTTCAAAAGAATTCAGCTGTGAAGTTGCAATTTTTCCTGATCAAGTTATGATTTCTCAGCGGTAACATCGTACAGACAGTTTAGTAGGTAATTATGACATTTACCAGAGCAGTTTCTTCATGTTCCTGCAATTTCAGCGCATACAAGCAATTAACTGTTGTATAATGCAAAGATTTCTTGTTCGTGAGAAACAAGGTGAGCCACAATTGATCACGTGTGACATTTATACATCCCTCAAAATATGGCTTGAAATATTTGCATCTCAAAGGCAATAGCTCAACACAATCAAGGGTTTCTTTCTCTGTGTGACAGAAACAACAGTGTATTTTGTCCCTAGGCAATAAATCACGTCTCCATAATAAATCTGCTGTTGGGTAGATATGAAGTCTGAAGAGTGGAGATGCTAAGCGATGTTGCAGGCTAGGTGATGCTAATAGGTAAGGAGCAGGCTGTCCATGTTTCTTTAATTCAAATGGATTTTCTCAGATTTCTTTATACCGCAGGCAGTGCAGACGTGTTAGGCTCCAATCATGGTCCCACATCTTCCGCTTCGCCTTGTTGGGGTTGTCAAATAGCAACTCTAATGATATATCTGCATCGGACAGTCATTTCTGCGCTCTAATGCTCTATGTTTTAATGAAATTATCATTCGAATTCTGAGACACATATATTGATAGTAAGTGCATTAAACCATTTTTGTGGTCATGCATCATCATTATTCGATACATTGCACACCATTTCCATTTGTACATGCCATGCAATTAAATAAGGCCTAATTCATGTCAAATTATTGGAAGGGGCTCATACATGGGAATCTGTAAAACTTTCTTCCAGCATGCACCTTCAATCTTAGACCAATATGAGTATGAACACCATCTTTTAGTTTCTGTACCATACAATAGGATTGGCATCATTTTTTGCCTATAGTACACTATTAAAGGATGTATAGAAAACTTGCAGAATTTTGCTCTGATGATCCTGGCCTGGGATATAGCTGTCTGTTGTTTAATTTGTATGCTCTCTTCATAAGGTGAGTCTAAAGGATGATTGTTTATTAGTAGTCCCAAATAAAGATAGCTTGTAACCACACTCAGATTGCTATTCTGCAATATCCATGGGTACATGCAACATCTCAGTTTGGGATTGCCGAATTGAATGATCTGTGTCTTAGTCACGTTGATTGATATGCAGTTTCTTAGCGCATATTAATCAAGCGCTCTTAGCATTGTTTTAAGACCTGGCAGTGTTTTCGATAGAAGGACCATGTCATCGGCATATAGCAACCAATTAATTGGAGCACCCATAAGTCTCGGAGCATCCGTAATCAGCCCCTTGAAATTCTGGCCAATGTCAGAGATGAAAAAATGTAACACTGCAGAGGGTAACAGGCACCCTTGCTTTAGACCTCACTCTGTTTTTATGTCTTTAGACAGTAAACCATCTCTTTGTAAACAGATGTGGATGCTAGTGTCTGTGTGAACTGTGTAAGCCATTTCAAAATATATAGTAATTCACGTGGTACAGCATCAAACGCAATGCGCAAATCAATAAATTCTGCAAAAATTGGCTATTTCCTTTGTTTACTCACTTGAATGAATGCATTAAGAGTGATCAAGTTAATTGGAGTACCTAATCCCGGAATAAATCTGGTTTGGAACTCGTCCCTGAGATTTTTTTCCGTTAGCCAAGTGTTAAATGCCATTAGGAGTAATCGTGCAAAAATCTTCCCCGGACAATCTAATAGAGCAATTGGCCGGTATGATCTTGGATCGGACCTATCTCCTTTTTTATAGATTGGGACTATTATTAATTTTGTCCAGGATCCAGGTATTTTGCCAATTTGTATTGGATGTTTAAAGATTTTATAAAGGATAGAGGCCCATGCTGATTGATTCTGCTTACGTGTGAAGTTGCAAAGTCCATCCGGGCCAGGTGCTCTAGATCGACTGAGTTTTGCTATACAATACAATCTATTTTGAATGTGACAGCATGATTGATCTTTAAGACTGACCAGTCAAATTCAATTTGGGGAAAAAGAGATCGGTAAAAACTAGCATAATAATCAGCCCACTTTTCTTGTGATATTGGGTTGGATTGTAAGGTCATTTGGTTCGATGGATTAGTCTCATTAAGTAAGGACCAAATGCCACCTGATGACTTCAGTATGGTTTAGTTCATCATCCTCTCTCCATCGAGCTGATATTGTAGCGATTTCCGACCTCTTTGGCAATTTTTGTGATTCGACTTCAAGTACTTTATTAAATTGATATTCTTTTGTGTCAGGTCCTTAGACAAATGCCGTATGTCTTTTCTCAATTGCGTTTTTCTACGTTTTAGGTCAAGGTCAAAGGCATGAGTGTGCCTGATTTTGTGCTGGTGGTAAAGGTTCCATTTTCATTAAACATCTGCATTGATTTTATATAACATACTCCCTGTTTTGGATTATATCCTCCTAGGTCATGTTCCAGGACACGTTCAAACCACAGTAACTTATAATTCGTCCATCTTATGCTGTTTCCTACCTGATTTGCTACAACATGCGCTAGGTCCTGGTGGCTGCAAAAGGCATCAGAGTCAGGATTACCCGGCCATTTCCAAGACAGGCATAGTTGATCGTGATCACTCAGATTGGTTTCTTTCACAACCAATGAGGTGATTATATTCAAAAAAGTCCTGTCAGAGTATAAGTAATCAAGACAGACTGAAGATGATTCTCTATGCCAGGTCGTCTCGGCCGGAATATCTCCGTTGATAGACCCATTTAACATGGCGTAGTTTCTCTCCCTCATCATATTTATCCAATGTAGTTCATCATATGAGTAGTCCTTGGTTTTACGTAACAGTAAATGAAGATTAAGATCACCCATAATTAGAGGGTTATTAACGGTTTTATCCATTACCAAGGAATTAAGAACTTCATTCACATATGTGTTCTCAGAGGCTAGTTGCAGTTTGCCTCAATAAACATTAATTATAGCAATCGTAAGTGGGGCTTTAAATATTTTCACCACTTGAATGTATTATGAAGGACAGATGCACGATATTACCTTGAGGTTCATTGATTTTTTAACAGCTATAAGAAGGCCTGCCATATATTCAAGATGCTCATGCAGTTGAGATCATATTTTTAATATGGGAGATCCCAGCAAGTCATTATTAGACGATGGCAGTGTCTATATTCGCCTCAATCACAAACTTGCCTGTATTGACCCAATACCTCTTTGGTATTTGTCACATTTTTGACATGCAAATTCACAAGTGATGGAATATGGCCATTGTTATCTCCCAAAGGTCCCTTTAATAGTTGGGACAATTTCAGTATTAATATAGGAGGTTCCTGTGATATTACAATATCATCCATTTTATCTTTGGATTGCGTGATGTATTGGGCGATAGATTCCCTGATCTCATCTTGCAGTTCTAGTATGGTAGGGCAAGACTGGTTGCCTGTCTTTTGTTGTTTGGAAACTGTGAGCTACGACTGGGTCTCTTTTCCTTCTACAATAGTAGATGTTTTTGCGTTTGAGATATATTGGGCTATAGAACCCCTTATTTCATTTCAAACTTCTTCAATGGTACGGCAGATTAGCTTCTTTGGTAGTTGTTGATCAATTACTGATTGTTGAGACTGAGTACCTTTTTCTGTCAGATTCGTAAAAGTTTTAGGGGGGGCCATCATGGGTATCAAGTTATTCAAGGGTTCATGCTTCTGTGGAGGGATCGATTCCTGAGCCTGTTCCTTGTTGGCCTGGTTTGGCTGTACTTGGCTCAAGTCTTTCTTTCCCAGCATCGTTAGGGAGGTTTTGGCAGAGTTTGTTTTTTTAGCAACCAATGTCTTTATCTGTGGCATTTTGGTGTTCCTCCGCTTTTGACTTTGTAAGGAGTGGCACGGTGTCAGTTTTCCTAGAAAGCTAAAAGGATTCTCCTTTGGGAGATTTGAAGATAAAGTTGCCCTATCTTCTTCAGCACTAATTGAAGGTAATAGTGCTGAACCTTTTGTCATATTAGGGACAGCCAAGCTGCCGCACGGTATATATCTCCAGCATTCACGGCTGATTGATGTGCTGTATCCTTGATGACCCCACTTTCCACAGTGGTGTTAGATGGATTTTTAAGATGATTAGCTTGTTCTTCAGTGGTTGTTGAAATAGAATGCAAGGAGGTCCCTGTAGAAGTCTTAACAACCATCTGGAGGGGTGGTGTTGGGGTCAGTTTGGGCGTGTTATCGGGTTTGGAGCTGTCTCTTATTAATTGCATTAGCATTTCAGTTTGGGCATTCTTGCTATAGACATCAGGGCAGTATTCATCGTACTCAAGGTGTTATTTAGCGCTGGGGCTTCAGGAAAAGAGGACAGCTGTGGCATTGTCCATTTATAAAAAAATATTCTCTTGAGCCAGTTCCACAAACCAAGTGCCCCGTGGTGTTGGTGCTATAAAGGACACAGAGTTGTTCAGAGAGTTCTCATGGGACTTATCAAACATAATCAGTGATTTGGACACCTCATGGCCGTGATTTTTTTACCTCATTTTCTATAGTTAGTTGCTTAAAAGGTGTTATTTTACGTGTTAATGGGGATATACTGATGTGATTGAATTGATTTAAAGCCCCTGTGTTTGAGCATATGTACATTACATCTCCAGGTGTCAATACAGGTGATATTGGTTGTGTTGATGAAGCTTATCATGTCTTCATCGACTTCCCCCGCTACCATCATTGCCTCATGCGCGGCTCGTAATTTCTGTTGTGCTAGAACCGTAGAGAGCTGAGGGGTTAAGTCGAGTTATGGAGCCTCTTGTGATAACTGTGAGGTATAAAGCGTGGTAGTTGTCTGGGCAGCCATCAGTTCACCGCTACTATAAGCAGTGAGTAATGTGGAGTCAGATGTTTCCGGAGCTCAAGGTATCTTTATTAACATGCAAATCTTTACTATGCTCCTTTTCACTATCTGTCAGTGTACTAACAGGTATAATCTGCTGCATCTTTTCAGCCATTTTTGGGGATGACTTAAGTGGAATGCTTGTAGCATCCTCCTGAGACTTCTCAGGGTTGGAGGACCCTTCAGTGGCTTGATTGATTTGATTTGTGGACATGCACACGTTGTCAACTTGGATCAGTGAGCCTGAAATCTCTGATGGCATTTGTGCAGGAAGATTTCCTTCAAAGGGATCTGTCACTTTTGTTTCATTAGTACAACACTGGCGTATATCCGACGCCAGGGATACCGAACATTGGATTTTTTTATTTTAATAAAACCCCCATTCTGGCATACCGGGAGTAACGTTCTTTTAACGAGATTAGTAGATGAATGGTTATGCTCACCAGTGTTAGCCTTGCAGGCCATGCCTGTTTTTAATGTGTAAATACCAGCAGACAACTTAATGGCACAATAATGCAACCTTTTTTATAAAGGACACAGCATTAGCTCACCATAGTATTTCAGCATCCGCGCCTGCTCACAAGCTAGACAGCAAGACAGCCCACTCAGCAACCACTCACTCGAACACTACTAGTTACAAAAGCAACTAAAGGAAAAGGAAAAACAAAAATAAAACACCTATTCGGTTATTCTGAATAATGAACAAAGTCCAAATAGATCCTCAAATGCTTGCTAGATGGCTACCCAATCAGCTGCAGTATGGACAAATGTTCATTCCAAGCAACGTTTTTCAGCGGTCTCAGCATTTCCAGCAGCAAGACAGCCCACTCACCAACCACTCGCTCTAATGAATGTGCGCGCTGAACGCGCAGGAGCAGTGGTTATTTGGAGGCTGCTGGGAAGGTAGGCGGGCACGTTTGGTGGGAAAAAGCCCCTGAAAAAAATGACAGGTAAAAGGTTACAAAAGCAACCAATCAGCTACAGTATGGACATATGTGTGTTCCAAGCAGCATTTGTTCCCAGCAGCAAGACAGCCCAATCAGCAACCACTCGCTGGAAAGCACCTCCATATACATCCTTACCATCATACTCAGACACTCATGCACACAGCACACATACATTGCAGAACAGCCCAACCCATACCTTCTTTTGTCCAACAGACCCCAAAGAATTCCTACCAAAAAGCAAGTCCGTAGAAAGCAATGCAGAAGTAGAGCAAATCAAAATAAAATGGTCCGAAATAAGCAACCTTCACTAGCAGAATTTGTACATTTTTTTTTCAAACAAAACATCTAATACAGTCATTAAGTGAAACAAAACAAGCTTCCAGTACAGAAACTTTGCCTCCTCTTTCAAAATGTAAAACGAAACAGAAACTGATTAACAGGAATTCAACTACCACTACTGCTAACACTGCTCCTATAAATTTTGATGTAGTGGCAAGTATCCATACAAAAAAAAGTATTTTACAAAAAACAGGAGAGAAATCATGCACAACCCTTAAAACGTACCGTAGAAAATGAATCTTAGAAGCTCTCATAGACAGTGCAATCCTTATCAAAAGGAAGTTATTTATTTTAGTGTTAAACAGAATGAAACCACTAACAAAACTAACTTCTAAACTACAAAAAGACTTCTCAATAAACGGAATGTCAACAAAAATAACTGCTTAAATATCTGTGGAGGTGAATGGAGTCCCACCACGAGCACAGAAGCATATTTCAATGAAGAAGCATACAAACAAAAGCAAACAAACACAATTGCCATACATAGCAGTGGACGAGGGTATGAAAAACTTAATAATACCATAATGGAACAAAAAATGCTGCTTACAAAAATATCCCCAGAATACTCAGTATCACCTCTCCATCCAACTGAACCAAAACGTCCAGTGTACAAATTGCCGTGCATGTCAATGTGTAACATTGACACAAAATCTTTCGAATTTTTATGCCAGTTCCTCAATCAGTATGTGAAAGGCAAAGACAAATTCAAAATGAAACTCCTACAAAATATGGATACCTGTCGAGTGCGCAAATTCACAGGACTACAAGGAAATTCATTAGCCTGCATTTCAGGACCTATTTGCAAAAGCACCTTCCATCATGTAAAATGATATCAACACATTATTCAACTATAAGAAATCTAGTCCATAAACTGTACTATGCGAAAAATCCTGCTTTAGCATTAGGCAATTTCAATAACAATCTTCTACATGGTAGAGCCAAAGACCTACTCGAAGAAATAGATCATATCCAGAGAAAATATTTTGGAAGTGAAAGCCACTTACAAAATGCAATAGCTTTACAACAGACTAGGAACAATTGTACAAATGGCAATCTTCTACTACACACATACAAAAAAGAAATACTAAAATTTAAAAGTACATCTGCTGAAGTACCAAACCATGTTTGTATGTGTTGCCGCAGAACTTTTTATAAAAGTAGCACAAAAACTGTAGACATAATTTACAAAATAGAAGACAATGAAGATTCCAAATGGTTTGAATTAGCTCTCTACCTTATAGCAGAAAACAAATATGAAATAACTGACCCCTTAATACTTTGCAGTTACTGCAATGCAAAAATTGACAACAACCAAACTCCTTCACGTGCTATCACAAATAACTTGGAATTATTCCCACTACCAAAACCCCTGCAACAACTCATTTTTTATGAGAGCATCATAATTCAATCAGTGCACCCATTTCAAGCAATAATAAGCCTTCAACCAAAAACAGCAAAATTATCTCCCTCTGAATTAGTGAAAGGCATTTGTGGCAAAGTAGTTTATTTACCATTAGATCTGAAAGAAAATGTATACACTCTGGGTGTTCAACATCCAACAGATCAGTCTTTATTGTCTTAGTAAATGGTGTACCTACAAAAGACAAAACAATTTGGCAACGACTCGTGGACTTACATAAAGTTACAGAAGCCTTGCAATATCTAAAACACAATAATGAATACTACAAATTAATTAATATTGAAGAAAACCTGAGGGAAACCACTGAAATAATTCAAGAGTCACCAGATTCTGGTCAATTTCAACTTCTAGATCCTGCTACAGTATCCAATATTTTAGACCATTATACAATTAATCCATTACACTCTAAAGACACCATGGATGATGCACTAGAAAAGTACCAAATGTGACAAACCAAAGGATCACCAATCAGCATATTGTGTGATAAGAAACCTTGTCCCAACTCACTTGGTTTGTTACATCAAGTTGTGCAGAATATGCATGGGAAGATTTACATGATTTCCTACGCATATCAAACAAAAAACAAAACAAACATAGATATACTAACACCTGGAGAACTATGCTCTCTAGATCCTGTTAATGTTTCAAAATATTTCCATCATTGCTTCATCGCTATGCTACACTTTATTTGTAATAAAACTGTTCCCCCCCTCAGTGAAGTGCAACACTTCTTTTGGAAAAGGGAATACCAAGCCAGAGGAGCACCACATATCCACATGCTATTATGGATTAAAGATGCTTATAAATTTGGTCAAGACAGTGATGCCACTGTTTTACAGTTTATCGAAAAATATGTCACTTGTGAAATTCCTTCACAAACAACAAATAATGACCTTCATCGACAAATTTTACAAAGACACACATGTGGAAAATATTGTTGTCGCAAATACAAAAACAAAGGGAAATACAACACAAAATGACACTTTGGTTTCCCTAGACCAGTTACAGCAACAGGTCAAGTAAACAACTTCATCTCTTCAGTTACACATAGTGTTAAAGGTAAATCACCTAAGAACACATATTACATAAAAAGAACAGAATAAGCAAATATATATCAATGATTACAATGCAATCGTTGCCCTCTTATGGAATGCAAACATAGATGTGCAGTACATTGCAGATAATTCCACTGCAGATGCACAATATGTTACAGCCTACTTAACCAAAGCAGAAAAAAACAGAGCTTAAAGACCTCAGGGATGAGCTATCATCTGAGAAAACACTGTCTCAGAAATTATACAGTTTAGGCATAAAAATGCTCTCTCATAGAGAATGTGGCTGCTATGAAGCTGCCAACCGTTTTACCAGTACTGCTCTGTATGGAAAATATAGTATGGCTAAGTTTTGGTCCTGCTAAATCTAGAAAAAGAGTTCTCAAATCATACGAAGACATAGAAACAACAGCCAAAAATTATCCCAACAGCCAATACATTTTAAAAAACAATTTACTAGACGCATACTACCCAAACAGGAGTACCACTTTGGAAACCATGTGTCTATACCACATAGCCCAAAACTTCACATACAAAAAGAATATACATCCAGATGAAAACAAAGGTAGATACAGAGTGACAAATTGTGAAGGCAGCTTAATGAAACTTACCAAACAAAGCTTAATTAATCATATCAAATTGTCATTAAAAACTCCTCAACATAAAGAACTATATCACATATGCCTGCTACAATATTTTAAACCATGGAGAAAAGAAGAAGAGTTACTAGCTATCTATGACTCCTATGAAGACGCTTTCAAAGCAAATGAAAGCACTATAACAGATGTAAACTTTACACAGTACAAAACAATGTTGCCCAATGAACAGCAACACAAAGAAGAACTCCAGGCCCAACTAGATAAGGACACTCCGGACAGTAGTCAACCTTCTGTAACAGGAAGCCAAGAACCACTGGGACAGCCAAGAATAGCAAATGAGGCGGAATTAGCTATGACAGAAGTAGCAAACACCATGTCTCACTATGAAGAAGATACTGAAGACTTCACTGTACTGAAATCAAAATTGAATAATTAGCAGTGTAGCATTTTTCAAGAAGTAACAAAAGAAATTGAACATGGTGTACAACATGAAAATAAAAAGTGTACCTGACAAAACTGCAAGCCTATATTGCTATACGTCAGTGGTCAAGCTGGTTCAGGAAAAACATTCTTAATCAAAATCATCATCAAGTTCCTTCAACAATTGAGAAACAATGAACTGTCAGCTGTTGTAACTGCCCCCACAGGTTTATCTAGCTACAACATAGGCAGTGTCACTTTACACCAATTACTACTCCTTCCAGTAGAACACCAAAACAAATTAGATTATTACAAACTTTCTAATGGAACTATGCAGAGTTTTGAAACAAATGAAAATGCTACTAATAGATGAAGTGAGCATGGTCTCCAACCTAATGTTGGCTTTGATTCACCTCACATTACAAGAAGTACTCAAAACAGACTATGAAGAGCTCTTTGGAGGAAAACATTATTGTTTTCAGAGATCGTCTTCAATTGACACGTGAAAACCTTAGGGCACAAACTCTGCTGTAAAACTGTTGGCAGCATAGGAAATGTCAACCTTTGGCAAGTTTTCCAATACAGAGAATTAACAGAAAACAAGTTCCAGTCTGTAGACGTCACATACACCAACATTTTGAAATGTATTAGAGTTGGTGTGTTCAAGAAGCACAATCTATATTAAAAACCCGACACATCCATGCACTCTTTGGCCATAACACATGTGCTACTGATGTCATGGAAAAATTAGCACAAAAAATGTCAATTGTATGTCCTTGATGCCAACTCTTGCAAACTGTTCAAAATTCAATGAAACAATGTTAAAAAAATAAATGCAACCAATAATTGAAATTTGTTCCACAGACAAACTGGACGTACATGGTATGACACTACCCATGTATCAACAAGCCACAACAAGACTAAATTACCTTACAAAAGTCTATCTCCAACACAGCTGGTTTGGAAAACAATATTAAAATTATCTTTCAACTGTAGAATAATGCTTAATCGTCACATTGACATGGAGCAAGGACTAGTTAATGGAGCACTTGGTACAGTTGTTGGCTTTCAAACATACCCATGTGACAACAACATTCAGTTTGTCAATATTATCCTTCACAAACTATCAGAAGTAAAAAGGATAGGATGCTCAACAGTCCAAATCCTTCTTTTCAAAGACATGTATGTACGCAGAGAACAATTTTCTCTAACTCTAGCATATGCAGTCACCATTCGCAAATCACAAGGTCTTACTCTAGATAAAGCTTTGATAGATATTGGGAACACAGTCTTTAAAGAAGGCATGAGCTTTGTAGCACTATCACACTTACTCAGACTTGACGGTCTATTTCTAATCAACTTTGATGCAAGTAAAGTCAATGTGGCTATTCCTTGCATTTTAGAGTACAATAGACTTTGTTCACTGTACACCCCATCTAAAAACCTATCCTGTTCCACAAAAAGCAAAACGTTGTAAAAGAAAACTACATCAAACAGAAACAAAACAGGATCTCACTGCAAATCCTCCAAAGAGAGTAAAAGAAGCTAATACTTCATCAATTACTACAACCAAAGAAGAACCTACTGCTCAAACTAACTCAGGTACTTCTTCAAAGAAGCAGCACACACTCTGAAAAAATGACTTGGACACAGAACTAGCAGGTCCATTCAAATTTTCAAATATAACTGGTGTAAATTGCTACGCAAATGTAGCAATACATATTCTATTCCAATTGCCACCAATTATTGCCAACATTTACTTACACAATACAGATCAATTGTGTTTGAAAATGTTAGTCCTTCATAGAAATGAAACCAACAATCCTGACAACACCTACAGTGTTCATGGAATAAGACAAGAATTGGACTACTGTGCTGGAATGGCCAAATTCACTATAAACTCACAAGAAGATCCACAAGAATTTCTAATGTACTTGTATTTCTACAAGTACTGGAAAACAAAAACATACCTATAAATGAAATCTTTCAGATTTAATACATGTGGAAACATACAAGCTCTATCTGCAACCATGTGGCACAGGAACACATCTCTAATGATCACTTAGTGTATGTATCAATACCTAACTGCAAATCCATTCCATTTCAGCAACTTGTACAAAATGCAAACCATGGCAGATTATGTACTAGTTGCAATTCAGATAATCGCTCCACCTTATGAACACAAACACATAGGGCCTCATTACACGTTGTCCGGTAAAAATCGGAATTTAACGGCATGGTGCTATCAGCGTGTCCACCCTCGCAAGAGGCCGCTAATAGCGTCCCATTACGAGTACGCGGACACGAGCATAGCGCCATGCCGTAAATGACCGTACCGCCCTGCCGTTAAATCCCCCAAAATGCCCCTTACCGGCATCGTCCAAACCGTCGATATCGTCTCCGCCCTCCCGCCACCTGTAAATAGCGGTCACCGCTATTACCGGTCACCGTTACAAAGCGGAACCGGAAATTACGCCATCGCACAGGAACGGGAAAGAGCACGGTGGCCATCTTTAAAAACACAATCCATTGCTATCCTCTGCATCCAGGACATATATCCAGGGAACTCTGACCAGGAACCATACCGGATAGCCCCAAGATGCCGAAGGCCCTAAAAAAAACTGCAGAACGTCAGCGCAAAGAAAGATTCTCCAATGAGGAGATTCTGATGCTGACCACCACACTTGCTGCCAATGCAGAAGTAGTGTTCGTGAATGACATGCGGAGGGAGGCACTCCTTAAGAAAAAGGCCATCGGGGCCGAAGTTGCACAAAAAGTCAGTGCGGTGGGCACTATCTCCCGGAGTGTAAAGGACTGCCGCAAGAGGTGGGACGACCTCCGGGTCCGTGTGCGGAATATATTAACAGTGAACCGCAACATGGCAATGGGCACAGGAGGTGGTGCAGAGTCCCCATTGAAGCTGAAGGAGTGGGAGGAGATATGTGCCTCCACGATTGGGGTCGAATCGATTGAAGGGGTCGGAGATATGGAGCATGGCGTGCCCAATACATCTGATGGAGGTGAGTGAATACACCAAACAATGAAAGGGTGAGGGGTTCCCCAATCATGTGTCCATATGAATGCCGTGGATCCAGCCACAAACAGACATGCATGCCTCACCACATACCTGTCCAAGACAGGGCCACTCATGCATGAGCCAGCCAACATCCCCGTTAATTGCCTCCACAATGAAAAGCCCCGAATGCATTGGACGGCATGACGTATACCTCCTGCATAAGTCAGGTCGACCCATAGATGATGATTTACCCCTTTTCTCACCCCTGCATGTTCACACACGGATACTGAGGAGGCACGCACCTCAACACCTGCTTCCGCACCCAGGAAAAAGGCCAGAAGGGATGCCACGGGGGACACCACCACATCCTTTAGGGGACCCGGGAGGAGTGACTTGGTTCAAAGGGAGAAAGGCAACAGGTGCAGCAGTTCCACACAGCCAGAGGCCATGCCTGCTGTCGTTGTGGCACCCACAGGAGTGTGCCTCCCAGCTAGTGAGGGCAGCATTGGGGAAGTGCACTCTGCTGCCACCAGCTCAACGGGCGAGGCAGCAGCCACTGCCCCAGGTTCGGAAGCGGAGGTAGAACCTGCCATTGAGGATCAGAGTCAGAGCCCCATACCGACACGCACATCACTGTCAAGCACGATCTTCTCACCAGGTCCGTTTAGCCAAGGTGGAACATACACCCACCCACCCACATGATGTGTCAAGGGGCACACAGGTACCCACACCTGATGACAGTGCAATGGATCCAGGCGCATCAGCCATGCCACCAGCAGCCGACATGCAACATGGGCTCTCAGCTGTGATACAGAGGCATGCACCACCCGCATCTGCACTGAATTGGGCCTACTAAAACAGGCCATGAACCGCATTGCAGATGCAATTGAGCGCAGATGCCCGCTACCAACCACGGATGAACAGGGCCCCGCCTCCTCAGGGAGTTCACGTCACACTAGCCCCCTACGCCGGTCCATGCGCAACCTGAGGCGCCCCACATCGCAGGCATCCGAACACGGAGCAGGCACTGACAAATAGGGCCATCAGGGACTATCGGCCACATGTGGGGAAGGGCACAATCACGCCTGGAGGCTCACGTGGGAGTGTTGTGGGGTGAGGGGG
This sequence comes from Ambystoma mexicanum, assembly GCF_040938575.1. Taxonomy (NCBI): domain Eukaryota; kingdom Metazoa; phylum Chordata; class Amphibia; order Caudata; family Ambystomatidae; genus Ambystoma; species Ambystoma mexicanum. Next base: position 123,061,837 of record NC_090931.1, on the reverse strand, counting down.
GTAAGGGTGTATTCAGGGGTGTTGTGGGGGGAGGGGGGTAACGGTGTATTCGGGGGTGTTGTGGGGGGAGGGGGGAAAGGGCGTTTGCACAGTTGGGGACAAACACTTTCTGTTCATATTATGTTTGAAATACACTGTTCTGAGGTTGAAACACAGGCCTGGTCTCCATCATTGTGTATGTGTGATTTTCTTTGGGACAGGGGCCTTTATGAGCTTCAAAATGGGCACAATGGCAACAATGCACATCTCTCCATCCATGATATCCCACCTTTGTACCTGATGCTATTCCAGATTCAGATGCTGACTCAGATCCTGTTCCGCCGTGCCATCGCCTCTTGCATGTCCTGGCGGGGCACTTCACCCATACTCATCCACATCCACATCATACTCATCTGGTGTTTGCATGGTGGCATGGGCACATTCTATCCGATGAGCCTTACACATGCCATGGTCATCTTCGCCTTGAATCCGGGGGTTTGTTGGCTGCCCTTGTGGTATTTCTGGGTGCCCTGGTGGTGCTTGCTGCGCCAGTCTTGCCCTCCTCCTCCTCCTCCTTCGTCTCATCTGTGCTGCCTGTTGTTGTTGCTGCACTGCAATAATGTACACAAGCCCATGTCATGCTGCTGGTATTGGGACCATCTTGCTGTGGGAAGGGGTTTGGGAAGGGATGTGGTGTGCTCTTTAGTACTGCCTGTCTCCATTGCCTCCACCTGTGCTGATTGTGTCCACCTGTGGCAGATGGGAAACTGCTCAGGTCTGTTAACGTGTGGTTTTCGATGCTGTAATTGGCGCTGTGCCAGTAACTGCCTTTTGGGTCTTTGGGATGCCGGTATTGCCATGTACGCATGGGTTGTGATTGCGGCTATTAGCGCCATGGCGCTATTTACGGTGTGGGGGTCGCGCGCACATGGCACTGCCGCTATTAGTGGCACCGTACTTTACGGGTGCGCTAATAGCGGTGGGTCCGGGTCGTGATCGGCTTGGGAAAATAACATAGCCGGTATTTCGTTACCGGTAACGGTATTCCCTTACCGGACAATGTGCAATGAGGCCCATAGTAAATACGTAATACTAATGCTTTTACGTCACAAATCAGATGGTACCAAAAACAACTGCAAGCTGACTGGATTCACATATGGTCAAGTATCACTTGGTAAGAAAACCTTCACAACAATAGGTATAATCTACCACGCAGGAGCCACAACCAATGCAGGTCACTACACTGCATATATAAGAAAGAATTGTGGATGGTTTGAATGTAATGATAGTACCATAACTCTAAAGCAGAGATTACCAGCAAATCTTGTAAACGATTATTTAATATTCTTAAAACCAAAATGTAATAACTAATCTGTGCATAAACATTAACAAAACTTCAATTAGAAAACTATAAACAGTTAGAATACGCCAACAGGTATCTAACTGCCCCAAGATTCTGCAACAACCCAACAGATAGATTAATAACTTGAAAATATAAATAAAAAACTATAACCAGTTAGAATATGCCAACAGGTATCTGCAACCATATGGCAGAGGAACAAATCCCTAATGAACCCTTTGTGTATGTATAAATACCTAACTGTGAATCCATTCCATTTCAGCAACTTGTACAAAATGCCAACCATGGCAGATTATGTACTACCTGAAATTCAGATAATCGCTCCACCTTACAAATACAAACACATAGTAAATATGTAATACTAATTATTTTACGTTACTATGCAGATGGTACCAAAAACAACTGCAAGCTGACTGGATTCACACATTGTCAAGTATCACTTGGTAAGAAAACCTTCACAACAATCGGTATAATCTACCACGCAGGAGCCACAACCAATGCAGGTCACTACACTGCATATATAAAAAAGAATTGTGGATGGTTCGAATGTACTACTAGTACCATTACTCTAGAGCAGAGATTACCAGCAAATCTTATAAACGCGTATTCAATATTCTTAAAACCAAAATGTAATAACTCATCTGTGCATAAACATTAACAAAACGTCAATTAGAAAACTATAAACAGTTAGAATACGCCAAAAGGTATCTAACAGCTCCAAGATTCTGCAACAACCAAACAGATAAATCAATACCACAAAAATATAAGAAGAAATAAACAGTTAGAATATGCCAACAGGTATCTAACTGCCCCAAAAAATCTGCAACAAGCCAACAGATAGAACATTAGCCAGAAACAACAAATAAACACTAAAAACAAAGAAATACATATATTGGAACAAAAAAAAAAAGGTTTTATTTAATCCAGCATGGATTATTTTTCCCACAGACCCAATGATTTAATAAACAAACACAGAAACTGAGCAAATTGCACAGTACACTGGTTTGTAAACTACTAAATATGAGGGTCGAAATAATGCAGAAATGTCTATTATGCAATGCAATAACTCATTATGAACTACCAACACTAACATGATCTTTTCTTTTATGACAGAAATTGAAAAAGAATATCTGCTCCAGTTACCCAAGTCATGAAATAAATATATCCAATCACAAAAAAATCAAACAATAAGTATATAATTATTCAACTCACAAATACTGCTCCATAACACAACCATTGAAGCAAACATCTAACCATACACCACAATCCAAAATGTTTACTTCCATGGATATGTTATACTGCAGTGCTTGTTACCAAACTCTTCAATCTTAATTGCATGACTTAGCCAGAACTTTACATACAAATTATACAAATCAAACAGTACACAAACTTTAGATTTGTGGATATTTGATGGATGTTTGATTCTATGGGTGTGTAATGCTGTGGTGGTTGTGACCAGTGCCTAGAGTCTTGGGTGCACGGCCTACAGCCTACGGCCTTCGGCCATGCACCCAAGACTCTAGGCCCTGGCCAGAACCACCGCAGCATAACACACCAATCAAATCAAACATTTTAACTGTGCTTTATTGGCTACTTATACAGGTTATTAAATACAATCAACACTGTACTAACAACCCAAAACCAATGTCATACTAAAGTAAAATAGTCAGAAATTGTTTTTTTTTATGTCCGCGGACTACCACGGTGACTGCGGACATGACAAACACATCGGGGGCACCTGCCACCTAAACAAATACAGCATTTGACCCATCTCTTACTCCCCCACCCTTCCCAACCACTCTTACACACCAACACACTCCCCAAAGTTGTATTTTGCCATCGTTCGTCGCTGCACTCTCCGCGGACCCAAGATGGAGGATGCATCAAAACAATAAGATGCACCTCACACTTCAACCCAGCCAATCAACAAACACATTGCAGGTCTGCAGACGTGACGCAAGCCTATTAGCCAATCAGTGTCCTGTCCGCGTAATTTTTTTAGACCTACATTTTGGTCACTTTAAAAAAAAGAACTACTGGACAGATTTACACCACATTTTCAAAAACACGCTTTTGCAACCAAGCCGCTGCTCCTGTGACAAATCTGATGCAAATCCGTCCAGCGGTTTGAGCTGTAGGCATGAGCAAAGCTTTTTCCCCATTCACTCTAAGGGGAAAAAAGAAAATTTGGGACCCCATTATAACTCTGCCCCCCCTGTACCAAACCTCACTAAACTTTGCAAGAAAATTCAGAGTGGGCCATATACTTTTTTTTGAAAAGTTTGGTGATGATTCTTCCAGGGAGAGCGAAGTTATAAGCCGCCCAAAAAGTGTTCTTCCTATGGGATTAGCAACTTAACCATAACTACACGGCCACTACCGTGGGCCGTGTAATATATATTGGTGCTTGCCGCAATCTATTCACTATAAAGCTCGCCTCAAGATTACGTTGTCTGCTTGCGTTTCTTTTGCATCTGTACACAAATAAACTAACTTGATATCTTCATCTGTCTCTGTGGCATAAGCTTCTTCACCTTGATCCCAAGATTTCACTTATACTTGATACTTTCTTGATGCCTTATGGAATATCTTCATTCTGGTGGTTGAGGTGGGGGTACTTGGCTCCTTCTCTACAGACCAATTCACCAAGCAAGAAGGGAAGCTGGCAAGCGTTCCCCATTCAACTCCAAAAGATGAAAGGCTGATATGGCCTTGCCTCGGATCACAAAACGTGACCTAAACGTTACTCATAAATCATTGCAGAACGTGCATTAACACACTGGGGGTCATTATGACATGGGCGCAAAGGGATACCAGGCGCCGGTAATGACACTGGTGCCGGTAATCCCTTTGCGCCCTATCCCGAGGTCCCTTTGCGGGTCCCACCCTTAACGCCTGGTTTTACCAGGTGTTATGGACGGGACCCGCAAAGAGATACCGGGGTCAATACGGTACCGCAATTTGCGGTACCGTTATTGACGCCTTCCCATTGAGCCTTATGGGGGCTCAAATAGGAATGGGGAATGGCTTTTCAAATGGGGACTTACCGGTCCCGTAATGGTCGGAATAGACCAGTAAATCCCCATACCACCAAGTCGGTGGCGGTACCGGTATTGGTGCTAGTCATGTCGCTAATAGCGCCATGACTAGCACCAACCTCGGAATGAGGGCCAATGTCTTATCTTGAGGCTCTTCTGTAGTAGTCCGCACCAGAAACTACACTTAGCATTCAAACCCATGGTCGAGATGTCACGCAAAGATCACTGAATCAAACGTGCAACCTACGGATGAATCTTTAAAGTGAAATCGGCATGACAGGTAGGGCTGCACCTAACTACGGCTCTCGTACACTGTTGAGGCTGCTCCTTACTCCATGTCTTACATGCCAGCACTGCTGCTACCCAAACAGCGGGTAGACAGTCCAGCAGCCCTGCACGCTGAAATTAGGAATCATGTTTGACCGATAATATTAGCTTACCCCATCTTAAGTCTGCTCCTAAGTTTGCTTTTCTTATCTCCTTTGTAACCGGTCATGCATAATTAAATCCTCTTCTGTATGAGTTTGCCTGTGAAGGTAAGAGATAATAATTCTTGTGTAAAAGCTGTCTGCTAATACGCTTCTTATGAAGTTACATATAGGGCTAACCACAAGATATAAGCCGATCTACCAGACATACATAGTATTGAAGCTTATATCGGCTTTTTCGTGAAGACATTAGTAAAGGCATTGTGGTTGTGACAACTGTATCTGTTGTAGCCACCAAGCCTGTTGAGGCAATAAGTATGAGCATTCATTGTATACACCACACAATAATCATATATTTACTGCATGAGCTACAATTAGCACCAACGATTTTAGTATTCATACCTTTCCTATGGCATCTTAACATATTGTTTTTCGTATTAATTGTGACCATCAAGAGCCGAGAGAAGGTAGCCAGGGATGTCATTTCACCAAAATGTCAGCCATAGCAGAAGTGACATTACATGCACCGTGACCTCTTAAACCATCACAGTTAGTGATGTAATTTTACCCCACCCCGAAGTGATATCATGGGAAAGCGATGGAGCACAACCTTTCATCCCACAACAAAACAGGAAGTGGCATCACATAGCATTGTTTCTGAGTACAATACGAAAAATATGGTTATGATATCACTGTAAAGTGATATATATTTCATACAAGAATGGATCACCATATGTATCTTTAATATCAGTGCGTATAGGCCCTTATTACCAAATCACTATGAGTGTAAGCAGACGTCCATGGCTAAACAAAAGCTTAAGCGCTTCATATAGAATAAATATACATACAATATCACCCAACCTGTGTTGGTACTCATTTATCAACCTGAGCAGGATGAAAGGCAGAGTTGACCTTGCTGGGAGTCGAACCTTCAGATCACACATATTGCAGCAGCCAGCACTCAACCCACTGAGCTATCTTCCCTGCTATAGCTAGCAGAAAACCAGCCGCTTCAGAATCAAAGTGCCACAGCCCATGAGCCTTAATTAAAAAAAAAAAAAGAAAAAGAAAATAAAAACGTTTAACATTTTTTTTTAGGGGTACCAAGGGAGACCACAGGAGTGGCAAGGGAGACCTCAGAGGTCACAGTTGAGACCCCTGGCGACCCCTAAATGAGATCCATGAAGGTAGCTCATTGATATGATGTGATGTGGCATTTTAACACACATGTACACAAGTGTTTCTAGGCGTGACAAACATCCTGCATATGCAAGAGTGGAGTAATTTTCAAATAAGTATGGGATTACAAAAACGCTGTGCCTGTTTGCTCTATAACAGGAAATGCTCATGCACTTGTTAACAAGAGAGCCATCATATAACATCGGCACGTCTTGAAGCAGTGGGCCTCATTATAGGTTTGCTGGTCCGGTAACTACAGTACCGGTAAGCTTGCCGTTAACACAGTTACCGACGAGTTCTGCTCACGGGTGCCATTATGGCTGCAAGGTCTGACCTGGTGGCCGTACCGGCATCCGCGAGCAGAGCATGTCGGATGCACCGGTACCATTCAGAATGGTGCCGGTGCATCCGACATCCCCATTTAGCCCCATGGATTTAAATGGCAATGGGGGCATTCCATTCTGGCACCCGCAAATGAACAATTACCGGGTCTGGCAGGGCCGTAATGACCCAGTAATTGCCCATTCACGGGTGCCAGAATTTTTCTGAAGTTTGGCAGCACCCTGCCGGTTTTACAGGCAAGGCTACCGCCAAACTTATAATGAGGCCCAGTGTGTCTTTACAGGTTGCTTTGCCTGTCTGCTCTATAGAAAAGAGCTATACAATGCTGTTCGTGAGAGCGTCCATCATTAAGCTGCACACGGCCAAGAGCAGCAATTAGGTATTGCATGTTGCCTTGAGATTCTATGTATAAGCGTTTACAGAAAGTTGGAAAATACAGGGGCAAGAAGAAAAGGACCACCACAGCCGTTATCTGCAATCTCATATGGCGATTGGGCTCCATATTCCTTATTGTTAGATTAAATACTAGGATATGGGCGCATGTCATGTGTCCTGATGTTGGGCCCCAAGGCATTATATTATGGACACTGTTTTCCTATTGTGGATGTTGCAAACTGCATTACGCATTATGTTGCGAGTTGCCGTTTTAGGATGCAACTCACTTCCGATCTGATTGTGATAAAGCACGAGGATAAACATGATTGGCACCAGTGTAACGTGCATAGTGCAAGCCTGCATTAGGCATTGCAAAGCATGTTATGCCATTCGACACTGCTGATGCAGCATTGAGAAACATGCATACTTGTAACTTCAGCGTCATAGAAAAAACAGAAAGAAAAGAAAAACAACCGCTCCTTTCTTCGTTTACACAGGATTACAGCGCCCCTTCCTCTTCAATAAATACGTGTTTTATGGTAAAAAAAAAAAAAATCACGTGTAAAGCAACACACCCCCCAAACAGAAGACAGCATGTTCACAAACAGCAATTAAATAATGCTGTAAAATAAAATTGACCCTCTTTTTACTCACACAAAGGCAATAAATGGGAACTGCAAGATCAAAACCAGAGTCAGTGCATGCACCATACAACAAAAGAAATTAACATCTTTACTGATCGAATGCTGAAATAAAATGGCTGCCCTCGTACAGAAACACAGACTGCAGAACCAATGACATCCTCCTGAAATCATTATCTGCAGAGCCAATCAGGCCATGTTTACATCACGAGGCACTAGAACGCCACCCACAAATCAGTAGACGTGACGTGGACCCCTTGCTCACTGTTCTTAGAGTGGCACCAGTTTCACCTCACTGATGATGCCCAACAAGGCTGAAACACGTGTATGGGGTTGCGTTGGTACTCTTGTTCAGAGGAGAATTGCCTAGCATTTCGGTGCTGGACTGCCCCTGGCAGGTCAAAGACTGATATGCGGGGAAATTTCTGCTCTGTGAAAAGAACAGTGAGCTAAAGACTTGGTTGAGACTCTCCCAGGGGCCATCCACCCAAGAACAAGTCAATGGGCTGTGTTCGTGCTGGCAGAGAGTTTCCCAGACCCCCATTCTTTTGCATAAATTAACTTTGGGTCTAACCCTAAGTTACCAGGGCGATCCAGACGTGGACCCCTTGCTCACTTTTCTTAGAGAGGCGCAGCTTCACCTCACTGATGATGCCCAACAAGGCTGAAACATGTGTATGGGGTTGCTGTGGTACTCTTGTTCAGAGGAGAATTGCCTAGCATTTCGGTGCTGGACTGCCCCTGGCAGAACAAAGACTGATATGCGGGGAAATTTCTGCTCTGTGAAAAGAACAGTGAGCTAAAGACTTGGTTGAGACTCTCCCAGGGGCCATCCACCCAAGAACAAGTAAATGGGCTGTGTTCGTGCTGGCAGAGAGTTTCCCAGACCCCCATTCTTTTGCATAAATTAACTTTGGGTCTAACCCTAAGTTACCAGGGCGATCCCGACGTGGACCCCTTGCTCACTGTTCTTAGAGAGGCGCAGCTTCACCTCACTGATGATGCCCAACAAGGCTGAAACACGTGTATGGGGTTGCTGTGGTACTCTTGCTCAGAGGAGAATTGCCTAGCATTTCGGTGCTGGACTGCCCCTGGCAGGACAAAGACTGATATGCGGGGAGATTTCTTCTCTGTGAAAAGAACAGTGAGCTAAAGACTTGGTTGAGACTCTCCCAGGGGCCATGCACCCAAGAAAAAGTCAATGGGCTGTGTTCGTGCTGGCAGAGAGTTTCCCAGACCCCCATTCTTTTGCATAAACTACATCAATCCATCCTCATATGTCAACATGCACTGAGAAGCATTACAAACCTGCATTCAAAGTCCCTATTTCAAGCTCTCATGTTAAAGCTCTTATTTTAATGACAATAGTTTTGGCTTAATAGCCAAAACTAAAAATTAAGGATGTACAGAATGGTGCGGTTATCAAAGTGAGGGAATTTCTTTGAGTGGTATTCCATTTCAGTTCATCCTCTCCAACCCAGGACTCCTCCATTCAACAGGGCAGTGGTCAAAGTGAGCGGGAGCGGTTGGGAGCGGTCGGGAGCGGTGCTCCTCTACTTTTTTTAATTAAGTTTTACTGTTCCTGTCCTTTTATTTGAAAAAGAAACTGTTCTGAAGTGGTTTTGTTTTAAAATAAAAGTGTAGGAAGAAGTTGAAACTTGCACATTCACTGCACTACAATGAACGTTCCCTTAAACAGCAGGTGCATGTGTTTGGGGGTTTGTATTGTGCATGGGAGTGGTGTGGTGATAGGGTTTGTGTGGAGGTGGTGCAGGCCAGCAGCAAACATAGTTCCACTACTTATGTTCGTACACTTTGACCACTGTATCAGGGCCACTTGAACAGACACCTGTGGCACCGCTGGCACACATCTTGCTCCACACCACTTCTAACCACTTACAAGGATGAAAATATAGGGTTGTTACATTGACTTATTCCCAAGCGCCCACATTTAACCAAAAAGGATGACAAATGACTCCCTTCTCGGTGTTCAAAAACTCCACATCTTGTGGTTTTATTCTTTCAGTTTTAGTGGGTTCTGGTGCCCTATGTGATTACACGTGTTTCGATGACTTGCTCATCTTTTTCAAATCATGGCTATTAGTATTCCACTGCCGTTACAAGCATCGGAGTAGGACCCGGTTGCCAGGCAACATCACTGTAGATTAGAAGTAGTCTGGCGGGGACGCCGAAAGTAGGAGGACATTTTGGTACGAGACTAATCAGCTAAGGTAAGCCTGCACGGGGGGCTTAAAACTAAAACTATTAAAACGGAGTTGAGGAACCAGATCCTCTGCTGTTACTTTCCCGTGCGACCCTGAAAAGTCAAACCAGAAACACAACGAAGGGCACTGAGGTCCAGCGACAGGATAACCCCACCCTAACCAGTTTCTCAAAATAAATATGAATCACTTACAAGGATGCCCTCTAGACATGCTCTAAGGCTCTCTATGCTACTTAGTGTAGCCTCTACACCAACCTCATTGCCCTTTCCTGTTCTAACCCCCACAATCTCTCCTCTGTCCTCCCCCTCATGCTGGCCCTCTTCTCCATCTCTGTTTCCTCCTCAATGTCTGCTACTTTACCTTATTGTATTGTATTGTTTATTTGATAATGCGCACAAAACCCAGGGGTAGCCGGGCGCAGCAGGTACAAGGTTACTTAAGCTTGGGTTACATACAGAGTATAGGCGAGAAACAACATAACAGTACAGTAAGACATATCAATACTTGCCGTGTGGCAGAAGAAAAAGAAAAATTAGCATATTGTAGTTTTGAAAGAGTGTGCAGGTCTGAGAACAGACGTCATTTTGGACAACAGTGTTATGGACATTGGGTGTCTCAGGAGTTAGTTGTCGTTTGTCCAGAGCCAATTTTTTACCTTGCGTCTAAAATTGGAGTAGGGTAAGTTGGCTCTTAGTGCAGTGGGTAATGCGTTCCAGGCCTGGGCAGCTTTGACAGGGAAGCTTACTCCGCCTGCTTTGGAGCGTCTGAATCTAGGGGTTTCGAGTAGGTAGTGGTTAGTAGCCCTGGTATGGTAGCCCTTATATTTCCCATCCAAGACCTTGAAGAGATGTGAGACCATCTCTCCCCTACTCTTCTTCCCCATACCTCTCCTCAACCCCTCTCGCCTATTATCTATCCTGGGTGTTCCCCTTCTCACCAATCTCAACCTCTATGCTGGCTCTCATTCTTCAGATAGGCAACCCCTTCTCCATGCGGTCCTATGTGCTCCTTTTTTAAACAAACCATCAAAGCTCTTTCACCTTTAATCTGCACTTATCTCTTTAACCTCCCCATCACTAATAGGAATCTCCCTAACTTGATTCAGTGTAGCCACTGTTCAATCTATCCTTCAGAAGCTCACTGCTGACACAGACAATCTTGGTAACTACTGGAGAGTTTCTCATTTCACTAACGACTTGAAGTCCTGCAAGCTTTGGTTTTTTAACAAAATCACCAGATATCTGGAATTTAACTACTGCCTATGCAAACTCCTTCAGTCTGAATTTCACAGTCAGCTTTCCACTGCAAAAGCCCTAAACCACATCTCCAACTTTCTTACTACTTCCACTTATCAACCCACCACCATCCTCATCTTCCTTCATCTACCCCCACTTAACACTTTGTATCATGCTGTTCCCCTCCTGGCCCTCTCTAACCTTGGTATCCATGACATTGAAATCACCTGGACTGTCTTCTTCCATATGATCAACCCTCTCCATCTTCTAGGACATGACATCTCCAAAGTCACCTGTCCCCATGGGGTTCCCCAAGGCCTATGATTGTCTACCTGGCTCCCTCGTTAAACTAATCATTTACTTTAGGTTTTCCAATCACCTGTGGATGAAACACAGATTTTATTTTCCTTTCCTCCCTTCAATCTTCTACCGCCTTACGGCTAACCCCCACTGGATGTTTTTTCACAGTGTTATGCTTCACCCTGTTAAAACTGAAGTCCTCTATAACTACTCCAAAAGACAAACCCACTTCCCCAGGACAATGGGGGTCATTATGAGTTGGGCGGGGAGGGAAAATTGTGGTGGAAATACAATATAATGCCACATTCCCACACCACCCAAGTACAAGTTTGGCGGAAACTCACAGGATTCCCCTCCAGCTATGAGCTAGAGGTAAATCTGCCGACTTTCTGCTCATTTTCTGTGGAATTACCATGGCTGTAATTCCACCAAATAAACCCATAAAGTCCAATGGACTGTGATAAAATGGGGATTTACTCCGCTACCGCCACTTGCAATCCGGCAGTAAATCCGCTGGACCAAATGACTGTAATGGTAATTCCGTTGGCTGTATTCTGGTAGATTTAAGACTGGAGTTCCCCTCAACTCCTAATGACCCCAATATCCAATCCCCCTGACCACCTCAGTCCCTCTCCCAAGGCTCTCTATCTTGAAGTCGTCTATGACATTGATCCAAAGCACTAGCACTTCATTGGTTCTACTTCTACTGATGTCCTCTTCTCATCAGTCAACATTAATACTTTTCTTCCCATCTATACTTTCTCTCCTCTCAACAAAATTCTCAACTTTGCAACTTGCTTCATCTATGACCTTCTTAATTCTTCATCCACCTCACCTCGCAGCTCTATTCTGGACACATCCATATGCCACAGTTAGGGACCCCTTTAAATAGTGGGCCCTTTAATGTTATGCCCCTAATTTCACATTTACTTCTACACCATTTTCCATCTTTTGTTAGCGGTTCATCAAATTTAGGATGAATAGTCTTTGGCCTTGTTTTATTTCTTCCTTTTGAGTATGTTTGTTATTTGACTTTTCAATATTCTAAGGTCCTGTGGTGTTACACCTCTGGTTATTTTTTATTCCAACATAGCCACCATTTTGAGGCATTCCTACCAGGAACCTTTTTTCAGTGTAGATCTTTATTACCTGTCATGTAGCTAGCCTTGTTCTCATCATTGTGGGTTTAGGTGTACTTTGATTCTCTGAATTTGTGTGTAGAATCTTTTGATCCTCATTCACCCACCCCCATTGTATTGACACGGGTCGACGAGCCATGTTATATAGAGTGAGGCTGGTTACATCCCTTTATAACAACACATTTTATGTAGAATGCACTTATATGGAAAACTTCACAACAAAAAACATAACCACCCAATTTCCCACCCCTAAAAACCCACCCCAACCATTTCCCCACAAGAATTAACCCTTTACCCCACCCCCACATACATTTCCGTTATGTTTTGTCATTGTAAATATTTCGGTATATGTGCATGTCCACATAAAATGTTCGTTATAAATACTGTTTACGAGTAAGGCTGGGGTTTCGATTTAAGCAATTGTTCGGGCCTACAAATTGGGCTACGGTGGCGTTACCACCTTCTGAAGCCCCCCAACGAGCATTTGTAGCTATTACTAGCCCAGCCTGATCTACTGTGCGCTAGCAGCGATGTATAGGTGTGAAATCAATCCTCATCTAACAGGACCGGTATGGAAACAGAGGATGGGGCTCTGCATGGAGACCATCTTCCAGTTCCTTAGCGGCCATGGAGCGCTGGTGAGGTGCAACGAGGTGCTGTGGCACAGACTGACATGAGTAGGGGTGGCGGGGTGCAGGGCCTCCCCTTCTTGTGCTGCTCCCAACTAGGGCTTGATCATGAGGTTCAGCCTGGGTTTGGAGCAATCCGATTGGTGGACGCACCCATCATGGGTGCTCATTATATTTTATTAGCATATGGGTGTCATTATTGCCCCCCATCTAGCCAATAGCTGCTGGTGGTCTGTATTCAGAAGCAGACAGAGAACAGAAAGCGCCTCTCTGCAGTCAAGAAACAGCAATGCAATTTCTCAGACTTTGGAAGGATCTTTTTTAATGCAAAAATGATAATAAAAGGTGCGTTCACTTTCGTATAAAAGATAAAATATTAATGTATCCATTAAACCAAATGCATGATCATGTTAAAACAGTCCCATTTGAACTACGCTTACAATTAAAGCGCTTTCCCTGTAAAGGCAACCTTGTCAATGTAATATTACAGTATAACATGTACATTCAATGTACAGCACACTTTGTCTATTCACTTTCATAACTATTAAAATAATGTTTTTTATTTCACTGCCATAACTTCATTAGGTACATTGATATTACCACTATGTACTAATAGCTTTATAGATCTCGGTAGGGTTCGTTATAGTTCATGATATCTCCCGAACTTATGAGCCATAACTTGGGGGCTGTTTCTTGGGTTCAAAGAGGGCAAAGGAAGAAATTGACCCAAAACAAAGAGGAAGGTGTGGGGCAATAAATAGTGGCAGGTAAACGGGAGGGGTGAATGCTTAGTAATAGACTGAGGGGACCAGATTCACAAAAAGCAGAGCAAATGATGTGCGCTGTTTACAGAAATGCGTGCGCCACCTTATTTTCAACGGTGACCGGAGCATTTCTGAAGGGGCAGGGCTGTAGCTGAAAGATAGACTGCCTATAACCCTTGCATACATTAGTGTCGAGAGCACGCTCCCTATGCCAATGTACGACAGGTTCCCCGGGTTCCATGTAATAATGTCACCACAAAAATCTCGCCATGCAAAAATATCGCTGAAAAATGGCCGTTTTTTGTGGCGACATTATTGCATGGAACATGCGGGGGACACCCCCGCAACCCCCAAACTTTTTTTTTTTCTTTTTTAAAAATGTGGTTTTTTTTTTGCCCCTGTCCCCATATATATGGTCACCCATATAATATCGCTGCAACCTTTTCCCGGCGATATTATTTACGGCGACCATATATATGGGGATAATATTACCTGATACCGTTCCCCGCAAACGCATTTCAATCAGAGGGGCCGTTAAAGTTCCCCTCTCAGTGAAATGACCGAGAAAAAAGCATTTCCATTCCCGTGTAGGAGGTGGACATTGTAGTTCTATCACACTTCAAAGAGACATCATGACAACATCAAATGACCCTGCCAGGTTATCTCCACTCTTGTCTTGCGTCTCACCACACTCCTTCTTTATCGCTCTTCCTGCTCTCTCCCCACTTCTTCTATTTTAGCTTATCTCTGCTCTCTTACACATCTCTGCGCTCTTTTCCTCCCTCGTTATTCTCCAAGCTTTCCTTCTATTTTAGCTTATCTCCACCCTCGTCCCCATCTCTGCACTCCTTTTTTCCTCGTGATTCCCCAAATCTTCCTTCTATTTTAGCTCATCTCCACTCTCTTCCCTATCTCTGCACTCTTTTTGCCTCGTTATTCCCCTAGCCTGGCTTCTATTTTAGCTCATCTCCACTCTCTTCCCAACTCTGCACTCTCTTGTTTCCATTATTCCCCAAGCCGCCCTTCTTTTTTAGCTTATCTCCCGTCTCTTCTCCCATCTCTGCACTCTCTTCCTCCCTCGTTATTCTCCAAGCCTTGCTTCTATTTTAGCTCATCTCCACTCTCTTCCCCATCTCTGCACTCTTTTTTCCCTCGTTATTCCCCAAACCTTCCTTCTATTTTAGATTATCTCCACTCTTTTACCACTCTTTTACCCATCTCCGCACTCTATTTTCCCTCGTTATTCACCAAGCCTTGCTTCTATTTTAGCTTATCTCCACTCTCTTCTCCCATCTTGTCACGCTCATCTGATTCCCACGGAGGCGCAGGTCCGGCTACGAGTGCTGATGCTTCTTCAATGGTGAAGCGATGGACAGGAAGGGCCCCTCTACTCTGGCTTTTCTGGCTCGTAGGAATATTCCCCTCAGGGTCTGGAAGGATGAGTTCTCCATCCTGCTTCTGATGCAGGGGCGCATTGAAACCCAGTTACTTCACTGGATTGAGGTTTGATGGGAGTTCAAATAAGCTTGACTATTCAGGTGAGGCGCTGTAAGAGTTCTGTAGCAAGTTCAAAAGTTCAAGCTTAATAATAATGTTCATTGTCTTATTGCAGCAAGCGCTAACGCTTATGTCTTTTTCCCCTTAGGGGCCGGGGTTCGGAATGCCGGAGATATGGCGCCGACCCGAAATGAAACGTGCAGTTCCAGTAAATGACAGGTAAGTTCTGGATGAGCGTTCTGGTAATGTCTTTGCATTCGCTCATTCAATCTCTTTGTCTTTTTTCCCCATAGGGGCCGGGGTCCGGAATGCCAGGAAGCGGCAGGACTCGAAATGAAATGGGAATGACCCAACAGGTAAGTCTTAGAAGGAAACTGAGCCTTCCCTATTCCCTTCCTTCTCTCACCTTGTGTTCTTGTCTTTTTCTCTCTAGGCTCTGGGAAGTGACTGCGGATCCGGATGATCGCTGCTGAAGATGGAGGCGCTCAGGAAAGTTGAGTGAAATGCAGCGCTGCAGCGATCGAAGCGAAATGCTTTTAAAATGATGTCTTCCCTTTCAGGATCGTCGGTGTGATGTCTCCGTGATGCAGCTTTAGCAGGTTAGGTCTTCTTTCTCTCCAATTCTCTCTTTTCTCCCCTTGCAGGTGACCCAGGATGTTGACAGGCGTGGCTGAAGTCCAGATGCAGGAGCTGACACGGTGAGCGTCCAGCTGCGAGGAGCAGAACAACGCAAAGCGTGAGTTGCTGATCGGGCGTGGTTTAAATAGCTTTGGAAGAAGTTCCAGGTATGTATCCTTCCACCGATCAGGTATGTATCCTTCCCTGACCACACCCAGGTGGAAAGTAGTCCCACAGGTAAAGTAGTTCCATTCAGGCCTCAAGAGGGCCTGGATGTAGCAGCATGGTCTGCATCAGGTAAGTGCACATTAAAACACTTGAACACATGTCTAGCTTTATGAGCCTGGCGCCTAAAGCGCCAGGACAGGGGTCTAACATGAGCCTGGCGCCTAAGGCGCCAGGACTGTGTCCAAAGGGCCCCAGCTTGGGCCCGCTGGCACTTCCCTGGGGGGAATGATGCCTGCCTCTGGGGTTGCTGGGTCAGACCTGGCTCCGTGGAGGTAGGCATCATGACACATCTCTGCACTCTCCTTCTCCCTCGTTATTCTTCCAACCTTCCTTCTATTTTAGCTTATTTCAACTCTCTTCGGCATCTGCATTCTATTTTCCATCGTTATTCCCCAAGCCCTCTCATAGTGTCAGCTTAAGTTTTCCTCCGCTCTCCCCTGGTGTCTCCCCACACTCCTTATTCTCGTTCTTCCTGCTCTCTCCCCACTCCTTCTGGCTTAGCTTTTCTCCACTCACCTTCTTTCGCTCCACTTTATTCGTTCTTGTTATTTCCCAACCCCTCTCACTTGTTCTGTATAGGCTTTTCTCCAGTCAACCCTTCCATTTGCCCAATCTCTTTTTTGTCATTCTGCCTCTCCTTCCTTACTCCTTTTCTTTCCACTTTCCTCCACTCTCCTCTCCCATTTCTTCCCTCTCCTCGTTCTAATAACCTCTGTTCTCTTCAATCCTTTTTTTAGCTTTACCACCCTCCCATTCCTCCACACTACTTTTCATCTCCTCTTATGTGTGCTGTTAAACCCTTAGTCCTTTCTACTTCTCTATTTCCTACCCCCCTGTATGCACCTATCGCATCCCCTCTCCTCTTCGTCCCCTTACATCTGTCACTGCCTACTCCTCTCCCATTGTTCCTACTATCAGAATCACAATTTGTATATGAAAGCGGTTCAGTATCTTCATAAAAGCGCATTAGGATACTGAACTCGGAACGATAGCTCAGAGGCAATGTGCTCACCTTGGATACAAGACTACACTGAGCAACGCAAGTTCGATCCCTGGGTCGGTGCGTTATAAATAACCAATCATATCAATTATACAATAAGGCTGCCAGCTACTCTATGCTTCTGTCCTCTCCCCTCGTCACCTAAGCACTGCACACTATCTCCCTCAGGGGCCACGGGTGCCGTGCAGCTACGTTGTGAATGTGATTCCCCCCGTCTCAACGCGCCACAATACAGAGAGCTCCACAGCCCACCTGCGCTCCATACAGGCCTGTGACATAGCAATGGAGCACAGCCAGCCCTGGTCTGGCAAGGCGAGTGTTCCAAGCTGGTTTCAACAGCCCTCGCCTGGCAGGAAGCACTCGAAAATCCCAAACTGTATCAACTAAACAAACACGCACTTTACAAGCTGGAGGAGGAAGGCACGCAATGCCCGCGTGACCAATTTTCAAACCTGACTTGCATCCAATATGGATTAAAAACAGTTTCACGGCCATAAACAGCTCTCAGTCTGTCGCAAAGCCCTCACGTGGTGGGCAAGGACAAACTAGGCACATGGCACACCAGGTGTCGGGACTGCACATCACGTGACGTGATGTTTTCACGGGTGTGTATATAGGATTTATTAGTCAATTTAAGAGCCTGGCAAGTGAGCAATCTATGAAACTCAATACACAGCATACTAAGATTTTTTAACACGGATTACATCTGTTTTAGCAACCAAACAGTGGATTTTATCATGATTCTTTCGTAGGAAGCATTTTGAAAGATGGCAGTGACGTGGGCCATTACAGCAATTGAGCTTTGGACTCCCTGCCCCTCTTCCTCTGCACGTACGAGGCTGGATACGGCTATGCCTTCCTTCTAGCCAATGGATGACTCTTGTGTCACAATTCAGTGGCAAAGAAACGCTGACCAGTGGAGGCGGGGCCCACCGAAAGCTAAGCCTGGCAGCTGTAACCCTTTAGCTTCTTCATAGTGGGGTATATGGATGTCCCCTGGGCAGGCTTGTGTCCTCTACCTCTGTGTCTTTGCTTCTGCTGCCACGTGCCACGTTAATGATTGCTTTAACATATGTAAATACACAGCTCTCCTAAGTGAGGAATGTTGCAGGCTCTTACCAAACCTTTGCTATTGGAGCCCCCAGCAACCCCGTCCCCAACCTAGGGGATACAGACGAGTACTCCCTTCTGCCTCAAAGTGGAAGGGGTTTAGGTTTAGCTGCTGATGAGTGGGACGAGAAATCAGGAGTTGGGGGTGGGGCTTATGGTTTATATATTTGACGTTGGGAGCTGTTACAGGCCAAGCGACACAGCCCCTTCAAGGAGAAACCGAAAGAAAGGACTGGGAAGGGTGGTGTGGGAGGAGGGGAGGGGGAAGGCGAAAAGAAGTCAGTTACTGTAAGGAAATAAAGGAGTGAAGATGTATCTGGTGTCTGTGCATTATTGCATGCCTGGGCCTACGCCCAAACGGAACAACTGGTGACGAGCGGCTGCACCCGGCCCGGAGGAGGCCGACCGGGGTGGAGAACCCAGCCCCAGAGCAGTGTGGTCGACGGAGGCAACACGCAGTGAGCCATCGGTGAATGGAGCCCAAGAGGACCAGTCTGGAGTGCAGGAGAAGCCCTGCGATGCTGGCGGTGCAGAGGACCATCAGCAGAGGAACAGAGAGGTCCCAGGACGTCTGGAGCCCAAGAGGACCAGTCCGGAGTGCAGGAGAGCCCTGTGGTGCTGTTGGTGCGGAGGACCATCAGCGAGGGAGCAGAGAGATCCCAGGACGTCCAGGAAGCGGCCATTGACAGGAAGACTGGCCCAGAGAAGCAAACACCCTGCAGCGACTGCAGCGAGGAGAAGGAAGGACCACAAGGAGCATGGCACAGAGACTGCCGGCGGCTGCAAAAGACACAGCAGCAGCCCGCCAGGACTGCATCGTGGGGGCGGAGAACCACGCGCAGCACACCGCAGAGACTTAAAACTGCTCCAGAAAGGTACGGAGGCAGCCAGAGGGGAGGGAACAGGCGGGAGAACACTCCGCCAGGAAAGCAGTGCATGATACGCACCTGCACAAAGAAGCCAATAAAAAGCGAGGATTATCAGTTAGCCCACAAGGAAAGGGCATTTCATAAGCCCACATACCCACTACAAAGCGAGGACTATCAACAAATAGCCCACAAGGAAAGGACAATCCAAGCCCACAGATCCACTAGAAAGCAAAGACAGCCAACAGATAACACACAAAGAAAGGGCAAGCCACAAGCCCAGAAATCCACTAGAAAGTGAGGATTTCTCACGGAGGAAAGACAATAGACACACACAGAAGGCCAACAGGAAGTGAACACAGGCCTTTCCCACCTACATCGCCACAGAGACGGCTAGCACAGAGGCACGTGCCCCGAGGACAAAAGATCACTAAAGAATAAACCAACACAAAAAAAAGTCACAATCAGGAAGCGCTGCAGCAGATGGGGCCAAACCAGCCGCAGCAGGGGTAACGCCCACAAACCCAGTATCATTTCTACGCCGCCCAAATCCATTCACGCTTGAGCCACAAGAAAACCAAGGCCTGAGGTGGCAGGAATCGATGGACGAATTTGAAGAGTTCATGAGGGCCGTGGGCAACCAAGATGCACCCAACAAGCTGGACATATTCACCAATTTAGTGGGAAAAGACATAAAAAGCGTCATTAAAACCATTCCTGCTCAAGAGAGAACCACATACGCGCTACTCATCACTGCAATCAACAGCCACCTAATGGTTCTACCAAATAGAGACTACGAATGATACACCTTCAACCAGTGTTCAAGGCGCCCCACGAAACAATAGGACAATTCATCCTACGTCTCCAAAGGAAAATAACATACTGTGACTTTGCAAATTTCAACAATGATGAAGCCACCCGCTAAGGGTAATAGAGGGGTGTATGTCATCCCAGTTCAGGAATCACCTGCTGAAGAAGCCCCTGCAAGATATAGCAGAATTAGCAATGGTCTATGAATGGGTTGACGTCCAGGCTGCCAACATAGAAAACCCAAGGAAGCTAGACACGTAGACACGATAGCCGCCATGACCAACAACCCGCAAGGACAAACCTGCCACTTTGGTGCCTCGTCCTGTCAAGAACACAGTCCGCAGGACCCAACCCGAAAGGCAATGCTATCGCTGCGGATTTAAGTTTCCCACCAAAGGACACTGCCCAGCAATCGGCCAAATGTGTATGAGAAAACCACTTCCAGAGTATGTGCCGCGAAAGAACACCACAACTACAGGCCTACAGGCCGCCGACCCAGCCAACAACAAACAGGAGGTATGAACAGCCATGATCGCCTACCCCAAGACTGTATCCAGAAAGAGATAGCACCAGAAACAACCCGCCCAGAAACACCATGCAACACGGATTCATCCGGGCAGTGCAGAACCTATACATGGAACCGGCGATGGGCACACACAACGTACCAGAACACTTCTACCACATGCAACCTATCCCCGACAAAGACTTGAGAAGAGAATTCACCACCGGAGATCCGTATGAGAATCCTCCCATAGATGAAGAACCATCTGGGATGGAACAATACCAAGAATACGACCGGTACAGTAGAGAATACGTCCGACTCATATCCGACTCATCGGATGACAGCGCAACACCCTGCTTGACGGTACACCTCGGAGGGCATGACACCCCATTCCTCATCGACACAGGAGCCACAGTCAACGTCATGAATGAGAAAATATATGAAATGCTGTCCGGGACATACAACTACGAACATCTCAGGCTCACATCTTCCAATGGGGTGCAACTCTAACCCTAACAGCCAAGGGCCAATTCCTGTGTGACCTAGTACACAGAGGGCGACGGGTGTCAGTCATGATCCAGGTCATTCATAGTCCAGTGACTGGGAGATGCCTCCTAAGCTACAAGACAGCCATGGCGCTCAAATTAATCAACAGGAGGCACTTGAACTCGAATCGCTAAGTGCCATGTTTCCCAACCTGTTCAAGGGTGTTGGCATGCTAAAAGACACCATGATCAAGCTTCACATCAACCCCTCAGTGTGACCAGTACCACAGCACCCCAGGAGGATAGGATTTAATTTACAGGACAGAGTGACACATGAATTACAGCTATTACTCGACAACAACATCATTGAGAGTGCGGAAGGACCCACCCCATGGGTGTCCCCATTGGTAGTTGTCCCCAAGTCAGATGGGCGCCTGCGCCTCTGCGTTCACATGAGGATCCCCAGCACAGCGATCCAAAGGGAAAGACACCCTGGGCCAGATATTGAAGACATGCTGGTGAGACTCAACCAGGCCACCCGGTTCTCAAAGCTGGATCTAAACCAAGGCTATCACCAACTATTCATTGACCCCGAATCACGACCCATAACAACCTTTACGACGCACAAAGGCCTCTTCCGTTACAAACAGTTGAACTTCAGTATCTCATCAGGGGCAAACATTTCCAAGAGACCATACGCAGGCTGATAAGCCCAGTCACAAACGCATTTAACTACAGCGACGACACCTTAGTCTTTGGAGTAACCCAAGACCATCACGATGACGCATTACGACAGGTATGCCACATTCTTCAGGAAGCTGGCCTCACTCTCAATAAACTAAAGTGTGATATCAACAAACAAGGCCTATGCTTCTTCTGACACATCTTCTCAGAGCAAGGCATCAGAGCGGATACCGACAAAATAAGCGCCATTGTCCACCTGGCGAGCCTGAAAGATGTGTCAGAACTATGACCATACCTAGGCATGGCTGGCTACTGTGCTCAATACCTACCGCACTATGTGATACTCACCAGCCCACTACGTCAACTTCTCAAGAAGGACAAACCCTTCGTATGGGATGAGCAGTGCCTGCACGCCTTCGCCACGATCAAGCAAGAACTAGCGAACAACCGACAGCTAGCATACTTCGACCCGCAGTGGGATACGGAAATATCCGTAGACGCCAGCCCGGTAGGCCTAGGTGCCATCTTAGCCCAGTCCAAACCCAAAACAGAACACCAAGATGCACGTGCTTGCATATGCCAGTAGAGCGCTCTCTGCCATCGAGCAAGCATACTCACAGGCAGAACGCGAGAGCCTGGCAGTCTGGACATGTGAGAAATTCCACCACTTCATCATTGGGAGGACCTTTGTACTTATAACTGACTATCAAGCTCTCCGGTCCCTATTCGGAAATCCCAAGGTAAAGATGCCACCACGCATCGAACGCTGGGACATCCGCCTCCAGGAATACGACTACACCATCATCCACAAGCCTGAAGGAGAAGCCAACCTAGCTGACTACCTGTCGAGACACCCAGACAAGTCCCCGGACACCGCGATGCAAGGTGAGGCAGAAGAATACATTGCGTACCTATCCCTGGACGCATTCCCCCAGGCCATCACAAAGGAACAATTCAGGGAACAGAGCAGGTTGGACGCCACAATACGGGCAGCCATCCAGCTCATGATCACTGACAGGTGGCGCCAGGTAGCCACGGAACACTTTGAGATAGGGGAGGGGGGCAAAGCGGACAGAAGAGACCTCCTGAGAATGACAAAGATACACAGAGAACTAGCCACGATGGAACACGGGACACTCTTGAGAGGAAATTGGCTAGTTGCCCCAAAAGCCTCTGGATACCCCTGGTCATATTTGCGCATGAGGGCCACCAAGTCAAAGCCAACACAAAGAAGATGCTACGCACCCAGGCCTGGTTCCCAAACATGGACATCATAGTGGAGGACACACTAAGGCACTGTGTGCCATGCCAGATGAATGCGGCTAGCTCACCCCCATGGCCCCTCCAGACAGTTCCCTTACCTGAGGGACCATGGCAACGAGTGGCTTTAGACTTTTACAGACCGCTACAGGATTGAGGTCATCTCCTAGTGGCAGTTAACGAATACTCCAGATTTCCACTAGTGAAACACGTGCCGTCCACGGCATTTCACCAAGTTGTGGCCGTGGTGGACAAACTGTTCATCGAATGGGGCATCCCCAATGTGGTAAAAACCAACAATGGCGCACCATTCCAAGGGCAGGAGTTCGCCAAGTTCGCAGCGCACGTAGGATTCCACCATCAACGAATTACACCGCTGTGGCCCCAAGCCAACATCATGGTGGAACGCTTCATGGCCAACATCAAGCGGACAGGCCAGAAAGCTGTGGCTGACCAGACCTCCATGCCTCAAGCCATCTCCCAAATGCTGAGGAGCTACCGCAACACACCACATGAGACAACCGGCAGGACCCCGGCAGAATTAATTATCAGGTACAAACCACGGAACATACTGCCACAGCTGGAGGATTACACCCCGGCAGAAGATGCCGAAATCAGGAAACAGGAGACGGAGAAAAGAAGGAAAGCCAAAGAGTTGGTCCGACAGACACCGCAACGGAAAACCGACTCCCGATATAGACCAGAGCCAATGGTGGTAACGGAAGTGAAGGGGCCAATGATCACGCCCGTGGGAGATAACGAGGAACGCATTGTACTTTCGCAAGATGGTCCAAGAGGACCGTGGAGAGGATGTGCACTTGGAGGACGAAGAGCCAGACACCCGAGAAGCACCCGCAGAGCCCCGAGCACCATCCGCCGAAGGCAGGCCCCAGCTGGCTTCACGAAAGCCCCCCGCCTCACTGAAGAAATGTCGGGCGTGGACTTCCGTGATAAGTAAGGGGGGGTGTTACAGGCCATATATATAATCAGCAGACATAAATTGACATAAATTGATATTTACATAGAAAAGCGATATCAAATGACATCGGTCAATGCAGTCTACAATCTATTTTTCCACGGAAATCCATGATTGCTAAGCATTATTTAATTTTATAGCATCATAATGACAGTTCATTATAATGTATTACAATAGGTAAACAATTAATTCCTTACATTATTATTTCACCCTACAGTATATTAAAATAAATAATCTGCCTGAAAATGTCTGAATTGTTGCTATGATTCTAAACATGTATGATAGCGCCAACTACTGGGGAAGATCAGTACGCCCACTCATCATCTTCTCATTGACTGTTCGCAGGGGAAATCCGGTCGGGGGGGGGGGTCCCAGCAGAGCCCCAACTTGTGGCAATTTATGAACCCTGTTGGACTGAAGCTAGACTGGCCCCGACTCACTTAAAGCCCTAGGTTATAGTATGCATTCTATCAGTAGAGTGTGTGCATTGTAAGATAGCTCAGAGAGTTACATACTCCACTTACTCAGCTATGTTCAGCTTTCAGGTGGCAGGTTTCAATCCCAGCAGGGCCGACTTAGCCCTTCATGATTCCATAGTCTAAGCATTGGGCACAATTAAATTTGGCAATGCCATCACTCATTCGTACAGCATGTGGAGTGCCTGGCATGTGGCACAACAAAAAAACGTGAAATCGTTATTACGTCTTTCGGTTTATGGTGCAAGCATTTTTTAATTATATCATGCATATATTTGAACTTGCAGTGTTAGGATTTCAGCGAATGTAACGTGCATCTCATAAAATATGTCTGGTTTGGTACGCTATGTATGTAACTAACAACACAGCCGGTAAGATAGCTCAGCGGGTTGAGCGTTCAATGCTGCGATCTGTGTGTGATCTGGAGATCGCAAGGCCAACTCAGCCGTTCCAAGGTTGATAAATGAGTGCCAACTTTGGTTGGATAATATTTTATGTAAAGCACTATGGCGAAAGCGCTATATAAATAACACATCATTATCATTGCGACGGACAGCACAATGCACGCTGTGTATGCGTTTTGATAATCTGATAGATCCTTCAGTTGTTATTATTATTATTATTATTATTATTATTATTATTATTATTATTATTATTGAGCGCAGAGGTAGCTTAGTGAAGCAACAAACCACTTTAGAAATAATAGGGGGAAGGACACGTGAAGAAAGCAGCGATATATGGGAGTGGGGCACTAACAAAGGGGGTGGGTAGGGCGGACAACTTGACAGCAGGTTGTCTACAATCAGGCACGGAAGCAGGGGGGAACAGATCCCCCCATCTCTGGTTAGGTGGTAAGTGAAGGGACCTAGGTGTTAGGCAAAAATATCAGTGTACATATATTTCAACACATAATGTATAGAAATACATATTCAGTTCATACTGTACATCACTGCGTACAATGTTCACATCTCACTATACAGCAGGTATATTTCACATATATTTCAACGTACGATATATGTTCTGAAGGTAAACCACATTAAAAACCACATTATCCCTTTGAGAATCAGTGCAGACACACAGCACACGGGAACATTGATTTTCCTGTTTTTTTCTATGTGGCCAGATGTTCTGTGTGTTGCCAAACACCTGAGTTGTATGGGTCAACAGATGAGTGAATAGTCTACACACACCGCACATGCCCCAGTCACAGACCCCACAGCTTTTAACACCCGTATAGTGGAGACATCCCACACTTGGCTGCCCGACCCCTTTCATATTCCCGCCTACCTGCCGACCTTGCCCTTTTCATGCACCTTCCTCCCTTCCACCCAAAAAGTGAGGGTGGAAGGTTTTGAATGATCCTGAACCACTGGCTTTGCTCTGTGTAACCTTCCACACTACCATTTGTTAGCCCGACTGCACCATTGCAAAAGGGGTCCAGCCATATGCAAATCAGTCAGGTGCTGCCACCAATGGGAACAGCCCTGCATGAAGTGCTAGGCCAGGTCCCCTCTGCACGGAAACACAAGCAACCCCAGACATCTTTCCGCCTTATTGGGCCTCCTCAGGGAGGGGTAGCTTGGTTCCCCATGGCACAGAGAGCAAGGGACCCAAATCTGGGCATACCCTCTCTCGCACAGTGAGACAAACTACAACCAAAAATGTGATGGGTGGAACGTTTTGAATGAATCTGAACTACTGGCATTGATCTGAGCAACCTTCTACACCGCAGTTTTTTAGCCCATCTCTGCCATTGCAAAAGAGTTCCAGCCATATGCAAATCAGTCAAGTGCTGCCACCAAGGGGAACAGCCCAGCCCGAACTGCTAGGCCAGGTCCCCTCTGCACGGAAACACAAGCACCCCCAGACATGTTTCAGCCTTGTTTGGCCTTCTCTGCAAAGTGCATCTTGGTTCCCGATAGGGCTGGGGGAGCCAAGGATTTCATGGGTAGGGCTGAGCCCGGGTCAAGCCTGGGGGTCAGGCCTGGCTCTAGGAGCCCACCAGGGGTTGAACCCATGAAATCCCTCTTTGCTCCATAAAAATAAAAAAATGAATAGACACGGCCATGGCGAGCCACCATCAGGGCGCATTCTATTTTTTTCCTGTTTTGCACATTTCTTTCCATATTGGCCGTGCCCGGGTCAGAATATTTTTTTTACTTTTGACATTTTCAATTTTTCTGTGTGGAGCCAGCAAAATGGATTAAAACAAAAAACAAATATGAAAAACATAATAATGATTGGTCCTGATGGCGGCTCGGGTGCCAACAAGGCTCCAGGGTCGCGATTATATTTTTGCATATTTGGGCATTTCATTCCATTTTGGCCGCACAGCGCAGACAAAATGGAAAAAAATGCCCAAATTTGAAAGAATTCGGCCGTGACGCCCCCCAAAAATAATGTAATAAAATGTTAATTCGTTTTTTCAGCAACATTTTTTCAGAAAAGCACCCATCGAAAAAAATGGTGTCAATGAAATGACATAGAACCTTTTCTGCGTTGGTATGACCTATCCAGGAGGCAGGATTACCATGGGATTACCTGATGTTTGAATGTTGCCACTTTTCTCAAAGAGGGGTTCGATGCCCTCCATCGAATTGCAGGGCCTGAGACTCAAGAGGGAAGTTCGACCAGCCAATCAAAAAGAAGCCCTGAACTATTCTAAAACAGGTTTCTGTGTTCTTTGAAGGTGGACCTTGCTTCCTTTTTGAGTTTTGTTTGGCTGTCAAGTTTGCAGTTGAAAGGCTCACAGTAATTTTGGTGTGCTCTTTGGCGAGCTTTGATGAGTTTGTGAGTTTTATTGAGTTTGGTGAGTTGTTTTAGGGAGGAACCAGTCCAGGGTCGGATTGGCCCCTCAGCCTTTCCTTTTGTCCCTAGGGAGTGGGGGCCGGTTTCTAGCCATGCCTGGGCCAGTTTGGAGAAAAAAAATGGAAAATTTGTTTTGGTTTTTTTCTACATTTTATAATTTTTTTTCAAAATGCCTTTCATCTTTCTTAGGTCGATACATGAGTACCAACACAGGTTGGGTGATATTGTATGCATATTTGTTCTATAAAAAAGAGCTTAAGTGTAAGTGCTATACAATAACATATTATCATTTGGCTTAAGGACGTCTGCTTGGTTTCACAGTAATTTAGTGTACTTAGGAACAATGCTATTTGATGCCACTTCCTGGTTTGTCAATGGGTGAAAGGTTGTGTTCCATCGCTTCCCGGGATGTCACTTTGGGGTGGGCTCAAATGACATCACTTCTGCTGATGTCATCAGCGGTCATCAGAGGTCAAGGGTCGTGAGGCGAGGGGTTGGCCACTTTTTTGAGGGAAGCAGTGGGCCACTTTTTGTGGGTGACCAGGCCTATTTCTTGTCCCAATCCGACCCTGAGCCAGCCCCTTAGTCAAAAGCAATCCACCAGTACACAGAGACTCTTTGCTTGAGGAGATCAACCCACATTCCAAGGCTACCCCTTCAAATATGCATTTCTGCAATGCTGTCTCTCTCCGTTTAATTTCTTAACAACTATTATCTTGGTTTCATGATGGCTGCATGCTCTCCTAGTATCAAATGGCTGTCACTTTTAAATGCTCTGGCTGTAGGAGGCTCATGGGAGCTAGATGTACCCAGAGCAGCATGCAGGGTCGTATCTTCCCTTTGGTTGCTGTGGAAGCTGGCAGGGTGGGCAGTGATGCAATGATATGCAGATCAAGGTCCTACTTATAGAGCTTTGCCATTGACGGGGGACGAATGGCAGTTTATATGAGCGTGTCCATGTGCAAGACTTGAACTGATTACTGCCCCGTTCATTGAAATGTGGGCTTAATACTGTAACCACGCCGTCCACTTACATACTGCTGCCAGTAAACTATTCTGCTGTAAAATAGTCACAGCAATGCTTGAAAGCCCAATATGCCAATGGCTGTGCATTCCACCTTAAGAAGGCCATGGATTTTACAGTGCTGCTTTTGGCTGCCACAAGTATCTACACTATAATTACAGCTCTTCCGAGCATGCTCTGATTACTTACTGGTAATCTTCATTACTCATAGTCTTACCCTTCTTCGTCACTGTACTTACCTCATGAGGCACCTGCCTCCGACACAGGACCTTCTTCTATATATTTTATTTCCTATTACTCCTCCCCTTGATCCACAGCATCCAGTTTAACATATCCAAGCTGGAGTATGGGACATTTTTCTGCAGGGAGGGGGGAAGGTCGTCAGTACGATGACGAGGAAGAGTAGGACTAGGAGTAATGAAGATTACCGCAAAGAAATCAGAGCATTACCTCCACATCCACTCTTCCTAATCCCAGTACTTACCTCATGAGGCATACCATAGCAGCAACAGGGAGAGGTCCCAATGAGACACAGAGCCAGAAAAGTGCAGAACAAAAACTCACACCATTAAGAACTCCAAACTCACATCCCAACAGACAAAACTCCAACCCCCAAAGGAACCATCCCCAGAGGGGGAGACAGTCAATCGAAAGACGGTGACGAAAGTCATCTATCTGCCTAGTTGGCCGCCCCACAAATCTCCTGCAGAGATAAGCCCCCTAGCATCTGCACAGGGAGCAGCCAAACCCCTGGTAGAGCAACCATGCGTGGGCAGGCACAGGCCAGCCAGGAAAACCACCGAAGCCATGGAGAGAAAAACACAGAGCCACCAGCTAATGGAAAACCACAGAGGCCTTCCCATCCACACCAGCGGGGCAAAAAAGCAATTAGGCGACTACCAGACCGCCTGACAGGTGCAGTCTGAGCTAAATAGTCCAAAAAAACATCTGCTGCACATCAAAGGTAGTACAAGCCAGTCCTTCACGCGACTGTGGGAACCGAAAACACAGGGACAACCAGATCCTGAAAGGGGCAAAACCGAGACACAAACCTAGGCAGTAACCTTGGAGCACATCGCAAAACCACAGAGTCCAGGGCAGCCCTCAAGAAAAAAGGGATGGTGACACATCAGAGCCTCAATCCACCCCCCCCCCCCCCAGTCTACGTGATAGCGATCAGGAAAAAAGTCAGTAGAGTTAGTAGCTCGACGACAAACCAAAAAGGGTGCCAAAGGTGGCCCCGAAGGAACCTCAAGACCAAAGGGAGATCCCAAAGGGGAAGGCCCCTATCAGTGCAAGGATGGGAAGAAGAGAGAATCCGAAGCAACTTCCCCACTCGAAAAAAACCCTGAAGTACAACAGGCCCAGGAGAGTGGCACACAATCTCTCCAAGTGGATAAACGACAGCCCTCCTCCATAGCCCACAACCCCTGGGCCGAGAGAATGCCCAACATGCCCCCCACACTGGCGCATGGAGAAAGAGGGGTCAAATGAGGACGGATCAGGGACAGCCCTGCCTGGAGAAATGGAACCCGCAACCACCACAGAGCCTGAGACACTGGGATCATGGCAGCATAAGCCAGAGAAGCCAGAATCCAGTGGAAGAGTAGGTAAGACACCAGAGGATGCAGATTACGACAAGCCCACGGAACCAGAAAGATGTAAGATGCCATGAGCCCCTAAAGCATGATGAACAGGTGAGTCATGACACACGGCCACCTGAGTACCCTGCCCAGAACAGACAACAGGCACTGGACTCCATGAAAAAACCTGAGCCCTGACAAAAACCAGATCCTGAGAGGGTCCACAAAAGACAAACGCCAGTACCCCCCAAAAAAAGCCAGTCCTGCAATGCCCAGTAACCAAGCCAGAGACCAATCAGGATCGACCGTCATAGGGCCACCTCGACCAACCAGCATCCATGTAGGGAAAAACTGAAGGCCCATCAGGCTAAGATGCGGCAACAGGGGAGCCACCAACCCGGCAACTCCCTGGGGGCCGAGCACAACCCAAACAGGAGAATTCAGAACTGAATACCGTGATCCCACTGTAAAGCGGAAGAACTGCATCTGGCAAGGGTGGAGAGACACGTGGTAACATGCAACCCGGAGAACCAGGGAAACCAACCAGACCCCTGTGCACAACATCAAGAGAATATCCTGCAAAGAACCCATCTTGAAGTTTTCCTTCCGACGACAAGGGACAGAGCCTCGAGCTTCAAGATAAGGTGAAAAACCGCCCGACAGTTTGGGGACGAGAAACACCCATGAGTAAAAAACCCGACCCCGCTGTGGAAAAAGAAAGGGCATGAAAAGCCACCTTCAAAAGTAACTCGGTCAGAGCTGTTGCCATCGCCAACTACTTGGGCAGCGAGTGGGGAACAGCAGTATGAACCATGCAAACCCGGACAGAGGGAGAGAGTATAGTTCACCTGAGAACCACTCCGGACAGTGTCTTCAACCCAAGAATCCGAGCACCACTGGGCCCATATTGGAAAAACACTGCAAGCATATCACCAAAAAGTTTGGAACCATCAAAAGGAAGCTAAAGGGCTGCTGCCCACTGAGACCATTCCGTTTTCCAATCCTACAGACGAACATGCCTGCAGCCAATACTCCAATACCAAGGCCGAGCCACGCACTCCATCAAATGCGAGATCAGACAAAAGGGCAACCTGCCGTAGCATGTCATCCAGCAGCGGAGCACAGTCAGAGCCACCGTCAATGGCCACCTTCAACTTCCTGAACCACTCAGCACATCCTCCACAGTGTAGGAGCCATAGATATTAGCCCGAGGTTTAGGTGTGCACCAGCATTAACCTATTTCAGGCTGCAATCCACCCTACGGCAGATCCAGAGGAGCAGCCTACCAGACTAGTGAGGACATCATTGATTGCAAAGTACCAAAAAAGGAGTGGAACTGTGACCACGGTGGGGGACAGAGTAGGAAGGAAAGGAGCAACGGGCAGCACAGCATTCCAGGACTGCAGTCATGCTGGTTGACAGCCAATCAAGTTGAAAACAGAGATCAGATTAGCTGCAACAGACATCCGGTGGGAAAAGGAGAAGTGTGCTCTAATTTCACAAAAACAGGTCCAGAATGGTGAAAAAAGGGTGCAAAAAGTAGAGAAGCTCTGAACAGCGAAAAACAAAGTAGCGGAACACCAGCGCCCGACTGTCCCTGCTCACTTTGACCACTGCACCCCCCTTTCCTTTCATGTCCTTCCCGGCCAAAGAGTATATATCCGACATTTTCACCTCTTGCGAAGCTCTGGAGAGAAAGATGAGGAAGAGGAAAAAGTTGGTCTACGGGGAGCATCTAGGTATACTTTCTATGGGGGATAGTATTACGATTGGATCTCTAAGGTCAGATTGACAGCTGTGCCCACCACTAGTGAAAGCCATCTTCTCTGTCATGAAATACACAATGTTTCATTGGCTTTCAAACTATAGGGCTCTTTACTACGTGGCCCTCTATGATTGGTTGGCACGCTTGTACCCTTCTGGAATATTCCACTCGCTAGCAGCACGCAAGCTGGTACCCCAGGTGCTGGAGGGTTGGACTTGACCATGCCTCCCCACCCATTTAGCCCAATATTCATCATCACTCCTGCTGTCTGCTGTTAAGATGGATTTCTGAACTCTGTCCTGGTGGCGCAGAAGTTCAGAAGGCCAACCTAATTACTTAGAACAGGGTAACCTCTGGACAAGCCAGACCAATCAGGGTAGCGATCGCGGCGGTCAAGACTAGGTCTCAAGAGGGGTGAGGGTGACTGAAAGCCCGCAATGAGCACACAAAGCAAGGACACTTACAAATTACTCCAAACAGGTGTTATATTAAAAATATATAAACATTTATTCCAAGGCCTTTAAAACAATGACCGTAGCGAGAAATCACAATACAACTCTAGTAAACCAACACATACCATACCAATACAATATATATACAAATACAACAAGTCTCAAGCGTCATATGCACAAAATGTGTAGTCCACCTAAAAGGGAAGGAAAACAGGCAGTGCGAAATAATGCTTAGACCCAGTCCGCATTCAGAGGCACCTAACTAAAAGGAAGTCCGAGCCCTACGAAGAGTGTAGCCTTGTGCTCAAAAGTACCTGCACACGCTGGTGCCAACGGGCAAAAGGGGAGTCTCTTCGAGGGAAATCAGGCAGTTCAGTTTAGTGCACAAATGAAGAAGAACAGTGTTCCGCGACTCAAGCGCAGCCTCCACTGTGGGCAGAAGCAGAGCGCGAGTACGGAAAGGCGTGCTGTTTTGACACAGCGGGGAAAAGCTATGGGCTCCTGCAGGAGGGCGACCAGTTCCTAGCTATGCTACTCACCGGTCCCCGATGCAAGCAGACCCAGGCTTCTCCGCGTCAGTTTCAGTCGCTGGCAGGTTCAGAAGAGCAGGGACGTCTCGTCGTCGTGTTGAGTCTGCAGCAGCAGAGTTGAGTAAAAGATGTCCCAAACGAAGGAACCCGCACAGGTTGTTACCACAGCAGGGCAACGGAGCGGCCGTGTGTATCTGAGCCAAATGTACACTACTCACTTCAGACCTGGGAACGCCAAGTGTACGAAGCGTGTGAGAGTGACAAGGACTAGAAATACTACACAACCTGGCGGCGGTTTCAGAGCAAGACTCCTGTGTAGGCTGGTCAGTCTGCTGGACGGCCCAGAGACACTTCCAAAGGCTTACGAGCAGGAGATGGTGAAGATGCCGAGAATAGCTGTTCCCGCTATTCCAAGGGTCGAAGTACCAGTACAGGCCTTCTGGTTTGATCAGAGGTAAAAAGGGTTTCACAAGGCGACAGCAGTGCAGAGGAGCAGTCCTTCAGCGGGTCATCAGCGATTCCTCGGTTCAGCCTCGTGGTTGCAGGATACTTGGCTCCTGTATTCCTTCGTTCGTGAGAACTCAGGAGATCGACATGGTAGTGGTGTTTCCAGCCCCCTCTTATCCACGGTTCACTTCGTGCCAAAACGCAGGGGACCCAATGGGAGATCCGCTCATCAACACTCACACCATTAGTGGACCCATCACGGACCACAGTGGTCCCAGGCATTCACACCACCCTAGACTCTCTGGCACCCAGGATGTGTATTGGGACCAGACATCCCAGCCCACATCCTGGAGGCACACACTCGGCATGTAGAAGCCCGCAAAAGCATCCGTGTTTCGCGGGAAAGTACATGCCCAAATAAGGAAGGCCCTGGGTCGGCTCGACCTGGGGAAGGTGAAGGGAGCAAGACGGTCAGCGGACAGGACAAAGGAGCCTCGTGGTCTGGCCATTTTGGGAGCAAGGCCACCATTTTGGGCTAAGCGCGAGAAACGCGCTTAAAATGCCAAAAGGAGCTTAAAACACAAGAAACGATCACTGCCGCCATTCCCGTACGTGAATCACTTGCACCGATCAGTTACAATCCTAAACGAGTATCTAGGGCCCGTAGAAGGCTAGAGACCCAAGAGAGCAGTAACTTAGCTTACTGTTCTCTCTTGTGTCATGTTGCACGAAAGCCGCAACATGATAAAAGAAACTACGGAAAACAGCGTTTCCCGGTACTGACTGTCTTAAGGGCATGTCAGTTTCCCCGTAAGAATGGAGCGAAAGCCCAGAGGAGTGTGGCAGAAGGCTGCACTTCTCTGGCAAAGTCGAGAACAAGGTGAAAAACAACAGCAAAAAGTTTAGGGGTTGCCACATGGAAGGAAAATTACCTACAATTACGAAATCTTTCCTAACACTCGCCCCTCCCAGAGTATGGACAGGGGGAACTAATCCACCCATGGATGAGTCTCTTGTTCAGGTCAGTTAAACATTCTGGACAACCCATCAGCATTGCTATGTTGGACACCTGGCCTATGCTCAATAGTGAAGTCGAAGCCTTGTAGACTTATGGACCACCTAAGCAACTTTGGATTCTCCCCCTTCATGTTCATTAGCCACTTTAAGGGCTTATGGTCAGTTTGCACAGTGAAGTGGGTCCCATAGAGGTAGGGCCTCAGCTTCCTTAGGGCCCACACAACATAGAAACATTCTTTCTCTACCGTGGACCATCTGAGCTCTCTGTCCTTAAGCTGGCGGCTAATAAAACCAATAGGGTGTTCCTTACCCTTCTCATCTACTTGCGATAGTACAGCTCCTATCCCAGTGTCAGAGGCGTCGGTCTGCACGATAAAAGGTCTTTGATAATCAGGGGCCCTGAGGACAGGGGCCTGGCACAAGGAGTCTTTTAAGCCATTGAAGGCCTTCTCACACTCGTCGGTCCAAGTTACCTTCTTGGGTTTCTTCGGAGTTGTGAGGGCAGTCAGAGGGGCAGCTATGGTGCCATAGTCTGCCACGAAGTTTCGGTAATACCCCGAGAGTCCTAAGAAGGCTCTCACTTGGTTTTGTGTAGTGGGGGTAGGCCAGTCTTGTACTGCTTGTACTTTACTGGGAAGAGGCTGTATCCTCCCTCCACCTACTTCATGTCCAAGGTAAACCACTGAGCCTTGTCCAATCTGGCATTTACTAGCCTTTATGGTCAAGTGTGCTTTCTGAAGAGCCTGGAGCACAATCCCGAGGTGTTTCACATGGTCTTCCCAGGTGGCACTGAAAACTGCTATATCGTCCAGATAGGCAAGACAGAATTCGTCCAACCCATTCAAAACATGATTCACAAGCCTCTGGAAAGTGGCAGGTGCATTCTTCAACCCGAACGGCATTACCCGGAATTGGTAAAGTCCGTCTGGAGTAGAAAACGCTGTCTTCTCCTTGGCATGTTCTGCTAAAGCTATTTGCCAATAGCCAGCAGTGAGGTCAAACGTGCTGAGGTACTTGGAGGCACCCAAAGTATCCACCAGCTCATCTGTTCGAGGCAAGGGGTGTGCATCTGTCTGGGTGACAGCATTCAGAGCCCTGTAGTCCACGCAGAACCTCAATTCAGAAGTGCCTGCCTTTGGAACCAAAACCACAGGGCTGGACCAAGGACTACTAGAGGGTTCAATCACCCCAAGGTCTAACATCTTGTTGACCTCGGTCTTAATATAAGACCGTACTTTGTCTGACATCCTGTATCCCCTACTTTTGGTAGGTACACTGTCTCCTGTGTCTATGTTATGTTTGCACCAAGGTGTCAAACCAGGCGACTGTGAAAACAGGGGGGAAAACTGCCTAAGCAAACTTTTCACCTCAGCCTGCTGATCAGAAGTCAGGTGAGGGGCCACTCGGACACCCTCAAAGGAGCTATCTGAAGGACCGCTTTGGAACAGGTCGGAGAGAGGTTCAGACTCCTCTTCCTCAACATCTGAAGCCAGTAGCAGTGCTGCGATTTCGACTCTTGGGATGACAGCCTTCAGCCTATTCACGTGAAACACTTTTGGAGCCTGTCCAGGCCTTCCAAGGTCCACTAAATAGTTAACCTCACCCAGGGGCTCCACCACTGTGTAAGGGCCTGACAATTTGTCCTGTAAAGCTCGAGGCCTTATGGGATTCATGATCAGGACTTGTTGACCAGGTGTAAAGTTGATGAGGGAAGCTTTCTGGTCGTACCAATGTTTCACCAGCGCTTGTCCTGCCTTCAATTTATCACTAGCCAAGCCCATCCGAAGTACCATCCGTTTTCTGAGACCTAGCACATAATCAACTACGTTGGTAGTAACAGGGGGAGTGGGCAACTCCCATCCCTCTTTGACTATGGCTAAGGGTCCCCTTACAGGATGACCGAACAGAAGTTCGAAGGGGCTGAAGCCAACACCCTCCTGTGGTACCTCTCGGTAGGCAAACAGTAAGCATGGTAAAAGAAGATCCCATTTTCTTCTCTGAGGCTCTTCCAGAGCCCCAATCATGCTCTTTAACGTTCTGTTGAAACATTCCACTAGACCATTGGTCTGGGGGTGGTATGCAGAAGAGAACTTGTAGGTGACCCCACATTCTTTCCACATAGCCTGCATATACTTCGACATAAAGTTGCTGCCACGATCCGACACAACTTCTTTAGGGAAGCCAACCCTAGTAAATATGCCAAGTAAAGCTTTTGCAACTGACTTGGCAGTTACAGTTTTCAATGGGATGGCCTCAGGGTATCTGGTTGCATGGTCGACCAGCACCAGGATAAACCTATTGCCTGAGGATGTTTGCGGGTCAAGTGGACCAACAATGTCGATCCCTACCCTTTCAAATGGTACCCCCACAACTGGGAGTGGTACCAATGGAGCTTGGATTGTCGAGCCAACCTTACCAGATAACTGGCAGGAGGCATAACTCCTGCAGTGACATTCTACTTGCACCCCCATCTTGGGCCAGTAGAAGTGCATGGATAACCTTTGCTTGGTCCTCTTAATACCAAGGTGACCAGCAAGGGGCACTTCATGCGCCAACTGCAGGAGGAAGGGCCTAACAGCAAGGGGAACCACCAACTTCCTATGGTCTCCTTCTGTAGACTCTGTGGGCTCACTATACAGGAGTCCACCTTCCCAATAAATCCTATGCGTCCCAGGAGGTTCACCCTCAAGCTGGGAGCAGGCCTGTCTCCTTAGGCCTTCCAGAGATGGGCACTCACGTTGGCCTTTACTGAATCCGTCCCTATCAGGACCTCCTTCAACTAACAAATCTTTTAGTTCAGGATGGTCGTTGGGGTCAAATACTTCAGGCATCGCCACCTCCTCGTCAGGCCCGGGCGTTTGACCAACTTCCTCCACCGCAGTGGTAGGCGAGCTCGGGGGAATATTCTCTTTCCCTCGTCTTGACTTGTTTACTCCTTTCGCCTTGGGTTTCCCCTTCGGCTGGGGCGGCGTATTGGTCTTGGCCAATGCTGCCCATGCTTGAGACCGTGTGTAGGGTCTTTCGGCAGTGTCTCCTACGAGCCCTAAAGCTCTGAGATCATTACCTAACAAGACCTTTCCTGGGACGTTTCTCTGAATGCTCACTAGAATCCTGACTGCTGTACCATTTAAAGTAAGATTTACAGGTATTACTGGGAACATACGGAGTGGGCCGTCAGCCAACTTTGTGGGCATCAGAGTAGCTCTGGCAACTTCCTCTGAGTCTACCAAGGTAGAATCCACTACAGTGCGACTGCACCCACTATCCCTAAGAGCTGGAGTATCTACTCCATTGATCAGCACACTGTCTTTAAAGTAGTGCTTGGTATTATCTGGAATCCTAGCATACGCCTCTGCGACTTTAGGCTCCCAGGAACCCAGGGAAACTAAAACTACCTCAGCTTCTATCCCGCTGGGAAATGAGTCTGAGGAGAAGGATGCTCCTGTAATCTCTTCTTCCTCGTAGGAGGAGAAGGCCAGATTAGCGGAGTGGACCCCCAAAGGTCTAACCTTACACCGGGGATCCCCCTTCACGTGGTCAGTTGCTCCAAAAGCAAAACAAGATCCATTGGGTCTGTTTACATAGGGAGGCTTATTGTAACCAGAGTTCTGTTTCGGAGGCTGACCTCCACTAACCTGTGAGTTCTCTTGTGTCTTACCCTTATTTTTCTTTTTGTGGCCCTTTTGAGAAGAAGATATATCATATTCTCCACCCTCCTTATCTTTGGACGTTTTTCTTTCCTCCTGCTTACCAGGATGAGTTTTGTCCTTATGGGACACTCGATGTGACACCCATAAGTCCGCTGCAATGGCCAGCTTCTTAGGATCTATCTCCTTCGAATCGGCCAAATGCTGCTTAAGCTCCGGGGAAGAATATGCAAAAATGTGTTCCAGCATGACAAGATTTATCATGCCTTCGAAGGTAGAAACCTTATAACCTTCGACCCAGCCAGTTAAGTTTTTCAAGGATTCGGTGACACAAGATACCCAAGTACCACCTTCCTTTTTCTTATACGCTCGGAATCGTTTCAAATATTGGGCCGAGTTTTCCCAAACTTTAAAATGAGAGTTTGCTTTAACATTGCGAAATCAGCTCGCTCAGCCTTTGACATTTCCATAATGGCACTACAGCCAGAATGGGGCAGTCTGCTGAGTAACCAGGCAATCTTATCAGCATTGTCAACTTGTTGAACTTCGCATGCATACTCAAACGCATTCAGCCAGTCCATAATGTCATTCCTTTCCTCATACACACTGAGCAGATCTTTCGGAAACCGTGCATGAGAGGAGGCCCCAGACCCATGTCCAGGACCCTTGGACCCATTTGCAACCTGAAGCTTGGCCAGTTCCAACTGGTGATCCCTGTCTTTCTGTTTTTCTGCCTGTTCGATTTTTAGTTTGGCTATGCTGAATTCAAGCTCCTTCTGCCTAAACTGCAGCTCTTGCTTCTTGAATACAAGCATAGCCTCCCCATCAGCACTGGCAGAGGAAACATTAGACATCTCATCCTCCCTGTCTTCGTGGTCGCGGTGGATCAGTGCAGCGGCAGAACCGTCGGTTCTACCAGTGAGAGCAGCCCCACCTCCTTCCGCACTGTCCTCAGAAGTTATAGCGTCAAGCTGCGCTTCTTGCCACGCCACGATTCTTTGGATCATATCCAATTTCGTGCCTTGAGAGGAAACACCTCCCTCCGCACACATCTTTTTCAATGTTTCTGATTTAGAAGCATTTAAAGTTAACAAGGTATTTGTTTCCATACTGTTAGATAGGACTATGGCCTTTTTAAAGTTATACTACAACAATTCACTGTGTGTCCTGGTAGGAATAATTTGAAATGCCTTAGTTTGTGCGCAACACTGGATACCTTCAGTCGTATCCCACCGCTGTACACCAATTTGTTAAGACGGATTTCTGAACTCTGTCCTGGTGGCGCAGAAGTTCAGAAGGCCAACCTAAATACTTGGAACAGGGTAACCTCTGGACAAGCCAGACCAATCAGGGTAGCGATCGCGGCGGTCAAGACTAGGTCTCAAAAGGGGTGAGGGTGACTGAAAGCCCGCAATGAGCACACAAAGCAAGGACACTTACAAATTACTCTAAACAGGTGTTATATTAAAAATATATACACATTTATTCCAAGGCCTTTAAAACAATGACCGTAGCGAGAAATCACAATACAACTCTAGTAAACCAACACATACCATACCAATACAATATATATACAAATACAACAAGTCTCAAGCGTTAGATGCACGAAATGTGTAGTCCACCTAAAAGGGAAGGAAAACAGGCAGTGCAAAATAATGCTTAGACCCAGTCCGCCTTCAGAGGCACCTAACTAAAAGGAAGTCCGAGCCCTACGAAGAGTGGAGCCTTGTGCTCAAAAGTACCTGCACACGCTGGTGCCAACGGGCAAAAGGGGAGTCTCTTCGAGGGAAATCAGGCAGTTCAGTTTAGTGCACAAATGAAGAAGAACAGTGTTCCGCGACTGAAGCGCAGCCTCCACTGTGGGCAGAAGCAGAGCGCGAGTACGGAAAGGCGTGCTGTTTTGACACAGAGGGGCAAAGCTACGGGCTCCTGCAGGAGGGCGACCAGTTCCTAGCTATGCTACTCACCGGTCCCTGATGCAAGCAGACCCAGGCTTCTCCGCGTCAGTTTCAGTCGCTGGCAGGTTCAGAAGAGCAGGGGACGTCTCGTTGTCGTGTTGAGTCTGCAGCAGCAGAGTTGAGTAAAAGACGTCCCAAACGAAGGAACCCGCACAGGTTGTTACCACAGCAGGGCAACGGAGCGGCCGTGTGGATCTGAGCCAAATGTACACTACTCACTTCAGACCTGGGAACGCCAAGTGTACGAAGCGTGTGAGAGTGACAAGGACTAGAAATACTACACAACCTGGTGGCGGTTACAGAGCAAGACTCCTGTGTAGGCTGGTCAGTCTGCTGGATGGCCCAGAGACACTTCCGAAGGCTT
Source organism: Ambystoma mexicanum (assembly GCF_040938575.1). Taxonomy (NCBI): domain Eukaryota; kingdom Metazoa; phylum Chordata; class Amphibia; order Caudata; family Ambystomatidae; genus Ambystoma; species Ambystoma mexicanum. The sequence continues at coordinate 123,022,096 of NC_090931.1, read as the reverse complement.
ACGAGCAGGAGATGGTGAAGATGCCGAGAATAGCTGTTCCCGCTATTCCAATGGTCGAAGTACCAGTACAGGCCTTCTGGTTCGATCAGAGGTAAAAAGGGTTTCACAAGGCGACAGCGGTGCAGAGGAGCAGTCCTTCAGCGGGTCACCAGCGATTCCTCGGTTCAGCCTCGTGGTTGCAGGATACTTGGCTCCTGTATTCCTTCGTTCGTGAGAACTCAGGAGATCGACATGGTAGTGGTGTTTCCAGCCCCCTCTTATCCACGGTTCCCTTCGCGCCAAAACGCAGGGGACCCAATGGGAGATCCGCTCATCAACACTCACACCATTCGTGGACCTATCACGGACCACGGTGGCCCCAGGCATTCACACCACCCTAGACTCTCTGGCACCCAGGATGTGTATTGGGACCAGACATCCCAGCCCACATCCTGGAGGCACACACCAGGCATGTAGAAGCCTGCGAAAGCATCCGTGTTTCGCGGGAAAGTACATGCCCAAATAAGGAAGGCCCCGGGTCGGCTCGACCTGGGGAAGGTGAAGGGAGCAAGACGGTCAGCGGACAAGACAAAGGAGCCTCGTGGTCTGGCCATTTTGGGAGCCAGGCCACCATTTTGGGCTAAGCGCGAGAAACGCGCTTAAAACGCCAAAAGGAGCTCAAAACACAAGAAACGATTGCTGCCACCATTCCCGTCCGTGAATCACTTGCACTGATCAGTTACAATCCTAAACAAGTATCTAGGGCCCGTAGAAGGCTAGAGACCCAAGAGAACAGTAACTTAGCTTACAGTGCTCTCTTGCGTCATGTTGCACGAAAGCCGCAACATGATAAAAGAAACTACGGAAAACAGCGTTTCCCGGTACTGACTGTCTTAAGGGCATGTCAGTTTCCCCGTAAGAATGGAGCGAAAGCCCAGAGGAGTGCGGCAGAAGGCTGCACTTCTCTGGCAAAGTCGAGAACAAGGTGAAAAACAACAGCAAAAAGTTTAGGGGTTGCCACATTGAAGGAAAATTACCTACAATTACGAAATCTTTCCTAACATCTGCCATTCAATTACTCTTTGAACTCGGGCTTGCAAAGTATCACTGCACCTGAGAATAGAAGGGCGTGTGAGCACAGTCCTATCTTCAGTGTTGATGTAGCTTGCCCAAAATCTATTTTCATCTTGACCATGTGACAGGGGACCATTTTTTGAGCTCCTTCATCGCATTTCACACTATTAAATGAATAAAACCTGGAATTTCTAGTGTTTTTCCATTACACTTCAACAGGATCTCGCCTCCGTTCTCACGTTCATTGTATCTTCTCAAATAGATAACCAATTTCTTGGCTGTCCCATCCCTAGACACTGCTCAGACAACCATTCTTGAATCTTCCCTCAACGTCAGCTGTTTTCTTCTACTGCGCAACACTTTCAGCCCTTCTGTTCATGGGGTCCTAGTTTGCTAAAATGCGTCTTGGAACATCCAGATTCTATACACATATATATAATGGTAGGACCGCCTGCAGTCTATTCTCTATGTATAGCTAGCCTTATGATTACTTTGTCTACATCGTTTCAGCATCTGTACAATTATAAAACGACTTTGCATTTTCTTCAGTGCTTTCTGCACGTACAATTTTCATTCTGCACATGAAATGTTGCTAAATTCTTTACTTCGCCATCAGATTCTATCAGATCTATATACTCTCTTCATTGGCATCTCTTCTGGGTGCATCATTTCTGCTTCATGTGACATCACCAGTCTTCTCTTTCAATCATCTTCACACTTCTTCCGGAACCTCCTTTAAAAGACTGTCATTTCTCTGCGGGTACATCATATAGGGCTTTCTCAATGCATACCTTGTTTCGAGGAATCTTCGCGGTATTTATGACCATTATTGGTGTTGTGCATGTTGCATTTTCTGGTTACCAACATATAGGCAAAATGGGGGCGGGACTTCCGGTATAGGCACTCAGCCCCTCCGCTACAGAACTCCCTACCTCTTCACTTCCGCACTGCATCCTCGATCACCACTTGCAGAAAGAGGCTCCAAACATAGCTGTGTCCCCACACATAACTCCCCCCCTCCATTTCCCCTTCTACCACTTGTCAATCCTAATCTTTCCTACCATGAAAACATTTTGTAACTTCTGTTTCATATCCTGCCTTTAAAACCCTACAACCAAGACCCCCTGGTTGTGGCCATCACTGAAATCAAATTAATCAAATTGAAATGATATACATTAAGTAAAAACACAAGGCAGCTGAATACAATCAAGGCTTAGTCTCAAACAATAAATATGTGTGTATTCACTGAGTCACAGGTCTGGATCACCTCACTACGCCAGGTAAAGGGGGAGACAAGTGGTTAGAGGGCATGTATCATCAGCCACCATAGCCACTGTGTGCACTGCTGATGCCAGAATTGTGTATGCTAAATTGAAGTCATTCATTTCACCTTCAGAAGTAAGCTTTGTGCAAGGGATAGTAGGACATTTTCAGGTATTGAAGTCAGAGGAGGGTTAGTTTCAATCCACTATCTGTGTGGCAGAAAGGGGAGAGGTTCAGATTGCATCCACTGACGAGTGAGGAGTAACAAGACACAGCGAAGAGGAGCATGATCAGCCAGGAGAAACAAGACACAATGAAGAGGTGCATGATGAGCCTGGAGAAATAAGACACAGTGAAGAGGAGAATGATGAGCCCAGAGAAACAAGACGTAGTGAAGAGGAGCATGATCAGCCTGAAGAAACAAGACACAGTGAAGAGGAGCATGATCCGCCAGGAGAAACAAGACACAGTGAAGAGGTGCATGATGAGCCTGGAGAAATAAGACACCGTGAAAAGGAGCATGATGTGCCCAGAGAAACAAGACACAGTGAAGAGGAGCCTGATCAGCCAGGGGAAACAAGACACAGTGAAGAGGTGCATGATGAGCCTGGAGAAATAAGACACAGTGAAAAGGAGCATGATGTGCCCAGAGAAACAAGACACAGTGAGGAGGAGCATGATCAGCCAGGGGAAACAAGACACAGTGAAGAGGAGCATGATCAGCCAAGAGAAACAAGACACAGTGAAGAGGATCATGATGAGCCTGGAGAAACAGGACACAGTGAAGAGGTGCATGATGAGCCTGGAGAAATAAGACACAGTGAAAAGGAGCATGATGTGCCCAGAGAAACAAGACACAGTGAAGAGGAGCATGATCAGCCAGGGGAAACCAGACACAGTGAAGAGGAGCATGATCAGCCAAGAGAAACAAGACACAGTGAAGAGGATCATGATGAGCCTGGAGAAACAGGACACAGTGAGGAGCAGCATGATCAGCCAGGAGAAACAAGACACAGTGAAGAGGAGCATGATGAGCCCGGAGAAACAAGACACAATGAAGAGGAGCAGGATGAGCCAGGAGAAACAAGACACAGTGAAGAGGAGCAGGATGAGCCCGGAGAAACAAGACACAGTGAAGAGGAGCAGGATGACCCAGGAGAAACAATACACAGTGAAGAGGAGCATGATGAGCTTAGAGAAACACGACAGAGTGAAGAGGAGCAGGATGAGCCAGGAGAAACAAGACACAGTGAAGAGGATCATGATGAGCCTGGAGAAACAAGACACAGTGAAGAGGAGCATGATCAGCCAGGAGAAACAAGACACAGTGAAGAGGATCATGATGAGCCTGGAGAAACAGGACACAGTGAGGAGCAGCATGATCAGCCAGGAGAAACAAGACACAGTGAAGAGGAGCATGATGAGCCCGGAGAAACAAGACACAATGAAGAGGAGCAGGATGAGCCAGGAGAAACAAGACACAGTGAAGAGGAGCAGGATGAGCCCGGAGAAACAAGGCACAGTGAAGAGGAGCAGGATGACCCAGGAGAAACAAGACACAGTGAAGAGGAGCATGATGAGCCTGGAGAAACAGGACACAGTGAGGAGCAGCATGATCAGCCAGGAGAAACAAGACACAGTGAAGAGGAGCATGATGAGCCCGGAGAAACAAGACACAATGAAGAGGAGTAGGATGAGCCAGGAGAAACAAGACACAGTGAAGAGGAGCAGGATGAGCCCGGAGAAACAAGACACAGTGAAGAGGAGCAGGATGACCCAGGAGAAACAAGACACAGTGAAGAGGAGCATGATGAGCTCAGAGAAACAAGACAGAGTGAAGAGGAGCAGGATGAGCCAGGAGAAACAAGACACAGTGAAGAGGAGCAGGATGAGCCAGGAGTAACAAGACACAGTGAAGAGGAGCATGATGAGTTCAGAGAAACAAGACAGAGTGAAGAGGAGCAGGATGAGCCAGGAGAAACAAGACACAGTGAAGAGGAGCATGATGAGCCCGGAGAAAAAAGACACAGTGAAGAGGAGCATGATGAGCCCAGAGAAACAAGGCACAGTGAAGAGGAGCAGGATGAGCCCGGAGAAACAAGACACAGTGAAGAGGAGCAGGATGTGGGATGCTCCGGTTCCCCACAATCACATCAAGTTAGTCTGAAAATAATGAACACATGGATGAATTACATGAGGATCATGACCCATCAAAGGCCGGTGGCCATGACTCTAAGTGTTGTTCAATGTGCCCTCTGCCTTTAAAGAAACAGTAGAGGAAGAAGGCAAGGGTGGGTTTGGAAAGAATAAGAGGGTCCCGCGATGGTGGGAGTAGGGAAGGAATGCAAGGTCATGAATTTGCTTTGGGGAGGGCAGCACCTGGTACAGAGACATTAACATCATCAGTGAGATGGTGGTTGAGAAAGGCTTTTCTGGAAGTCACAACTGGTTATATTTGCCGTTTGCTAGAAACAGACCATGTCATACTGGCCATGGCCCTCTGCCGTAGGCAGTGGCCAGGGCCTGCCGCAATATCCACTGCCCACATTGCAATGAATCAGCCAACATGACTGTAGTGCAATGGCTATTGCCTTTGTCAATGACCAAGAATGCTGGTCTTTCCACTGAGCCCTATATCTCCTTCACTATTTAATACTCATGTCCAACCAACCAAACTGTCCCTGATGCACCAGCACCAAGATGACTTAGTGTGTACGTCTGCTCATCTAAATTCTGTTAACATAACATAACATAACAACACGACTGACCATTGGCCCATACCACGTTTAATCTCCTCCTTTTCTTCCACAGTAGTTTCCCCCCAGGGGATTCCTGCTGTAACAAACAGCATTCACATTGATACCACCTTCTATTACCACACTAGTCATTCCAGATAACATTCCTGTGGTAATGCCAATTGCTGTGGTGATGAGAAAACCTTTGACAATTATTTAAAAGTCCTCCTCATCCCCACTACCTCGATCCATGTGCCGCTTCCTCTTTTCTAGGTCCCCCCACCTGCACCCTTTGCAGAAATCCTTTCTGACCATCTCCTGCTATCCTGTGTCTCTCACTAGTTATTGTGACCCATCCTTTTTTCTGGAGTGTGTCTTACAATATTTCTGTGGGAATCCCAGAGGATTCCCACAAAAGATGAAGATGTTCTGTCAAATCAGGAGCTCTCCAGCCTGCCTCAAACTCTCCATCTGCATATCCAGTTCTCTTTCCCCCTTCACACCTCTACTCCAATGTGAAACCATGCATGTCCCTCCTCCACGTCTAGTTTTGAGCACTTTTCTTTTACGCCATTCTGCAAAATGCCCGTTTTAATCATTTGCATTGAGCAAAAAAAGAAAATGACACCTTTTAATTTCTGAAAAGCCTCACTGATGCAATGTACCATGGAAAATATATAACCGTTTTATTGGACAAGGGATCTACTGGACAGAGCTACTCGAAACCCAAAAAAAGGAATATCTTGAATGCTTAGTGCCCAACTTGTTTCTTATTTGGTCCAAATCCATCCAGTGTTTTTCTCGTGACAGGGTTCAATCGAAGCACCTCTTTCTCCATAGGAAAAATAATTGGGATGAAGCCAAAAGCAGGTTTATATTGTTTTCTTAATAACATTTGAACTTTGTAGAACATTTTCTCCCAAATGTTCTCTTTGGTGGGACCTGTGCCCGACAATTCTTTTTGAAAATGTAATCAAAATCCATTCAGCAAGTCAACATTATTTAGCAATGCAATTTCGGGAAAAATCTAATAAATCAGTGTTGTCCAACATGAGGCCTTCCATATCTTTTGGCTTACAACTCCTATGGTCCTTATCAAGCATAGTCAATAGTGAGGGATTGTGGAGGCCATAGGTTGCCCCCCACTGGAATAGATATATGTTTCCAATGACTTCCACAATGTCAAATGGCTATCAATATTTTAGGATACGGGAGGATGGTTTTTCCACAGCAGTTTTGCCTGAACAGTGAAACTATATCCAACCGCTCTGGATTTCTTGATTTTCGTTCCCTTCGCAGTAATTGATCTTTCTGGGAATGGAGTGTACCTGTTGGAGTATGATCAACAAGGCTGTCGCAGATTTACTTTGGGCCTATTCCAAAATAGGTTCTGTGCGCAATGCACAAAACTTTAAAGAAAACTGTTTTGCAGGTAGGTAGCCAATGTAAATAATTGGGAGCAGACATTGCAGAAAGGGATTAACTGGCTTTGGTATGCGTTTGCGCAGTCTTGTTCCAAAGCCTTTGAAGTTTCGACAGTAAGTATTCAGAGATGCCTACATTTACTCCACCTTTGAAGCCCAAGCGAGAGAACACCAAGTCTATCACAGCCTGAATCCTGTGCCTTCATGATAGGAAAGGAAATATTCTGGTCGATAGGCAAAGCTGGTAGAACCCTATTTTTGTAAAGGCATCACATTGATCCTTCAGGTTAGCTTAGGATCCAGCAAGTATTCTGATCTGAGTGATTATGTAGAGGCAAGAACCTAGTTATTTGGGCAAGATGTGTTTTGGCTAATCCATTGGAAAGCATATCCAGTAGTCCACTTCGATAATGTATGGTATGATATATATCATTTATAACACGCCTGTACAAAAGTGTTTCAAAGCATGACAAGAAAAGGGGGGAAGACAGAGGAAGGATAAGACAATCTTACAAGGCCTTGTGTCATTCAGATCGTGCAAGTGCGACAGCGCAAACATGCAGGGGGGCAGGAGGGTGGAAAGTGCCAGGGAGAGGGAAGGGGAAGAGCAATCAGGGCAGCAATGCTCTGAGTGAGTGCATCTAGGGCAGTGCAGCTCTGGGTAAGTGCAAGGATGTGGAGGACTGTTGGGTTGCAGTTAGAGTCCCTATGCATGTGGTAGGCCATGAGGCAGTGCAGGGGCAACTGGTTGTGGAGGGCACTGGTACCCAATAAGACTCTGAGGGTATCCAGGTCACCAGTCCGCACAGCGGACAGGTAGATCAGCAGGAGAGAGAGGGAGGGAAAGCAGAGGCAGTAGGGAAGGTCTTGAGCTGCTTCCAGAACTTCAGATGATCCAGCTCAAGTTTGAAAGGGGCAGGGAGGCCATTCCAGTGGGAGGCAGCTGCAGAGGAGAGAGATCTACCCCTATTCTCTGCCTGGAGAAGCGTCTGACCCTCAAAAAGTTGGAGGTGGCTGAGCGAAGGACTTGGGAAGGAAGGTGTTTAGGAAGAAAGAGTTGGATGTTGTGCAGGCCCCTGCCCCAAAATTCCTTGTGGATGATGCAGAGCGTCTTGAACTTGATCCTTGCAGCCACCGGGAGCCAGTGGAGAGATTTCAGGGCTGGAGAGATACGATCCCTGGTCTTGAGGCCAAGGACAAGTCTCACAGTCCTGTTCTTGATTAGTTGCAGAGTGCGGAGAGTAGAGGAAGGCAGATTGATAAAGAGGCTGTTGCAGTAGTCCAGCCTAGAGAGAACCAGGGCTCTGGAGACAGTGAGCTTCTGGGGGAAAGTGAAAAAAGGTTGAATACATCTGAGGAGGTGCAGCTGGTAGCTATGATGTATCCAATTTCATGCCGTGAAGTTGGGTAAATATCCCTTAGAAGATGGGTGTAGTTTACGTAGAATGTCAGTGTCACCTCTTCGTTTTGATACAATATCCAAAAAGAGGCCAGGAGTTTTAAAAATTGCTGAATATATACGTTAAACAATAAGGGCCTGATTCATGGCTTGTATTGCACGGTTCAAAGGGCTTTGCACTGCTGAAAAGTGACTTTGCACTGCCGACACAAACCCTGATTCATGGAACTGTGCAAAGTGTATTTTTGCAGTACTAAATCAGTGCAGTCATTTTCTACAGCAAAAATGACTTTGTGCTGACTTTGCACTGACATTGCACTGCAAAAATACAATTTTCACATTTGCAAAAATGAGGGTCTTGTTTCAGCAGTGCAAAGTCACTTTTCAGCAGTGCAAAGTCACTTTGCACTGTGCAACAAATTCCATGAATCTGGCCCTAAATGTGATAGGACGGAAGCCTGTGGCACACCACAAATGAATCATTGAAATGGCAGCAGAAAAGATTGAAGGACATTGGCAAACAGTCTGTTTTCCAAGACAATTTATAGCAGTTCTGGGGACTTCAATTCTTGGATTCCCATCAAGCAAGACCCAGAGACTGGGCAGATCCCACAAATACCTGAAAGAATGCGAAAAGTAGCATGACCCGGTGCTGACCTGGATTAATAACAAAATGCGGAAATTCTAGCAGATTGTCAATGGCCAAAGTCCTTCCATGTAATGGTGTATCCGAATCGGAATGGATTTCCTACATTACATCTACCCTGGGACACTCTCAGCTGAGACAGTTTTTGAGAAAAACATTCAGGATGTTGCTGGCCTTATTGTTGCAAGCAAGTCTTCCTGAGCCCCTGGCCCGGACTGGCTATGGTTCTCCATCACCTATTTAGCTGTATTGCTATTACCCAGGTCCTCCCTTGCTCTTGGCATGACAGCATCTTGGTCCCAGTGTATAAGAAGGGTGCTCGAACTGATCCGCGCAACTATTGCCTTTTGGCCATGTTGGACGTCTCGTCCAAGGTCATTGCATGGATCTTGTTGGATGAGCTGACTACTTGGGCAAAGGATAATAAGATCATTCCCTGGAACCAGACTGGATTCAGAAAAGGCTGTTTAACATCTGTTAATATACTGGCACTCCCGACCATTGTTCAACAGGCATGGATGATTCACAATAGACCTATATATGCTGCATTTGTGGACTATAGCGCTGCCTTTGACACAGTGGATCATGCCAGGTTGTGGGGGAAGCTAGATGGGTGGGGGATTCTCTCTGGCCTACGAAAGATGATTATGTTGTTGCATGCCAATAACCATGTCAAATTAAAGCTTGAGGGTGACAGGGGAACCTCGGCTTGGATTCAAAGTGATGTTGGACTGAAGTAGGATTGTCTACTGACCCCAATCCTTTTCAATGTGTATCTTTCCGACATGGGACATGCTTTGACCGACCCAAAGTGCCCCCTCCAAAGCTTGGTGATATCATGGAACTTTGGATGGTTTATGCAGATGACATTGTTGTCTTGGATCTCACGCCAGGCGGCCTCCAAAACTCCTTGGATAACCTTAACTTTTACTTGGTCCTGAATTCCCTGAGGGTAAACACAGATAAAACTGAGATCATGGTCTTTGAAACCTGTCATAGACATGCAGTCAGAGTGGGCTGGAACATGAAGGGTACTGACATTGATGTTGTAAATCATTATGTTTATCTGGGTATTGTTCTTGAAGCAAGCCCAAGAGGCATGTCTCATTTGAGTGGCCTTAAGGGGGCCATATGCTCTTTAGCTTGCCTGGGGTGGAGGCTATTCGGTGGCAACATTGCTTACATTGTACACAGCAAAAGTTGTTCTTATCCACAGCTATGTAGCAGAGGTATGGGGTTTGGGCATTTCGGGTGTCCTAAGTAAGATTGAGATCAAGCTCCTAAGGCTTCTCCGAAGATTACTATCCTATGTTCTGGCAGAAATGATTACCTTGGAATTGTATCTTGCTATGATCCATGAGCGTATTGTATTAAGCAGTTTGATGCTCTGTGGGGACTTGCGCATGCCCAGAGCAATGCCTTGTGAGGATCTTGTATAAGATGAGTTTAGGGCCCTTTAGGAACGTACATATGTAATGGATGGGATCACACAGATGCATGCTGAGTCCAAATAACCGAACTAACTCAGCAATATGGCAACGTTCTGTTTTATTAACAATTATCCAAAACAGAGAGTTACAACAAACATCAACAGACGTACGCTCAATTTCTCTCAGTGATCTTCACGCAAATCATAGCTTTTATATCAAAAATACGTCAGAGGTGATGTCATAATACGTGGCAGTAATTAAACACCTACTAAGGGTCGGGATTGGCTTAAGGGGAACAACTAAGTACACTTTCTTTAGGAACTAGGATTGTAATTGGCTGCCCCCTATCAGGTGGACAACATATGCCTACCGCTAAAACATGTCATCTTCAGAAACATTAGATACACAGTTTCTCACTGATTTTCAAACTATAAGGTCCTTTGTTATGTGGACTACTATAATTGGTTGGCACACTTGTTCCAGTTCTTGAACATTCAGATCACTTAGCAGCACGTAAGTCCAGATCCATGTGCAAGGAGATGGGGCATGACACTATCTCCCCACCCAATTAGCCCAACATCTTGCATCGCCCATGCCTTTTGCCATGAAGATTGTCTTTGAACTTGGCCCTGCAAAGTAGCCTTGTCTTTTGGAATACATGGGAGTGAGAGCACTCACTATCGTGTTCTGGGACTCCAAGTTCAAACTCTATTTTCTTCCTTGGTTTTGGTCCATTTTGCAGGTTTTAAATGCTTTAAATGAATTAAACTTTCAACTCTTGGTGTTCTTTCTTTGAACATTGACGAGGCACGATTCATCCTTTGCATGTTAGCTCATTTCCAGAATATATAGCTGACCTTGGCTGCATCAGTCTTGACTCCAGGCTAGACACCTTTGTCTTGGAGCTCCACGATTCCACTTATTCTTGCTGCAACACAGCTTTTTCCCTTCCCACTTCATTGTCCTGGCTTACTCAAATCATGATGCCGATGTCCAGTTTCTATACAATGGTGGCTTTGCCAGTCTTCTAATCACAAGATATAGCCAGCTTTTTTGATGATTTGGTTTACCTTGCATTTCAGTGTCCCTACATTTACTATACAGTTGATTTTTTGCAGCACTTTGTGCACATATAATCTTCTTTCCGTATATTTGAGAATTCACTCGATTCTTTACTTCGTCATTATTTTCTTTTAGGATCCATGCATTCTCATCATTCGGTATCCCAAGACGTGTGCATACTTTTTGTGACGTCACTGGCTCCTTTTCTCTTCTCCTTCTCATATTTCTTCAGGGAGTTCCTCCCTCAAGTTATCATCCCTTCAGGCATACTTTCGGCAGGGTTATCTTAATGGGTATCTTCTTTCGAACACACACTGCAAAATTGGCACAACCGCAGGCGTCAAACACGGCACGATCTCAGGTCTCCAACATATGGGATGTAGGGGAGCAGGGTTTCCTGCAGAGGCATGCAGCTGCTCCTCTACAAAGGCCTTTATCACCCAGGCTGTACATATGAAGTATTCAATTCTGGGAAAGATATTGAGTTTGATTGAGCAGTGGCTGGGGAGTTTTCAGGAGGGACTCTTGCTAATGGGTGTAAACAAATTCAAGAATGTAATGAGGGGGAAACTGATCCCTCACAAACGTGAGCAAATGATTGTCACTTTATCTTCCAAGTCAACGGCTAATGGCTTCTTTCCTCATATATTGGAAAAACAGATGGTCCCTTCATATATTTCCATGTTCCTGGGTAATCACATTGTGTGGGACTATCTCCGCCTCAAATTTAATGCAGTGAATTCACTTGAAATTGTTGGTCGGTGGGCCAAAATCCTGAGGGGGACAGATGTTGTCGGCTCTGTGGTGATGAAGAGGTGGAGAGAGTGCAACATCTCCTGACACATTGTGATGCACTGGTTGAGCTACATAGAAGGGCCCTTAGAGCGTCAGGGTTGGAACTCTTCTTTCCCCCGGCTACTCTGTGGGGTCTTTTTACCAAACTGTGGAGAGAGGTCTATGGCATAATTCAAATGCTTGAAGATTGAATGCACTCATATTTCTACCATCCTCTTGGTTTCTGTTTCAATTGAGGGATCTGGAAAACCTGAGAAATACAATTATTCGGGCTGGCTATTTTTGTTTTTGATTTGTGATCATGGAGATATGTATTAAAAGTTATTCATTGAACTGTACAATACAATAAAATTAAAACAACATAAAAATAGTGGTTTTATGTGAAAATGTCCCCTGGGAAAAAGTCAGCAGGCAAGCAATTTGATTCGCTGAACCCCTAAATTCCTTCCCCCACATATTTGGGCAAAGTGTTTGATTTTTGTGGGAGTGCAAACTTGGGGAAATGCCACCCCCTAGTGACCTTTTCCCAGACAGCATTATCATTGGATAGCATTATAGCTATGGCAGCTATAAGGGCTGTGGTGCCTATGCTGTGTGCGGTAGTCCTGAGTACTTGTTGGTCAAACAGTATTGAATGCATTGGATAGACCCAATAGTATGCCAGCTTCGACACCGCATTTCTCCACTAGGTATCGTAAATCATCAGACATCAAAAGCACCATGGATTCCATGCTGTGCGCTGGCCGGAAGCCAGCTTCATATGGAGACAGTAGGCACCGTACCACTTGGATTCCATGAAAAAAAACTGTTCTGTGGAAATCTGGGACAGACGTGGTTGGCATATTTCTCCATGCAGTAATTACCACATGCACTAATATTTCATGCGGTAAGGCTTTTGTGTGAAGGAAATGTTCTCCACATGAAACCAGGTCGTTTTTAGCAAGTTTTCATTACTGCTACCTTTGTACCGCACAGTCAAACTATACATTAGGTCCCTTAACTTTAAAAACACAGGTGTGAGAAAAGCTGGATGACTTATTTTAAGGGCAAGGCCACCGGCATGAGCCTTGCAGATATTAGTACCTGGGATTGCTTTGCCACATGCTCTAATATTTGTATAAGTATGAAAGCGTAAAGAACATGTAGAAACTTTATATAGTGAATTATTGGAGCGTGTCTGGGTAATGGGCCCTTTGGATTGCACTATCCTCCAGTTTGCCCACCTTGAAAAGCAGGCATTGTGTGCCTATATGCCAGAACAGGCAATAACATTGCTTCTCCTGTAGGAAGGCAGAGTCAACTCTTCCTCTAATGCAGACGGTGTACCATCACGGGCCTGATAGCTGTCGTCAATGCCGTTAGATGTAATTTTAAGACCCAGCTGAATGTGGTTACCTATTGCAGCTCTTCCTGGTGCACAGGGTCGGATTGGCCCCTAGGCCATTCGGCCCATGAGCGGGCCGAACTCATGACGAGTGATGCGAATGGGTAATTACCGGGTCATGCCAAGTTTCGCTCATACCGTTGCATCCACTAATTGTGCTCGCGGGTGCCACACTGCCCGCGAGGTCCGATACCGGTGCTGTTATTGCCTTACCGCCATACTTATAATGAGGCCCAGTGTCCTCGGTCACTTGACAAAATCCTTGTGCCTAAGAGCTTTTGTACATTGTACAAATATTTGATTATAGCACCAGGTGCAATATGCAGGCACCGTTGCAGTGGATGCTCCTTTGGGTCCAGTGTGTTTGGGGTTCAGTTTTACTCGTGGGTGTGCACGCAAATGCAGTCAGTGGGGTGGGGCTGCTGGGGGCGGTCGCTGGTGTGCAAAGGAAAAAAACTGTAATGGTCCAAAGAAAACACTTGATTCTGGCTGGATGTAATTTGTGCTCGGAGGGTGTTTTAATTAAGCAATATGCCCCGAGCGGCGGGGGCATTACCGACTCAGGTAATGCCTTGGGGCCCATAGTTAATGAAGGCCCCAGGGCATTACCAGAGTCGGTAATGCCCCTGCCGCGAGGGGCATGTAGCTATTAGTACCCCGGCCCGCAAAAACTGCGTGATCGGGGCACTAAAAGCTTTATTTTTTCCGGAAACGCTGCAGAGGCGAACATCTTGTTTCAAATTAAACAATAACTTAGAAAATAAATCGATGGTTTCAAATGCACATCTTGGCCACAATTAAAGTAAAATGAACTGTTCGGAATTAATCTTTTGAGATCTACAGCAATGTAAACATGTGTGGTCATTTAAGAGCAGGATCAGTAAAAGGGCCCGGGATTTTTTCAGGACCTGGTTCTTGATGCTTGAAAATCATGCAACAATCTGTTACACTTCGGGCTTCCCTGCGGGCTTCCTTGCAGAATACGACTCCTTTACAAGCTCCTCTGTGGAGCAGATACAGGTTGCCATGGCGCCTGCACAAACTACGACGGAGTCTGTGTCAGCTGACACGTCCTGTACGTGGAAGACGTACGGCAAGACACGCCCCCATACGGTTTTAAAACCACCGTCTTTCAAGGGGCTCGTTGCTGCTAATTAGCGTTACAAGCTACAGTGGTTACGTCCGTTTACTCCTTCGTGTTTCCTCTGCACAAATGCCTAATCTACTTACCTGGTCCTGACCCTTGCCTGGCTTCTGGATTGGCTTTCCACTGACCGCTACGTTTCTGACCCGGACTTCTCCTGTTTTGGCTTGCCTCCTCCTTTAATCCTGTCGTGCTCGCCTGGCTTTTGACACGGAACGTTATTGGATTATTCTTCCTGCTTCCGGCTGTCTCTTGCGGTACCTCATCCCAGCTAGTTGTTACCAGACGCGGAACGACTTTGGCCTCCTCGCAGGTGACTTGCTATCAACCACCCGTAACTCTTCCACGCCTTATCTGGATGCGTGTGTGCTCAGGTACCTATTTGTAGTTGGCAACTCCATCTCTGCTATTGAATTCATTTCCCTATTGTCTTGATTGGATATTTTCCTTTTGCTGGATTTTGGGACACTGAGTGATCTACCCTGTCTTGTGAACTTGTCTTCAAGTGCATATAAACGCTTTGCTGATTCTGCACCAACCCGGCACTAGTGCGACCCTTGTGCCGCTTGGGTTTATTTCCCTATACTAACATTCCTGTTTGTTGTTTTCTCCTATCGTTGTCTCCTGTTTCCTGGACTATTATCCATCCTCAAAATACCCATATTTCAAGTTGGTTGTCATTGGTTCTGATTGCTTGGTTTGTTCTCAACACTGTATAATATCTTTGTATTCTTTTGCAGCATTGTTATTGGCGGTGTGTGTTCTCCCCGCTCTTTTATTCAATTGACACTTTTGTCTGTCCCAATCGAAACAGCAGAGAGGTACATTGTAGAAAAGAGCCCCTCTTTGAGGAAGCCTGAGTCTTGTACTCAGGGGAGCTGGGATAGAAGGCTGAATATTGATTCTTGTACAACCATCATCTCCAAGGCACTCATCCACGTCTTTGGCGTACTTCGGAGTGGTGAGTAACAGAATTAGCAGCCACGAACAATGTCCACGGAGGCCAGTGATGCTTTGAATCAAATCGTGCAAATGGTCACTGATCTACGAACAGACTTGACCAATGCACAAGAGGCACTGCGCCAACGTATGGATGCCATTCATGCCTTGGTTACCACTCCAGTGCCACAGATGGCCGGTGCTGGTGCTGCGGCTTCAGGATCAGGGTTTCCGCCTCCACAGCAGGAATCAAACACTATTATGCTTACAACCCAGTTTCCTTTAGCTCCTCCTAAACGCTTCCTGGATGATCCTAAACAATACTGAACCTTCATCAATCAATGCAAACTGCATTTTTTGTGCCGTCCCGCTTCATTCCCAACTTCTATGACTAAAGGGGATTTTGTTTTGTCACATTTAAGAGGCACTGCAGCTGCTTGGGCTAACACATTGTTAGAATCCAACAGTCATGTTCTCTACAATTGTGATGCCCTTCTTTCTATGATGAGTAAAGTGTTTGATACATGTTATACTACTCAAGCTACTGACCTGGAACTCTTAAAGCATCGGCAAGGGAACAACTCCCTATTGGTTTATTTGGCCCGTTTCAATCAGCTGACAGCAGAAACAGATTGGCCCGAAGAGAAGAAAACTGCAGTCTTCTATCAAGGCCTCTCAGATGAGTTAAAGGACATCCTCTCCACTGTTCCGGTATTCCCCTATGGCATTTGGGGAACTGCTAGATCTAGTCCTTCAGATTGATGCCCGTAAATCCGAAAGACATGGTGAAAAGAAACCTGCTTTGTTCAGCACGATTCCAGCAGAGACGTCGTCCTCTTCACTTCCTGTGTCAGAACCTATGCAGATTGGTGTGGTTAGGGGTCCACTCACCCCTGCTCAACGAGAATACCGTAGATCACACAATCTCTGCATGTATTGTGGGGCCTATGACCATTTACTGCCCGAATGTCCCCAAAAATCCAAAAGAAAGGCGGGAGATGCCAAATCCCGACAGTAGACGGAGTCCCTACGTCGGGAAGTTCACCTTTCACTCTACAGTACAGAACCCGAGCCATCTAGTATGCCTTCCTGTTACATTTTACTTGAGTCATGGTGGTTCATTCCAGACAACAGCAGTAATTGATTCAGGAGCAATGGGCAATTATGTTGACCAATGCTTTGCCGCTATGTCAGGGATACCACTGATTCGCAAAGCTATACCTGAAACAGTGAATGCAGTGGACGGTTCGATCCTTGTATCCGGAATGGTAACTCACCAGACGGTTCCATTACACATGAGTACCGACGAAGGCCATACTGAAGAGATATCATTCGATATCATCAAAGCGCCGGCCTACAGGGTCCTTCTGGGTATTCGATGGCTGAAGCTCCATAACCCTGCTATCGATTGGTCGACTTCTCAGATCCAGTTTCCTTCCAACATATGCAATACCCGATGCACTGCATTGCTTGGAATTAGCCAGGATAGTCCTGTCAGGGCACTGGTATCTCCTACTATGCATATTGGAGCCGTTTCTAACAACACTGTCTCTATGGTACCTTCTCAATGTGCAGACTATGCGGATGTATTCGACAAAGTGATGGCAGAGACTCTACCCCCACATAGGGTCTATGAATGTCCAATAGACCTAGTACCGGGGGAAAAAATACCATCCGGCAGGGTGTATTCGCTCACTCTCAAGGAAGACGAAGTACTTAGAGAGTACATAGACAAGGCTTTGGCCATGGGATTTATTCGTCCATCCAAATCACCAATTGCATCCTGCTTTTTTTTGTTCCTAAGAAGGGAGGGGACTTACGTCCCTGTATTGACTATCGTGCATTTAATGCAACTACCATAAAGAACCAGTACCCTCTCGTACCTGATCTCTGTTCTCCTCAATCAGTTGGGATCCTCCAAAGTATTTACCAAGCTCGATCTCAGAAGAGCTTACAATTTGGTCCGTATGAGAAGGGGGGACGAATGGAAGACCACTTTTAAAACATGTTACGGTCTATTTGAATACCTGGTGATGCCCTTTGGGCTATGTAATGCCCCGGCCACCTTTCAGGCATTCATGAATGATTTGTTCTATGACATCCTTGACCAGTTTGTTGTAGTCTTTTGTAGTCTACCTGGATGACATTTTGATCTATTCATGAAACCAGGAAGACCACAAACTACATGTCAAAACAGTGCTCCAATGTCTGAGGCATCACAAACTATTTGTAAAAGCCAAAAAGTGCCTATTTCACGCCTCAGAGGTGGAATTCTTGGGGTATGACCTTACAAGCAACGGGGTGCGCATGAGCCAGTCCAAAATTAGCGTGATCCTGGAATGGCCTGTGCCCAATTCAGTCAAATCTTTGCAATCATTTCTGGGATTCGCAAATTTCTATAGACACTTTATCAACGGCTTTTCTGAAATCTCTGCCCCTCTTACCTCCCTGACAAGTGCCAAGGTGCCATTTGTATGGTCTTCTGAAGCTCAGAAGGCTTTTGATCAGTTAAAAGCCGCCTTCACTTCCGCCCCTGTCCTCAAAAATCCCGAGCCCGATCTTCCATTCTTTGTGGAGGCTGACGCCTCAGGCTATGCTCTTGGTGCTGTGTTGTCCCAAACCTGTCCTCACTCGGGCGATATTCATCCCGTTGCTTACTTCTCTCGTAAATTGACACCTTACGAAAGGAACTACTCACTTATGGAACGTGAACTCCTAGCCATCAGAGACGCATTCTTGGAATGGAGACATCACCTCCTGGGGGCCAAACACCTTGTAACGGTATACTCGGATCACCATAGTCTGTTAGCCTTCAAATCCATGAAATGTCTTACGGCTAGACTGGCGCGGTGGCATTTATTCTTTTCACAGTACCAATTTGTTATCACATACCGTCCTCCTAAAGCTCAAGTCTCGGCTGACACTCTCTACCACCTCCATGCGGGTGGCCAGTCCCAACTGGTCGAAGCACTTCCTCTCCTACCGAACAAAGTTGTTTGCGGGTGTTCGGTTCAGCCCTCTTTACGTTCAATCATCCTTGATTGGGTCTCAACCCATCCAAAGGAAATCGCTGACTTCAACCTAGAAGTGATTCAGGCCATTTATCCAAGGGCGCGTCTATGTACCATCAGGTCAAGCTAGAACCTTGGCACTCCAGTGATCCCATGATTCTTTGGTTGCAGCACACCGAGGAAGTCAAAAAACTCTTGAGGCCTTACGTCGTTGGGCCTGGTGGCCTTCCATGGCTCGCGATGTAAAGGACTACATTTTGACCTGTGCCATATGCACCCAATATATTACCTCTAGAGCCAAAACAGTAGGCTTTTTACAACCTCTGCCTATTCCATACAAACCTTGGCAGATGGTGTCAATGGATTTCATTGTGGAACTACCCGACATCCAGGGTCACGACACCATTTGGGTGATTGTGGAATATTTTACAAAATATGCACTGTTCATACCTTGTTCCGGCTTGCCTTTGGCTCCGGAATTGGCTAGACTGTTCGTGACTTTGGCTTACCATCGATCATTGTTTCCGATCGTGGTACACAATTTACTTCACAGTTTTGGAAGGCTCTTACGGCTTCCCTGGGCATTGAGGACAGATATTCCTCGGCATACCATCCTCAGATGGATGGGCAGACTGAGAGAACCAATGCTACTATCGAACAGTTCCTACGCTGTTTATGTCTTCAGTTCCAACAGTCCTGGTTTACTCCCTGCCTTATGCGGAGTTTGCATATAACAATTCTATGCATAAGTCAACTGGGGTTTCTCCCTTCTTTGCCCTGTATGGTGGTCCTCCTAGGGCACTCCCACTCGATCCGGTACTGCCGGCTGTCAACCCAGCTGCAAGAGACTGCATGAGAGGTCTTGATAAGATTCATCGGGACGTACGCTGTCATTTGCTCCTTGCTCAAGACTGTGGCAAAAAATATGCTGATGTACATCGATCCCCGGCACCGGTCTATCGGAGCGGCATGAAGGTGTGGTTGTCGTCCCGTAACTTACGGATTGCGGGCAAACGTTCGCTTTTGCCTAAATATGTGGGACCCTGGGGTCACAGGGTGTGCACTTGCCAATGCAGTGCCCATGATGGTCATCACACACAAGCAGTGAATCCCATAGAATCGGAGCGAATTCACACAGAACATTGAACCCATTGGTAGTGGTACAACTCACAAAACATATGCCTATCCAAAGTTGAAAAGGAGTAAGGACCCTTACTGCAACCCATGGATAATGGCTGCTAGAAGTTTCAGGTTCATGGCCTTGCTGCTCGTGAGCAGGATACGAATGAGGAAAGGAGATTTCCCTGGAGGAAATACATACAAAACATTCCACCATATATGATATATAATACTGGATATCATGTAAATAGTGTTACGTGAGGGTGTTGGAATGGGGGAGTTTTAAACATTATATGTATGCTAGGCTTTCTGTGGGGCATGGGAGCCTAGTTATGTGCTAATTAATGGTCCCGTCCCTCGGACGTGTCTGTGATATGTAGTCTACCAGTCGACACGAAGGAAGATTGATCCGGTAGGTGGAATATCTGGGGGGGCGAGTTGGGGGGAGACGCGGGATGACTTGCAGTGCGAGACCAGACTGCTTGGTAAGCCATGCTGGGTGGCCACCTTGAGTTGCTCCATGGCCCTAGCTGGAAATGCATTCATTCCAACCTGGCATCCAAAAACCCCTCCCCTCACCACCCGAAAATACGGGTAACTGTTGTGGCCCTAATGCTCGCATGTGTGTATGTGCGAATCGCCCTGGGTTGTCTTGGGAGATTAGCACTGCATTGTACGTGTTAGAGTGGCTGCTCCACAATGCTTGGCATAGACAGATGTGGCAGGATACAGGCGAAGGCTTAGAGGGCCTGCAGAAGGGTTTAGTATAGGGGAATTTCCACCAATCTGCGGCAGGCCGGGACAGTAACCTCGTTCCCTCCTCCCGCGGCATTCTCCCACTCAGTGCCGGGAAGCCACACCAAAGTGCGTGATAACAGCACCAGGTTTACCCCACCCCCAGAACTACAAATATCATAATGCATTGGGGGGAACACTCCAGCTAACTTCATCTGCCCGACCCAAAACATTTCAACCATTGGGGATGCAAAAAAAACACAGAGTTACATCTTGGAGTATAAGCTGTTGTGGTGAAGGCAGAAAAGCAGACGAAATCAGTAACTGTGCTTACATAGCCATACTGCGGTGTACACTATTTCAGTCAAAGGCAAATTATACAATGCAGCTATATACTGTGCAATTATGTCTTTGAATCATGCGCTACGATTGTGCACAACACTTTTTTTCTGTAGATTGGTCAAGTGTGCTTTGCCTCACGTATTAATAACTATCAGGAACAGCCAATGGGATTCAGTTGTGGTATAGCATTAGAAAAGGTCCCTGATAGGCTATAGCAGCACCACCATTTTAGGGATGTGACTGGTCTTCTATTAGAATGGTCATGAAGGGTTTCTAAAAGTGCCGGAATAATCTTCCATGAGTGACATATGAGAAGGGTTGCAACTCTCTTTTCCTGTTCTCTGTTTTCAGATACAGTCCCAACAGAACCCAAAACCACACTTAACCACAACCGCACAACACTGGAGCTATGGCAATACTCAAAGTATTGGGTAGTTCAGTAGAGCACAACGGGTGTGGGATAGCACATCACATGGCTTACCATTGACTTCACTGTGCCACAATGAATGCTTTGTTGTAATGTGTCCATCTTTCCCATCTCCCTGTCATGCTGTCCAGGATGTTTGTTTGCATGTATGAGGTAACGAGTGCTCAGAGTATTCAATGTCCTATGAGTGCGCTGCTTTCCCTATTTTGCCAACCGATGAAGACTGAAAAGTAGATGCACGCAGGCTTGACATGCGGCCAAATTTGCACCAGATGTGCAGATGAACTTAACTGGTCTGCTGTTAAATCTCAGTTGCCAGTTTATTGGTATCCACACTACAGAATAATTGCTCATTTTCATATAGCCAATATGATAGCTTAGTGGGTTGAACGCTTGCTGCTGTGATGTCTGTGTGATCTGCAGGTTGCAGGTTCTCACCATCTCAGCCTTTCATCCTTCTTATGTCGATAAATGAGTACCAACACAGGTTGGGTGATATTGTATGCATATTTGTTCTATAAAAAAGAGCTTAAGCGTAAGTGCTATACAATAACATATTATCATTTGGCCTTGGACGTCAGTAATTTGACAATATGGATCTATACACACAGACATTAATAGTACAGGAGGCAGGGGAGCAGCAGGAGGATGAGAAGTGACATACATTCTTGTATGAAATGTATATCATATTAGTGAAATCATAACCATATTTTTCGTAGTGTACTTAGGAACAATGCTATTGGATGCTGCTTCCTGTTTTGTCAAGGGGTGAAAGGTTGTGTTCATGTCACTCCTGCGCATTGGAGCTGTGGACCCTGTCACAGAACTGTATGCAAAGTTATGTTATTTTATGAGTTGTGTTGTAACGTAACAGACACATGAACCCTCCTTAAGTAGCATTTTCTGTAAAGTCAAGAATTGACGCGATTCACGGATGATAGTTCGAGGGCCACTTTTATTGCTGCGCGGGGTGAGCCACTTTTTTGAGGCGTGGGTGGGCCACTTTTTTTTGGTTGTCCGGGCCTATTTCTTGTCTCAGTCTGACTCTGCTGGTGCATAACAGAAATGCTCCTTGCCTCGCCTCTGACTCTTCTTGGAGAATTTGCACAAAACCATGTATGCCACAGCATGGCCGTCCACGCTGGTAGGGTAAAGTTGTGCCAAACTTAGGCGGAGCTTGTTGTAGAAAGTGATGAGACAGTACCATTTTCCTTGTCATCTGGCTCACCTGGGCTTTTCACAGGATGGAAGCCACCACCATCAGCTTGGCCAGCCATCCCCTCCACCTCCTCCTGCTGCTCCCCTTCCTCCTGTTCCATATCTTTGTCTGTTCCATCCACCTTCTGCCCTTCATCTGTCTCATGTGTCACCTCCTGTTGCTCCTCCTCCGCCTATTCTTGTCCTCTCCCTGACCTACATCCCAACTCCTTGTGAGTTACATCTTCCTCACATTTCAACTTCTGCCACACAACTACCTTCCCATGTTCCCTTTCCTCCAGCCAGCTTCCAACTTGCAGTGTTCCCCTCCTCGTGCTGCCCCTCCATCTCGGCCTACTCCTGTTCCACCTCTTCCCAGCCATCTCCACCTTCTTGTTCTGCCCTCTCCTGATTGCTACCCTCAGACCGTCCGCCTGCTGCTGTTACATGCTCTTAATTGCTGACTCAAACTCACCGACCCACAGCCACCATCTCTTCCATCTGGAACGCAGATCCTCTTCCCACCTCCCTCAACTCATTTGAGGTACCTCCACCAGCGTCTGCATGTTACAGTTTGATGCCTCCACACTTTCCACCAACTTCTCTCAATGTTCCTGTCCATCAACGGGAAGGTCTCCAGCTGTTTCATCTTTCATGGCCGTCACATCTAAGTTCCCCTGGTGAAGAGTAAGCCTCGGTCTCAACAGGCTGTGCATGCATGACCACAGCTACCTCCGCACCCGCTCCTCCACCGCAGCCTGAAATGACATGCTCCCAAAGGCTTTCAGGTCTTCTTTTACGGTGTGCGTGTTAATCGGTGAGGCAGCACTGCAGGAAGGGCTTTGCAAAGGTGTCTGCAATAGATTCACAACAGTCACGTGAAATCAGAGAAAGTATGGGGTGGAAATCAACTGGTGTCCCAATAACCCAAGAGTTATATATGCTTCTCTGAACGTCTTTCAAGTAAATGAGCAAATTCAATGCTTAGGCTCTTTTGGCCAGTAACCGTGCCTGTCCCAAATTCGAAAGCTCTATATCATTGTGACTTCTTGAAATTGAGTTTCCTATGCAATTAAGTCATTTGATCATTCTGTAATGTATTTGCATTTTAGTCATTTCAATCTTTTTGTAATTAAATAACAGTTCAGTTTCACAACAGGTTTCTTTTATAGATGATTAAAGGAACATTTTTAAAAAACGGCTTCATGGGAGGGGGTCTCATGGAATGGTTTTCACAGGGTCTCTATTTATTTTTGTATTCATTTTCTGGCGTAAGAAGCAAGGTAACCATTATTCCTATATACAAAAAAGGGGGATCCGTCGGAACGTAATAACTATAGACCTAAAGCCTTGCTCGATGCAGTCAGCAAGGTGGCTTCAGTCTTGCTGCTTAGAGACCTGATTAGGACCAAGGGTCAATTTTCCATTTTATCTCCCTGCCAAGTGGGATTTAGGAACAACATGGGAACCCCACACAATGCTACAATGCTACTACTCTGGCCCATCATCATCAAACTGTAAATAATTGTCAGACGGGGAACACATATATATATATATCACTTTATCGTGTTTGTAAATATCTAACTGGGAGGAATATATATTGTTTACTATGCTAATTTGTACTTGCACTAGCACTTTATTTACTGATGCTTGCCTCAGTCCTTGGATATTTCCATATTAGTGTGGCCAGTAATTTTTGTTATACACATTTATACTAAGGCCACTGAACTGTGCACCATTTACTTGTATTAGCTGTATTAATGGGCAACACATCATAGCGTTCCTTTTTGCACACACAATCAGCAATAATTAGTGCCATATTACAATGTTCGCATCTATGATATGCATGGATGGCTATTGCAAGTTAAATCCAAGGTGATAACTGATTGTGGTAAATGTTGTGCACTATGCACAAATATTTCCTGGCATGAATTTGCTACATGTATTTTTTGATTTTTTCCAAACTGTTCGAGAAAATGTAAATTGTTCAAATATTAAGTAATGGGATCCGAACTCTTCTGTACTAGTTTGCAGTAATCATGCCACTAATTGCATGTGTAAAGATGTCTGCCTTGCAGGAACCTAAGAAGTATTAAGTTTTAAATGGAGACACTCTATCCGCATCCAAGGGGATAGAGACTGATGAGCACTCTTAAAGTCACCTCTACTATTTTTGCACTTTTAACGTGATCAAGCAGTGTGTTACCGCAAAACGCATCGTTTTTGCAGTTTTCCATGCCTTGCTGACTTATATATAATAAAAGGATTGTCAGTCTGGGCAAGCTTTGGTGTTTTTGTCTTTGTGTAGAGAGTTATCCCGGCTTTCTCTACTGTTCTAAGGAGTGCATTCCGGCAACTTTTTCCTGGTTCCATTGTGGATTGGGATAATGTTTTTTAAAAAATTTGTTATATGTACACATATATATATATATGTAAATATAAGTATCTACGGGACACCAAAGATTTTTTACAACACATCTCTAATATACCCTGGGAGGAGGGCTTACTGTTAGCAACCCTTGATGTTGTCTCTCTTTACACCTTCATTGACCATCAAGTTGGTATGGATGCTTGTAAATATTTTCTTGACACTCGCTCATTGAATTTCTACAGCCATAGTTCCATGATTCTTGAAATGCTCTCTTTCTGCCTCAATAACAATATTTTCTTATTTGAGGGTTCTTTCTTTCGCCAAGTAAGAGGTACCGCCATGGGTAGCACTTTTGCCCCGTCTTATGCCAACTTAACAATGGGATGGTGGGAGGCCACTTTCTTAAGCGATCTACTTACATCGAGTTTTGCCACACATATTGTTGCATGGTGGAGATATATCGACGATGTTTTCGTTATATGGAAGGGCACTAAGGTTGAATGGCTTTCATTTGTGAAATTATTAAATACCAACAAGTCTAATTTGAGTTTCACAGAATGCAACAGTACGACCAAAATTGTCTACCTCGATGTAGTGGTGACCCTTGAGAGAACCGGTTTATGCACTGCGTTACACAAAAAACCTACTAATACTGGCCTGCCCTTACATGCCACCAGTTGTCATCCTACATCATGCAAACGCAGTATTCCGTATGGGGAATTCATTAGATATCGCAGGAACTGCACAGATCTGGTATCTTTTGATTATCATTGTGCCCAGGCGGCTAAGGATTTTATCAAGCAAGGTTATGAGCGCAGAATTATAGAACAGGCTTATACCAAGGCACGTGGACTTTCTAGGGATTACCTACTATACAGTATCAAGCCTGTCAAAACTACCGTCAATGATGACCCCCGCCTGATTGTCACATTTGACAATGCATCTAATCAGGTTCGTAAAATCATAGAACGTCACTGGCGAATTCTCATCATTGACAAGGATCTTGGTCCTCTTCTCTCTAAACGCCCTACCATTACATATAAACGTGTACCCTCACTTAGGGACAAATTGGTTTCCAGCTTCTTGTCACCCATTAATACCAAGCCACCTTATATGAAATCGTTGATGGAATCCCCAATAGGATTTTCTAAATGTTGCAAATGCAAGGCCTGCATTCATGCTATTTCATGCAAATCCTTCTTGCATCCGGTCACTCAATGTCATCAGTCCATTAGATACTCAATGAATTGTGATACCACTTTTGTGGTCTATGTGCTCTCATGTCCTTGCATGAGATGGTATGTCGGGAGTACTACATGCAAGCTCAAGCTTAGAATATTACAGCATCTTAGGGCCATCAAAAAAACTCTGATCCCGCATATCCTATGGCCAAGCACTTCAAAGAAAAGCACAATAATGATCACTCCCTTCTCAAATTCTTTGCAGTGGCGCACATTCCGATTCACCCCAGAGGTGGGAATCTTGTACTTAAACTGAGACAGTTAGAAACCAGATATATTCTGGATTTCGACACTAAGTTTCCCATTGGCCACAATCTTGACGAGGAGCTTCATACATTTATAGGTACGTAGGCCCCATCGGGTGCGACTTAACTACTTAAGATTGTTTTTTTCTATATCACTGATGTATTTCCGCGTCTATTATGATTAGTTGATTATACTCCTTATATTTACTAACAGTGTTCTTTTCCTCCCCTCTATTTTCTCTCTGGGGATTCTCTCTTTTTTTCTTTTTGAATTTTAGATGTTTACCAATAAAATAGGCCATCCCCACTTTTGTACTTTTCTGGCTGTTATTCTTGTTATTATTATTGCGATCTTATTTGCACATTTGACACTTCTCATGTCTATATTTTCTTTGCTGTTGTTTTGCATGTCCAACTTTTGGTGTTCTACAACACCTTTTCCATTGTGGCTATCTGATTTTGTTAAGATTACTATTATTATTTCAACTTCACCCGCTCTAATTTGGGTGTCATGCCAGCCTTATATAAATGCACATTGCCTCAGTTGTGATATCATTTTCCAGTTAAATGTCTTAGATTGCTCTTAATCATATGTGTTTACATAATCTAGTTGGCTTGCATAATGTTCATGCTGCCTACCAATTGATCAGCACTTGCACTTTCTGTTGCCAATGCTTCTGTGAGCTTGTCTCTTTGCACATGTATTTATGCCATCTCTGACCAACTTGCACTTGCACTTTATGTCATCTTGGGCCCAAATGCACATTCTTGCTTACATCAATATGGTATATTGCTTGTTGCACCAAAGTTTTATAACATAGCCCTAATGCTGACTTGCTTTTATTATGGTATTTTTATCTGCCTATATGTATAATAATTTTTATGTTGCTTATTAACTGACTTGCACTTGCACTTTATACCATCAGGGCCTATGTGATCTTGCCTTTTTGCACATCCTTACATGCTGCTCTTGATTAACTTGCATTTGCACTTTATGTTTATTTTGGTCAAAATGTACAATATTCATGTATTATTATGATATATTTATTGCTGCTTTACGTGTTACTATCATAGCTTTTAAGCTGCTTCTGGCTTTGTATTCTGGCACTGAGCCTTTTGAATAGTCTATCCAGACTAATGAGCTGCAATGTATGCTATCCTTTATATATTGTTGTCTGGCAAAAAAATTCTTGAATTACTTTTCTTATACAATAATCAGTTTTATCCATTGGAATCTCATATTGGATCTGTAGGTTCATTGGAAGACTGTATGGCACTTTATTTTTTATTGTGTTTCCCAGCTCTGCTCAGGATACTATATTCATTCCATTGCAGGCCCATGTTGATTTTCCGTTCAAATATGGCCGCCATCATTACGGTCTTCCATAGCACCTTCCTCCAATTAACATAGATGATGGACTACATGCAACTGTTATTTGTGTCTCTCCATTCTGTGTTGCCACGTGATCAAGCGCTCAGTTGAGCGCGAAACGCGTTGTGGCAGGGCCGTTTACCAGGCGTCCTGCTTTTGTCTGTCCTGCTGTTTCCCCCCCCCCCCCCCTATTCTGTCCTGCACACTTCGTGCAGGCTTTGTCTACTTTTTTTAAAATCATTAAAATTTATATGTAATTCTTCACGTGTGAGCTTGCATTCATTGCCTGGGTCATCTCCTGCCACGGGATTGTAGGACCCTTTCTAGATTCACGGCGAGTGCGGTCCGCCCTGTTTCCTCTATTTTTCCTGATATATATATATATATATATGTATATATTCAGTAAAAAAAAAACGTTGTTAAAGGGACGTTATGGTTAAGTTGCACTACTAAAAACCTATGAAATTCAGTAAAAAAAACTTTGTTAAGGGCACATTATGGTTCTAGGTAAAATCGAAAAACCCTTGAAATTCGCCAGCTATGGTAGGCTAAACACCCATACCTGCCCGCCCCACTGTGCACTGTTAACACTAACGCCCAGGACATGACAGTTGGCATCACAAATGTAATTGATGACATCATTGATGATATCACATGTGTAGGCCCTTTGTTTTTGTTCACTTCCATATTACATGGCCATGGTATTGGCCATGTAGTTATGGTTAAGTTGCTGTTTCCATAGGAAGAGCACTTTTTGGGCGGCTTATAACTCGGCTCCCCGTGGACGAATCCTTACCAAAGTTTGCAAAAAAGGTATATGGGCCACTCTGATTTTTTTTCTCCAAAGTTTGGTAAGAATTCGTCAAGGGGGGCCAAAGTTATAGGGGGGGTCCCAAAACGTCTTTTTTTCTTGTAGAATGAATGGGGCAAAAACTTTGCGCATGGCTACAGGCCAAACCACTGGACGGATTGTCATCAATTTTGCGGCAGGGAAAGGGGCTTGTTCCCCAAAACGTGCTTTTGTAAATTTTGTGTGAAATCTTATTGTAGTTTCCTTTAAAATGATCAAAAAATAGCTCTCTAAGAATTAGTGATATCTATGTCCGCTCTGCGGTCCCACTTCCCTGTTCGCTCAGTGGAGAATATTTCTATTGGCTAATCCATGGCATGCTGTACGTCAAGATGTTGCGCTTTCACCGATTGGGTCTGCTGCAGCGTCAAGTGCGTAGCATTCTTTTGATACGGCCGCCATGGTCACTTAGTTTTTTATGTTGTATGCCGAAATCACCACAAGCAAACCCTTATGGAACCTTGTGTCGAAGGTTAAGCATTACTTATAAGTGGCAGTAGAAAGTGAAACAGTACTTTGTTCTTCTTACCACTATCGTACCGTGCACTGCAACTTGGTAGATAAGGTACTACAATTCTTTACTGCATCTTTGTAAGAAGCCAACACCAATATTACAGCGGTTAGACTGGCGTCCTATATTTTTGAATGTGAGGCAGCCACCTGCACGGTTTCGTAAACAGAGCGCATCTGCACGTGGTCGGGAGTAACGGTTCTCATGAGTGACTGCTGACATGTAGTAGCAAAAAGAGAATTTATTTGCGTTTGGAGTGAAGGTCAGTTCATCTCATTTCATTTTTTCAGTAGGTGCTCAGTATGGTCGCGCACGCACCAAACCTCATTAGGATCAATTGTTTTTCGACCTTGACGTACAGGGAACAGAGACAGAAAGAATGTAGGGAGTCACAGTTTGTGAAACATTCCCTTTGATAACCTATGCTTCAAAAAGGTTTGTGAGGCACATGAAATATCAGCTCCCGGGGAAGTCTTCTAGCAAAGAACTACTTTAAGTTTGTGTGCCGTTGAAATTCATATTGCACATTACCGCACTTTTGGAAGTTTGTGTGCCGTTCAAAATTCATATCGCACATTAGCGCCGTCTGTACAATGTCACTACAATTTCCACTATTACCTACGACATTTATGTGACAATCATATTTTTTTAACTACTATACAGCTTGTACATTGTCGCCTTTTCTAAGGAGTCAATACATTTCCCCATATAAAAATAATTGTTTATAGAAATGTAATGTGTTACCCTTTACATTTCTGCAAAGGCTTTGTATTCATACCTTTTTTTTCATTTTACCCTCAGCTACTTCCTTCCATACTGCGAATGTCATGGACTTCAGCGTCCGACTGACGGTTTCTTTAATCGTCAAGTGCAGCTTTTCGTCACCGGTTGTATGTGCGTCATCATTGAATGGGATGACCGCATAGAACCTCTATGTCCGTACGTGATTGTAGCAGTAAGAAGCAACATACCATCCTTTCTGGTGTCATAGTTCGCAGCCATTCATGTCGCCTTGTAAATCACTGTGACAGGAATATGCCTTCTGTGTCAACAACGCATAATTTCTGTGTGGTTAAACAACAACGTCACCATTGCCAGTAACATTATAAAAAACATACTATACTTTCTGATGGACTACATCACAGCGATTGACGCAGTCTTCACAATGAATGTGAGAGGAAACTGACTACTGTGTCACCACGGCATACTGTGTATGTGTTAAACACTGTGGCGCCAATGCATGGTGACTGTGTGGGAAAACATCTATGTGACTGTCAAAACTAACATTTCAATTGTGCAGCAGAGACACAAATTTCCAAATTCTTTGCAACTGAGAACAGGGCGATGATTTAACACTGTGCATTGTGAAATAAAAGCCAATTACTACAGCTCACATGTTAGTGTGTTTTTTAACCATTTCATGTTTCCCTTCATAATCTGCCATGCTACGTTGCGGGTTGTAGTATGTTCTTTCATAGGTGGCGTATCACGCTAAGTAGACCTTTATGGAATCATTTCTTTATGCTGCCAAGGTATGTTATCCAGAGCGCTATTGGACACCACTTGCTTTGGCAACGTTAGGCTCAGGCCCATCTATTATGCTTTCGTGCCGTTAGGGTACTTTCTGAAACCCAGATGCCCCAATTACCGAGATCAGTTCTGCATGAAGACGCTATGTTGTCAGATTTGGTATCTTTCCATAAGTGGAAAAATGAGATCAGGTGCAGTGAAAGTGTTTGCTGTACAGAAATGTTTCAAAAGCAATGCTTCCTTATACCTTCTCAGGACACCTTTCTTCGTCCATCTCACCTTGTGACACTTACACAAAAATGTGTGCACAGATCAGTGGTAATGGTGTTGCTTGCATTATTTCTACCATTAGCGCACTTTGCTTCACAGGGTTTGTTGTGATTTTGTCCATACATTAGAACACTAATTCTTTGCCTTCTGTACGCACATTTTTGCTAAACATATTCCCTGTATTTTCCACACATTTATGGAAAGGTCATTGCGCATGAACAAACACCTTTGTGTTTTACGTGTGGTAGTGTTTTCACACTTCACAAGTGTCGTCATGTACATAACACAACAACGGTACGCCTTTTGTCTCTGAAGGGTACGCTGTAGGTATGCTTACTGACCACAATGTCGGGTGGTATATACTGTGATTTAGTGGTTGGGAGAAAACATTACATTGCAGTCGCCATGTGCACCAGGCACTGGCTTTCTGTTAAAGGTGTTGCTGATAAGCACACATTTTAAAACAAATACAAATCTTCTTCGCCCACTACGATTACACGTTTTACTTTTTTACTTTCTGGCAGCTATAATGGAAAGCGGAAAAAGACTTTCTATGCAACGGCCGCCTTCCCTTTCCATGGTGGCCATCTTGGAAAAGGATTTGTTTTCTTCAAACGGGAACGCCGGAGGTGTTCCCATTGAAGATAAAAAATCCTTTATTTTGGTGCAATGGGTTAGTGGCGTAAAATCTGTATAGCTAATGGAATTCAGCGCCCATTCTTTTAGGGTACAATGGAGTTTGCTTATTCAAACACCTCGGTATGCACTCTTCCTTCTATTGTGATGCAAATGTCTTTGTCTTCTGTCCCCACATTTTTGCCAAACATATTCCCTGTACTTTCCACACATTTCGGAAAGGTCATTGTGCACGAACAAACACCTTTGTGTTTTACATGTGGTAGTGTTTCAGTTACAAGTTCGTACAACAATATACAATGTCCTTCCGCACTATCAACAACTCACCCATACTATTGTGAAGTGTGTATGAGTTTTGTACCATGTGGCCATGCTGTGCTACAGCATATGCTACTGTGCAATTTGTAGAAAGAAGGGCACTGCAGTGAAATGTTGCTTTACAGTATACTTATGTGTTACTATTGGAATCCTTCCAAATACTCAATACAAACTTTGGTCAACTTATGATATGATTCACTTAAAGTACTGCCAACGTATGCAAATAATTGAAAAAACGTTTCTCAAAGGGACATTATGGTTACGTTGCCCTACTAAAAACGTCCAAAATTCACTACAAGAAAACTTTGCTAAAGGGACGTTATGGTTAAGTTGTCCTATTAAAAAGCTACGCCATTCTGTACAAAAACTTTGTAAGAAGGCTGTTATGATTACAA
Source organism: Ambystoma mexicanum (assembly GCF_040938575.1). Lineage (NCBI taxonomy): Eukaryota > Metazoa > Chordata > Amphibia > Caudata > Ambystomatidae > Ambystoma > Ambystoma mexicanum. The sequence goes on along the minus strand of NC_090931.1, from coordinate 122,990,252 downwards.
GTAAAATCTAGACAAAGGGCATGAGCGGGGGGTGGAGGGGAAGAAGGGAGACACGGTTCAAGAGCGGGGGTGGGGGGGGAAGAAGGGAGACACGGTGCATGAGCGTGGGTGGGGTGGAAAGAAGGGCGACACGGGGCATGAGGGGGGGTGGGGAGGGAAAGAAGGGAGACACGGGGCATGAGCAGGGGGTGGGGGGAAAGAAGGGAGACACGGGGCATGAGCGGGGGTGGGGGGAAGAAGGGAGACACTGGGCATGAGCGGGGGAAAGAAGGGAGACACAGGGCATGAGCGGGGGGCGCGGGGGAAAGAAGGGAGACACAGGGCACCAGCAGGGTTGGGGGGGAAAGAAGGGTGACACGGGGCATGAGCGGGGGGTGGGGGGAAAGAAGGGAGACACGGGGCAGGGGTGGGAGGTAAGAAGGGAGACACGGGGCATGAGCGGGGAGTGGGGGGGTAAGAAGGGAGACACGGGGCTTGAGCTGGGGATGGGGGAAGAAGGGAGACAGGGGGCATGAGCGGGGGGGAAAGAAGGGAGACAATGGGCATGAGCGGGGGGGGAGAAGGGAGACACGGGGCATGAGCGTGAGGTGGGGGGAAAGAAGGGAGACACAGGGCATGAGCGGGGGGTGTTGGGGGAAAGAAGGAAGACACGGGGCATGAGCGGGGGTTGGGAGGGAAGAAGGGAGACACGGGGCATGAGCGGGGGGTGAGGGGGAAGAAGGGAGACACGGGGCATGAGCGGGGGGCTGGGGGGAAAGAAGGGAGACATGGGGCATGAGCGGGGGGACAGAAGGGAGAACGGGTCATGAGCGGGGGTGGGGGGAAAGAAGGGAGACACGGGGCATGAGCATGGGGTGGGGGGAGAAGGGAGACATGGGGCATGAGCGGGGGTGGGGGGAAAGAAGGGAGAATCGGGGCATGAGTGGGGGTGGGGGGAAAGAAGGGAGACACGGGGCATGAGAGGGGGGTGGGGGGAAAAGAAGGGAGACACGGCATGAGCGGGGGGTGGGGGGGAGAAGGGAGACACGGGGCATGAGTGGGGGGTGGGGGGGAAAGAAGGAAGACACGGGGCATGAGCGGGAGTTGGGGGGGAAGAAGGGAGACACGGGGCATGAGCGGGGGGTGGGGGTGAAGAAGGGAGACACGGGGCATGAGCGGGGGGCGGGGGGGAAAGAAGGGAGACATGGGGCATGAGCGGGGGGGACAGAAGGGAGACACGGGTCATGAGCGGGGGTGGGGGGAAAGAAGGGAGACACGGGGCATGAGCAGGGGGTGGGGGAGAAGGGAGACATAGGGCATGAGCGGGGGGTGGGGGGAAAGAAGGGAGAATCGGGGCATGAGTGGGGGTTGGGGGAAAGAAGGGAGACACAGGGCATGAGAGGGGGGTGGGGGGAGAAGGGGGACACAGGGTATGAGTGGAGGGGTGGGGTGGAAAGAAGGGAGACACGGCATGAGCGGGGGTGGGGGGAGAAGGGAGACACGGGGCATGAGCGGGGGGTGGGGGGGAAGAAGGGAGACACGGGGCATGAGCGGGGGGTGGGGGTGAACAGGGGAAACACGGGCCATGAGCGGGGGGTGGGGGGAAAAGGAGGCAGACAGACACTGAGCATGAGCAGGGGGTGGGGGTGAACAGGGGAGACACGGGCCATGAGCAGGGGGTGGGGGGAACATGGGTATGAGCGGGGGGTGGGGGAGTACACGAGGGAGACAGACACGGGGCATGAGTGGGGGGTGGGGGGGTACACGAGGGAGACACGGGCATGAACGGGGGGTTAGGGGTAACACGAGGGAGACACGGGGCATGAGCGGGGGGAACAGGGCCGACACGGGGCATGAGCAGGAGGTGGGGGGTAACACGAGGGAGACACAGGGCATGAGAGGGGCAATGGGGGGAACACGAGGGAGACACGGGGCATGAGCGGGGGTGGGGGGTACAGGAGGGAGACACGGATCATGAGCAGGGGGTGGGGGAACACGGCAGACACGGGGCATGAGAGGGGGAAGTGGGGGGTGAAAGAAGGGAGACACGGGGCATGAGCGGGGGGTGGGGGGAACAGTGGAGACACGGGGCATGAGCAGGGGGTGGGGGGGAGAAGGGAGACACGGGGCATGAGCGGGGGATGGGAGGAAAGAAGGGAGACACGGGGCATGAGCGGGGGATGGGGGTAACACGGAAAGACACGGGGCATGAGCGGGGGTGGCAGGGGGAAAGATGGGAGACACAGGGCATGAGCGGGGGGTGGGGGGAAAGAAGGGAGACACGGGGCTTGAGCGGGGGGTGGGGGGGAAGAAGGGAGACACGGGGCATGAGCGGGGGTGGGGGGGAAGAAGGGAGACATGGGGCATGAGCGGGGGGTGGGGGGAGAAGGGATACACGGGGCATGAGCGGGGGGTGGGGGAAAAAGGGAGACACGGGGCATGAGCGGGGGAAAGAAGGGAGACACGGGCCATGAGCGGGGGGGTGGGGGAGCACAGGGGAGACACGGGGCATGAGCGGGGGTTGGGGGTGAACAGGGGAGACACGGGCCATGAGCGGGGGTGGGGGGAAAAGGAGGGGGACAGACAAGGAGCATGAGCAGGGGGTGGGGGTGAACAGGGGAGACACGGGCCATGAGCTGGGGGAACGGGAGGAAGACATAGGGCCTGACCTAACTGTGCAGGCAGCAGATCCCGCTCCTCGGCCCTCCATGTGCCAATGGCGTGAACGGGGGGTGGAGGAACAAAAGAGAGACACGGGGCATGAGTGAGGGTGGGGGGCACAGGAGGAAGACACGGGGCATGAGCGGGGGGTGGGGGAACGAGAGGAAGACACGGGCATGAGCAGGGGGTGGGGGGAATGAGAGGAAGACATGGGCATGAGCCAAACTACTGGACGGATTTTCACCAAATTTGCAAAAGCACACTTTTGGGACCAAGCCGCTGCTCCTGGTCCAAATTTGTTGAAAATCCGTCCAGCGGTTTGGGTTGTAGGCGTGAGCACATTTTTTTTCCCATTCAGTCTATGGAAAAAAAAAAAATTGGGACCCCCCTACAATTTTGCCCCCCCTGGACCAAACCTCACCAAACTTTGCAAAAGAATTCAGAGTGGGCCATATACTTTTTTTTGAAAAGTTTGGTGTCGATTCGTCCAGGGGGAGCGAAGTTATAAGCCGCCCAAAAAGTGCTCTTCCTATGGAAACAGCAACTTAACCATAACTACATGGCCACTAACGTGGCCATATAATATGTATATCAGTAAAAAAAAAAACTTTGTTAAAGGGATGTTATGGTTCAAAGTCAAACTGAGAAACCCTTGACATTCGCAAGTTATGGTAAACTAAGCAACCATAACTCGCACCACCTAACTGCATTGCCACAGGAAGAGCACTTTTTGGGCGGCTTATAACTTTGTTCCCCCTGGACGAATCCTCTGACAAACTTTGCAAAAAAAAGTATATGGCCCACTCTGAATTCTTTTGCAAAGTTTAGTGAGGTTTGGTCTAGGGGTACAAAGTTATAGGGGGGTCACAATTTTTTTTTCTCATAGAGTGAATGGGGAAAACACTTTGCTCACGCCAACAGCTCAAACCGCTGGACAGATTTTGACCAAATTTGCGGCAAGAGCAGTGCCTTGGTCCTGAAAGCGTGCTTTTGTAAATTTGGTGGAAATACGTCAAGTAGTTTTTTTAAAAACGACCAAAAAGTAGGTCTAAAAAAATCTGTGATATCTATGTCCGCTCCGCGGACACATATCCCTGTTCACTCCACGGACAGGGCACCGATTGGCTAAACAGCTTGTGTCATGTCAGTGGACATGCAACGTGTCCGCTGATGATTGGTTAGCATGAAGCGTGAGGTGCATCAGATTTTTGGAAACGCCCGCCATCTTGGATTCTCGGACATTGCGGTAAAAACATATTAAAAAACACAACATTGCACTTGTCAAACTTATCAAATAATCTCTGGGGAGGTGAGGGGTGATGAGGATGGGATGGAATATGGATGCAAGAAGCAAAAAAACAGGTGTTTTTTGCCATGAAAGTCCGCAAACAGTTCTGATGTTTCCGAACAGTCCTGTGAAAGTTTACGGACACTTCTGCATTACTGGTTTGTTGAAAAGCAGTTCTTGGACGGGATATAACTTTGGCGCCACTTAGTGGATCTGCATGTAATTTTGCTGTTATATTCCTGACCTGATCCTGAAGTAGTTTGCAAAGTTTGGTGAGATTCTGTCAAGAGGGAGCAAAATTAGAGAGCGGTCCCAAAATAATGTAAAGGCTTATAAATGAGGTGCCATTTGGAGAATATACACTTAATTTGGCAAACTGATAATATATATAGATATAAATGTGTTTGCGAAGTTTGGTGGTGTTTTGTCAAGAGGGGGCAACATTAGAGGGGGGCTCCCAAAATAATGCAAAGGCTTATAAATGATGTGCCATTTGACAAATCTACACTTAATTTGGCAAACTGATAATAGATCTAGATATAAATGTTTTTGTGAAGTTTGGTGGGATTTTGTCATGAGGGGGCAGAATTAGAATGGGGGTCGCAAAATATTGTAAAGACTTATAAATGTGGTGCCTTTTGACAAATCTACACAAAGGTTTGCAAAAAGATTATAGATCTAGATATACATGTTTTCGTAAAGTCTGAATGGATTTTGTCAAGTGGGGGCTAGGTTATATAATGATTGTATGTGCATCATTTGACACTTTTGAAAAAATAAAACATGGGTGGATTTCCAGCAAACTTGTGTAAGGAGCATTGAGAAGCACCTGAAAGCATGGTTTTGCAAATGTGCCCGTGTTTTATTTTTTGACAAGTGTCATAATGTAGGTACAAAAATAGTGAAACACCTTTGGTGACTGAGGTGTAGCCTGTGGCCACGTGCAGTGGCCAGATTGTCCGGGTCATGGACCCGCCACTGCACCCATTTGAGACCCTTTTGGTCGCTCGCCACTGCACCCATTTGAGACCCTTTGGTCGCTCGCCACTGCACCAACTTGAGACCCTTTTGGTCGCTCGCCACTGTACCTATCTGAGACCCTTTTGGTCGCTTGCCACTGTACCTATCTGAGACCCTTTTGGTTGCTCGCCACTGCACCCATTTGAGACCCTTTTGGTCGCTCGCCACTGTACCTATCTGAGACCCTTTTGGTCGCTCGCCACTGTACCTATCTGAGACCCTTTTGGTCGCTTGCCACTGTACCTATCTGAGACCCTTTTGGTCGCTCGCCACTGCACCCATTTGAGACCCTTTTGGTCGCTCGCCACTGTACCTATCTGAGACCCTTTTGGTCGCTCGCCACTGCACCCATTTGAGACCCTTTTGGTCGCTCGCCACTGCATCCATTTGAGACCCTTTTGGTCGCTCGCCACTGCACCCATTTGAGACCCTTTGGTCGCTCGCCACTGCACCAACTTGAGACCCTTTTGGTCGCTCGCCACTGTACCTATCTGAGACCCTTTTGGTCGCTCGCCACTGTACCTATCTGACACCCTTTTGGTCGCTCGCCACTGCACCCATTTGAGACCCTTTGGTTGCTCGCCACTGCACCAACTTGAAACCCTTTTGGTCGCTCGCCACTGTACCTATCTGAAACCCTTTTGGTCGCTCGCCACTGTACCTATCTGAGACCCTTTTGGTCGCTCGCCACTGTACCTATCTGAGACCCTTTTGGTCGCTCGCCACTGCACCCATTTGAGACCCTTTTGGTCGCTCGCCACTGCACCCATTTGAGACCCTTTTGGTTGCTCGCCACCTATTTGAGACCCTTTGGTCGCTCGCCACCACTCGACCCACCACCTAGATGACACTAGACCCCTCTTTAACGGACAACTATACTGTACTAGCCCTTCCTTGCCCAACTTCACAATGCATATCCATGACTTTACACAGTGTTGCTGAGATCAATACTGTATATTTTGAAAAGCCATTACCCAACCATGCTACCCAATTTGCCAGCACTTAAGCCCACACACCACCTACATAAACTAACTGATATGACCTCCTCACCTTGCCCTGCTCTCATGAGGAACCTTAGACTACGCGCCAGGCTCCCTAGGTTCTATGACCCTCTATCCAAACTAGCCCACAACAAGGTGATTAGGAATCCTTCCCTACACCCCCTCCAACTGAACAGCAGACTCCACCGCGAGCCCATCCGTGTCCGTAAAAGTATGCACGAAATGGTGCCACCACCCGTAAACCCAGTAGAACTTGGGACCAAGGGTGCACTAATATACGCCCGCTCCATGGTAGCCCACGCATCAGACATTGCCGACCTGCTACATAACGAAGACCTGGACTTCTTAGCGGTTACTGAATCTTGGCTACACCCCACGACAGGCCCTGCAATTATGCTAGCGGTACCAGATGACTACACGTTATTAAGCCTCGACCGGACCACCTCTAGAGGCGGAGGTCTTGCCATTATAGCCAAAACTAAATTCCATATCACCATTGAATCCCCCACCATCGTTAGCTCCTGCGAATCCCTAACCGCCAAGTTAGCACTATCTAATACCCAATCCATCTCCATTCACCTCATCTACCGGCCACCGGGCCCTTTAGGGTCATTTGAAGAAGACCTCACAGACATCTTATCAAACAATCTTAATAACTCCTCACAACGTATCCTACTTGGAGACTTTAACCTCGGACTTAGCGACCCCGCAGATGCCAATGCCAGCACCATCAACAACACCCTAGAGGAACTGGGCTTCACCCAGAAGATCACTGAGCCCACCCATATCAAAGGGAGAACTCTGGACTGGCTAGCAGTGCACAACTGCCCAGTCCTGGTCTCGGCCATACTTCTGCAGCCCTGGACAGACCATTACCTGATCTTGTTCTCCCTTGAGGCAACCCCAGCACAAGCTAACAGCATAGCTCCAGCGGTCCATTCCCGAAATAAAAAAAACATAACCCCTGAAAACCTGATCCCGCTAATCACACCAACCCTGAACGCCATCCAGGATCACGCCGATCCATTCACTATGGTGGACACCTATAACAAAATTATGCTTTCATCCCTCGATGCCATCGCCCCTCTGAAGCTAAAAAAGAGCAAACCCCGGAAACACATCAACTCCTGGTTCTCACCCCATCTTAAAGCCCTCAGACAGGAAAAGCGGCGCTGTGAAAAAATCTGGCGAGCTCACCCCTCAGAAAATAACAAAAAAAACTTGAGTAGTCTAGCCTCCCACTACAAAAAAGAAATTATATTGGCCAAACAAACATCTTATAGTATGCGAATCTCACAAGCCAAATCTAACACTAGAGAGCTCTTCACAATACTCAAAGAGATTGAATCCCCGATCCAAGTGCCCGATTCATTTATCAAAGATAAAAACTGGTGCACGGGCATACAAAATGCCCTAGCGAACAAAATCTCCTCCCTTCAAACTAAGATAAGCATCAAAAAAGAATCTCTGCTCTCCTCCACTAAGCTGAGCAACGTCACCCATAAAAAGGTTCACCCAACTCAATCATCCCCCCCGCGCACAACCCCCCTTTTAATTTCCATAAAGTATCCACCAAAGAGGTAGAAAATACTATTCTCTCCCTCAAACCTTCAAACTGTCACGGAGACCTATGCCCTGCACAACTGATCAAGGACGCAGCCCGTGATCTCGCACCATTTATTACCAAACTAATAAATGCGTCTTTCACATCAGGCACAGTACCTAATAATTTAAAACAGTCCTGGGTCCTCCCCCTGCTTAAAAAAACAAACTTAGACCCATCCACTCCAACTAACTATCGCCCCATTACCACAGTACCGTTCTTTCTTAAAATTCTTGACAAAATAGCATACCAACAGATCCAATACTACCTTGAGCACTTCCATCTCCTAGGCGTCAGACAATCGGGCTTCAGGCCACAGCATGGACCCAAAACTGCACTTATAGATCTCAAGGCACAGATAGACGAACTGAGAGACCAGGGTAAGACAGCACTACTGTTACTCCTTGATCTCTCGGCGGCCTTCGATCTGGTCGACCATGAGATCTTATGCAACCACCTTCAAACAGCTGCCCACTTCTCTCAAGAAGCAACCAAGTAGATCCAATCCTTCCTTAACAACCGTACAATGAGAGTCTTCTCACTGTCAGCATCAGCCGACCCTACACCTATTACTTGCGGCGTGCCTCAAGGATCTTGCATCTCCCCTACACTTTATAATATCTTCACGAATTCCCTTTTCAATGATCTAAATGACCTGGGTATCACCTACACTAACTACGCTGATGATACCCAGATCCTCATCCCGTTGTCGGGGGATTATGACAAGGATTTGGCCTTCGTTAATAGAGTGTACCTCATCATCCAGGCATGGATGGCCTCACACGGTCTATGCCTGAATGATGACAAGACAGAACTCCTTATTCTAGGTTCTACACACTACCTCAACACGCTTGACCAAAAATACTCAGCGTTCATAATTGACGATAACAAGATTAAGGTAGCTAAGGAGGTTAAAACCCTCGACTTTTATCTAGATTCCACCCTTACCTTCAACAAACAAGTGAATGCAATGGCCTCTGCCACCTCTTACACTTGCAAACTCATTAGGGCAGCCAAACCCTTTCTTTCCCCCACCAACTGTACCACCTTGGCCAGGGCACTGATCCTGTCCAAGTTGGACTATTGCAACGCTCTATATGTAGGCTGTAATAAATATATCTCAAACAAAATCCAAATCCTCCAAAATAATGCCCTCACAGCGGCCCTTAGTATCCCGAAGAAAGCCCATATCTCTGATTCCAGAAGATCGGTCAATTGACTATCCACCAAGGACAAGATATTCCTTAAATTGGTGTCTCTGATTCATAAATGCCTCCACCAAGCAGCCCCTCAATACCTCATCTCCAGATTTACTAGACCCACCCTCTCTCGCCCCTCAAGAACGGCCAACTCCAACCTTCTTCTTGTACCCAGGTTCAAACGTACAATGTCAGGAGGTAACAGCTTTCCAGTAAAAGCAGCGCAATTCTGGAACTCCCTTCCTCCTACCTGCAGGGAGGACCTAACCTACCATCTGTTCAGAGCCAGGACTACCCACTGGCTTAAAACTCTTGATCCATAACGACCTTGCCAATGCCCAGATGTGTCACATGGCTCCCTACCTCATTGCATGTAAATATGTATTTAGCATTGCCTACAGTGTATATGCTCTACCATTCCTACTCGGCGTGATTTGTCCGGCACTGTAACCGCAGCTGGACGTCACCCTACTGTATGTATGTAACTAAGTTTTGCAACCCTCTTGCTGCCTCTGCGCCTGGCTACCCCCGGGTTAGGTGCGCATTATAAATAAAATACAAATACAAATACAAAATACAAAGGTATTGATCCGGACAATCATGCTATTGGCCATGACCACGAGGGACAACACATGGGGTTAAAGTGGCCGTGTCCACCTGGGACTGGCTTTGTGGTAAAGTTATTCGAAATTGGGATAGGTTTGAAAGGGACGAAAAAATGTGCTTGTGGTAATATGGTCTTAGGGTTCTCTTTTCGCCTTCTGCAGGCTGCCATGGAAAGCGAAGAGGGGCCCTGTACGGGACACTGCCTTCCCTTTCCATGGTGGCCATCTTGGAAAAGGATTTTCCTTCCTAGGAAGAAACATCTTTTTTTTAGCAGCCCGGGTTACCACTTTGGGAACCTAGGATGCTAATGGCCTCCATCCCCCATTACAGGGGCTGGAATGGGGGGATAATGGTCCGGAGACCTCGTTATCCACCATCGCTCGCTTGGGCTGATAACTTGGGTTGCCAGGGCGGTATCCACTGTTCCGTCCCTGGAACGGGGGATAAACGCCACAATATTGCCATTAGCATAACATAAAATGCAAATGGAATATTCGAAAATCTTATTGAGTCTATGTACTTTACTGAGAAATGTAAAGTAGATGGAGTCTATACGTTTTTTTTAGTTCCATTTTTTAACTGTAAAACGTGGTTCCTAAAGGATCATTTCTTTTATTGTTTTTGGAATAATTTTATTTTGGCAGGAGAACTTAGAACAAAAGGTGTAGAGGGAAATGAGGGAAGAGGCACCAAACACTAATATGGAGGGGTAGGTCGACAGGGGAAAATGTTGCACATGTGTTATTTCTAAGGTAGGGGGCAGCGCTTCTCGTGCTCCTTGATTACAGCAGTGGTGGTGAAGGGATGGCATTAGCTGATTCCATTTTAAGATAAATAGCAGTTTTGCTAAAAGTATGTACTGTGTACTAGATTGTTAATCGATAATGAGTAGGAATAGGTGTTGGAGCTGTGCAAGGGAAATTTTGAAGTTGAAAGTTGCTAGATCAGTAGAAAATGCAGTTCTGAACTGTCTGCGAAGCACGGATCTTATCGTGAAGCGCGGACGGGTTCTCGGACACGTCATCATGCCACGCACCAGCATATGGTCATGTGACAATCTCTCGGAAGGTCTGCAATTAAGTCAGATGTTTGTAGACATTATGGTTAAGTTGCACTAATAATAACCTATGAAATTCAATGAAAAAACTTTGTTAAGGGGACGTTATGGTTAAGTTGCACTAATAAAAACCTATGAAATTCACTGAAAAAACTTTGTTAAAGGGACGTTATGGTTAAGTTGGACTCATAAAAACCTATGAAATTCAATGAAAATACTTTGTTATGGGTAAATTGGACTAATAGAAACCTATGAAATTCAATGAAAAAACTTTGTTAAAGGGACGTTATGGTTAAGTTGCGCTACTAAAAACCTATGAAATTCAGTGAAAAAACTTTGGGACGTTATGGTTCCAAGTAAAACCAAAAAAAACCTGAAATTCGCCAGTTATGGTAAGCTAAGCAACCATAACTCACGCCACCACTGTGCACTGCTAAGAATAACACCCAGGACATCAAAGATAACATCACAAATGTAATTGATGACATCACTGATGACATCACATGTCTGGCACACTCTTTTTTCCTTTACTGATATATCTAGGCCAGTAACAGTCAGGAACTAAAAATTCAAAAAGTAATATATTTGTAGATTTATACTTCAAATATGTTCTTACAGTAATTCACTCAGGGTCCACTCACAGCATATGAAACATATACAAAGGGGAAAACACAGACTTGGAAAAAGCAATGCTTTCTATGTATGAAGATGATTAGTAAGGTTATCAACACTGTTTTATAGTTCTGTTGTTTTTTAATTACTGTAGTTTCCCTGGATACGCTCATATTTGTACACATTGCAATTAGACTACTTTCCTTAGGGTCTATTCACAATATGTGATAGTTATACACAGGGAAGTAGTAGCTTTGAAGCAGAGAAATCATTTCTGTGCATGAAGATAATCAGTTAGGTTACTTCATTCTCCCTGTATATGCTCATATTTGTATGTTGTTGTCTGTTTGTGTTTTGGGTGCAGTAATGCAATAATGTAGTAAGTGGGTTTTATTAGGTACTTATTAAATGTTTCACAGTATGCAAAACTCTAATGAGAAAGCATTTATAATTTTAGTATTTAACATGGCAAGATTATTAATATTGCAGCTCCATCATGTCTGCTGCACACTATGCCTATGTTACTACATGTGTACCTTAGTATATTGGAAGAAACTTCATAATACAATGATATTTGGATTAATGCATTGCTTAATGCACTATGTACCTCATGATATTTATTCTTATGATCCTTGACAGTTTTTTTAATTAACATTACAATAAGAATCCCTTGTACAGACTTTTCATGAAAGGTAAATGCACATGTGATATCATCAGTGATGTCATCAGTGACATTTGTGATGTCATCTTTGATATCCTGGGTGTTAGTCTTAGCAGTGCACGGTGGTGGCTCGAGTTATGGTTGCTTAGCTTACCATAACTGGCGAATTTCAGGGGGTTTTCGGTTATACTTGGAACCATAACGTCCCTTTAACAAAGTTCTTTCACTGAATATATATATATATATATATATATATATATATATATATATATATATATATATATATATATATATATATATATATGGCCTTGTTGGACATGTCCTCAGCCTTTGACTGTGTACATCGTTCTACATTGTGTTTGAAGTTACTTAAATATAATGTTCCATCTAAACTGGTTCAGCTCATAGAATTCCTTCACAGAAAATCTAACCTGCGGATCGGGCTGAGTCTCAAGGGGTCTCTGTCCAGACTGATTCCAGCTAAAATAGGTCTAAAACAGGGATGTATTCTGGCCCCCATCTTGTTTAGCATCTATCTCAGTGACATCAGGGATTTGTGGCGGGGGGGTGGACATCTTTCCAGTGAGGCTGGCACATCTTATGATTCATTGGCTGGCTTTTGCCGATGATATACTTTTTCATAAAACCCTGGTGTGGCCTGCAACGGAAATTGAATGCATTTAATTCTTACACCTTAAGAAATAATGTGCAGTCCAATAGGTCTAAATCTTAAATTCAGATATTTACAGTCACCAACAAAATTAAATCTATGAGGTGGTCTTTGGGAGAGCAAATAGTGGGGCAGGTTCCTTCCATACGATACTAGGGGCATAATTTGATGAACCCGGCCTCTTTAGAAATGTGGAGAAAAGCATTGAAAGAGAGCCCGTTCCCCTCATAACCCATATGAAACTTCGATATGGGAAACTGTGCCAATTCTCTATCACTCCTATATTGAACTATTGTCCCGTAAAGATTGTACCCATCCTATTACATGGCTTGGATATGTGCCGTCTCGATCTTGGGGCCTACCTGGACTCGTTGCAAGGCACCACTTGGAAAAAGGTCTTGGGGCTTGCGCTCTCTGTCTCTAATGCTATCATTCGCACAAATTAGATTTAACCTCCCTAAAAGCCCGACATCAGTGGTGTCGGCTGTCAAATTATGCAAAATGCTTGGCACCCACACCAAACTCCCTTTATATGGACTCATGCAGAATCCTTAAAGACTCCTCTTTAAGCTCTGTGAATCAGTTTAAAGTTAGGATGAACAACTGACTGGAATCTCTTGAATCCTCTGAGGAGGAACTATGAAGTATCCAGACGTGGTCAACTGTAGACCTATCAGAGAAGACTGGAGACTCACTGTTGAGGCACTTACATCTTACTCCATCTACTCTGAGTATCCTAGTTTTCCACAGAGAAAAGATCAGCTATCATTTTATCGCACGTGTTTTCCATGCAATAAAATCTGTATGAATCAGCTACACACAAAAGAAAGAACTAAGAATTGGAATAGTAAGGTCAACACCAAGAACTGTTTTGAATATCGCTGTTGTATGGTACCAGGTGTTGTGAAAACCCTAAAGAATTGGGTTATGGATTGTCAGGCTTCAGGCAATCTGAGGGAAAAAAGCCTTTTGTAAAGAAGTGGAAAGTTTTAATTATGTTTTCTCAAAGTCTTTCTTATGGTCTCGACTAATGTGGGGTGAGAAGCTGTCCCTAGTTACCTCCTTGGGTCGATTTGTAAATGATGATCTGATTCTGATGTGATTTTCAGATAGGAATTGTATGATTTTTTAAATTTTGAGTAGGGGTTTCTGATATGTTGTTCTATCTTGTGTAAGGTTTTCTGTAAACCATGTCACATTAAATAACAACAATTTAAAAATGAAGCTAATGCTTTCACGAAGGGTTTCTACTAAGTATTTCACAAAGATTATTTTTTGGGATGGAAGTAGAAAAGGTCAAAATGTAAGACAAACGGGTTTGAAAATCAAACAATCACATCAGGCTTCCCAAAATGGTTTCTCTAAGAGAGAGTTAAGAGTTTAAGGAACTTCACAAAACAAAAACAATACCAAATCAAAATGAACCGACAGGAAAGAAAACATGCAAAAATACACAGAAAAAGACTCTCGGTGGCTGCAGCACAAGCTCTCCTGCTCTCTTGTAGTGAGCATCAGTCCTGGTCCTCCCTCAAGCAGCCAAGCACAACCCACAGAGAACCAGGACCTGCCTCTCCACCTTTTTAGTCTCCTGAGCAGGTGAAAAGAGGTTGTTTTCTTTAGATGGGTGAGATCCCATTGAAGTCAATAGATGTGTAAGGAGATGGCGGGTTGAGAGGTATGCCAGGAAGTGACTTAGATCTTTCATCTGCACACCAAAACTCCCTTAGAATGGCTTGGGCACCTATGCCTGCTGAACCTCTCTGAGGAGTTGGGACTATATGCTGAAATACTCTGCAGGATATGCGTGGTTCTCGGTAGGCTGACAGCGGTGGAATCTGCCAAATTGGCAAACCCTGCGTACAATGTTCAGCTCGACTTGCGAGTTCGGCTAGTAAGGCTTATCCCTGTGTTTGAGAAAAACATCGGTGCAATTCTGACCACAGGATTCAAAACTCTAGCAAAACCACCAGGAAAATATAAATATGCTTTCCCAACAAAGCGTGAGATGTTGAAGCTACAGAATGAAGACAGTGACTTACTCGAAAGCAGCATAGCATCTCTGCACATGATCTCCCGACCATCAATGCAGGGTACACCGTCCTTTCATCGACAATCATTTTTATGACCGCTGAGTATAGAATTACGAAAGAGTTAATCGAAACTTTTGGGGGCGGGGGCTGGGAAAGGGCAGTTAAGGAGTTGGAGGGGTTCGGGAATAGTTAAAAATAGATGGGGGAGGAGGGGTTTGGGAGGTGATACCCTCCCAAAAAAAAATAAAAAATTTGCTTACCTTTTTTCGTAATTGTGTACTGTTAGAGAGGCAGTCGTCAAAATCACTGTTGATGAAAGAACATAGAACCCGGTGCAGCGCACCTTGCACCTTGAGCGCAAGAGCTCACCGTACCTGACACCGGAAGTAGCGCTTCTTTGGCTGTCGTTCTTGTGTTTGTTTACTGTACATGAGAGAAATCCTCAACAACAGGAAATACTTTTCAGATTCACCCTTGCAGAAGAAGCTCGGTGACCCGTAGAAAACATTTAGAAAATGAACTAAAGTAGGATAGAGTTCCCAAGATTGTCACACAATGTTCTCTGTGCAGGTGATGCGTTTCTTGGCATAGCCTCTTCTTTTATTAACCTGGCACCGCTGGGAGATTAGCAAGGACTCAATCCAGTATGAAAAGTTCACATAATCAGAGGACTGGCTCTTTGACTCAGGCGATGACAGCCAAGGAAGCCAAATGAATAATGGGCACCTCTGTAAAAAATAAAAAAATAAAAAAATAAGTAGGAATTCTGATAAGATTTATATTCAAGAGTATTGATTGGAGTATGTTTGGAAGTTAGGGGTAAAATGATCCTTCAAGGAGTAAAAAAGTAGTTCTCGATTGAGTTATTTATAGGCAAGTAAACATTGAGTTTGGGCCTCATTTAGAGTTTGGCGGTATTTCCTTTTGAAATACCGCCAACGTCAAATACCTCTACTGCATGCAGAAAGTATGCAGTTAATGGAACCGGTCTAGCATGATTGACCCATCAGCTTTCCCGCATCTGAAGTCCCATACGTCTACATTGGGGGGGTGGGGGGGTTGGGGGAATTGCACATTACCACATTAAGTATTAGCGCATGCCGCGTGCTCTTCTGTGGAAGAAATGTCATCCACGCAAAACCAGGCCATTTTTTGCAGGTTTCAGTTTTGAAACTCTGAATTTGCAAGTGAAGCAAAAGTGGCAGTTTTTCCATTACTGCTATTTTTTTTTTACTGCATCGCCAAACTCTAAATTGGGTTAAACATTAAAAACAAAGGTTTGAGGAATGCTGGATAATTTTCCTTAGCACTAAGGACATGATGATCCCTGCAGTTATTGCTATGTGGAGGTACGTGTCCTAAGAGTCGCCTAAGCTTGCAACAGTAAAGAAAAAGTAGGAAGTGTAAGTAACCCTGTTATTGGAGCATTTCTGTGTGATAGTGATGTATTGATTGGAAAATTGGGATAATTGGGAAGGATTGTAAATGTGTGTTTTTTCTCAGAACCTATGAGTTAGTGGAGTTTAAAGTGATGAAGCACTCTGAATTGGACAGGACAAACCTGTGCTACTTCAAATACTGTTATTTACTGAATGGGCTGCAATTAATTCTATTGGTTAGATGATGCATGTTTAAGATTTTTTTTAAAGTGTGTGTTAAGGTTTTATACTAAACCAGGAAAATACAAATAAAGAAAAACTCAATTAACATGAAAATATACCCTTCATAATAATAATAATAATTATTATTTGTATTTTTATTAGCATTTATATAGCACTATGAACCCTCAAGCATCTGAGCGCTGCTTATCACCCATGTGTGTGGTGCTCATGTATCGACCTCGGAAGGAAGAAAGGTTGAGTTTGGGCCTGCCGGGATTCGGACCTCCGTCAGCAAGCTCTGCACGGGTGGCAAAGCGAGTGCTCTACTCGCTCTGCTATTTTACCAGCTAATCCCCCTCGCTCTGATGCTGCAGTATCAGATCTCCGCTGAGTGGGTTCCACCGATGATGCTCTTTGCTTAGACACATAACCACAGAAGCAGCATGGGTGTCAACAAGAGACCGACACCTGCCTTCCTTTTAACCATGGAGATCGGTTCCTCATATCAGCCAGGAATTCGCGTACGTGTTCCAAGTGGCTGTATTCCTTTTCTTCGGTTACAGGTTCTGTTAGGGTCAGAATAGGCAGGTCACGTTACACTGAAGGAAACACCGACTGTGCAAATGATCACATCCAATCTCTGGGCGCCAAATGACTCTCATGGAACATTCACTCGCAGCCTTCCAATCCGCGTCGTGCAGACGCGCCACTCGCTTGCATCCTCATCATCACCACTCATTCATGGGATACAACCCCTTCCTTCACACGCAGCCACTCACAGACAGGATTCACGTGGGAGTCTCTTCCTTGTGGCTGTCCAGACCACACAGGGGTGCATGATAGCCCTGCCGCTTTTCCTTGAGGGCAGCTTTCGTTTCCATGCCACAGAAAACATCTGGCACACTGCCAACATATTCCATACTCACAGCAAGCTTCGAAAACCAACGGGCGGAGCGAGCTGGCCACTCCATGGGTGCTGGGTGGCACTGTGAGGAAACGTCCTGGGGAAGCCAGCACCAGTGTGCAAGATTCGGGTAGCCTGTGCTGTCTGTAAAACCCCATCAGTGCTGCGAGTTTCAGCGTTGCCAGAGAACTCTGCAGATGCATTGAGCCTCCTCCACCACCTGCTCCTAACCTAAAAGAACAGACCCGTGAGTAATCAGTCTCCCTTCATTAAGCCTTGCATGGCCCCATCTGGGTCTAGTAGTTAGGGGTTGCTGGTCAGCAGTAGCAGTGGTGGTTGGCCTCAACTCCCTGTGTCTCTCGCGGAGGCAGATTTGCTTGTACGCATAGGAGCTCATTTTCCTCCAGAACGTAATTTGATGGGGAGCCGTCATGTTTACGTTGTAATGTAAATGGCTCCCTGCCACACTAAATTTCCGTCATTTCCCTCTCTACCTCTTCTTCCTTACAGCTTGCTGACGGGCCAACTGGTGTACCTCAGAGTGTCACAGGTCCCGAGCACGCCCATCAGTCCTCTCTCGCACTTGCCTCAGGGCCCTGCACCTCACCCTCACTGCACTTGAGAAACAAACCATGAGAGTGGCTCTCTCTGCACTTACCCCAGTCTCCACTGACTGGGTGCACTTGGAACCCCCCCACCCGTGACCGTCTGTGCACTTGCACGATCCGAATGCACCTGCCTGAAGATCGTCTTTCTGTTTCTCCGCTGTCCCCGCCCCTTAACTGCACTTGGTAAAACTGCAGAATCGCTGCCAGGCTTATTTGCTTTGTCTCAACTGCTGAATGTATAATATGCACTTAGTCTGCCTGTGCAGACTATTATCTCAGAATTTCAAGGGCTCTGAGCAACTGTTGTTTTACCCCATGTTTCCCACCTTCCTTGAGCTCTTTGAAACACTACCATACCATTTGCACTTGGGGGTGCAAATGTAAAGGGCAAAAGGCGGCGTACAAGCCTGTATTCCTCAGTGCAAAGTGAATTAATGCTGCCTGGCATGCTGGTGTGCCAGGCAGCGTTTACTTTTCATTGGGAGCTCCACTTGACATGCTTGCATGGCAAGCGCTGCTCCCAATTGATATGAAAACACTGCCCGACAAGCTTGCATGTAGGGAAGGATTTCATTTCAATTTTGAACACTGCTTACCATGCACGCATGCTAAGCACTGCTCTGCGTTGAAAGGAAACCCTCCCTGACATGCTAGCATGTCGGTGAGGGTTTCATTTCAATTGTACATGCGAGCGTGTGCAATTGATCCATATGGGGTCCACAGCATTTGTTCCAGCATAAAAATCCATTCCGGTGCAGATAGATTTGTAATGATAATAATGATGTGTTATTTACATAGCCCCTTAATCCAAAGGGCTTTACATAGCACATATTTATATACAATATCACCCAACCGAAATTGGTACTCATTTATCGACCTCGGAAGGATGAAAGGCTGAGTTGTCCTTGCCGAGATTCGATCCTGCGACCTGCAGATCACACTCAGATCGCAGCAGCAAGCGCTCAACCCGCTGAGCTATCTTACCGGCTGTTATGATTTGTATGGAGGAGAGGAAGGGAGCGTCGGAAACGCAAGTTGTGTTCCACCCCTTCTGTCTGCCGTACACATGTTCAAAGATGTGGCTTGATTCAAAGGCGTTAAGTCTTACTCAAGGCTTTTACGCCTTTTACGCATGTGATGCCACTATAGAACATGAGCGCCATATTGTTCTGTACATGCTAGAGTGGCAGGAGGTTTTCTGGCATTAGAGCGTTACACTACCAAGAATCGGTGATGCCACTCATTTGAGTATAGTCCATTTGAATAATGAGGTGAATGCTTCCCCCTGCCTCACACCTTAGAGGGTTGTCCCTTTTGGATAGAGGGGTGGACACTCCTCTGTCAGTAATACCGTAGACGCTTGTTCTTTGGATATTGGGGTACACACTTCCCTAGCCCTCACTCCAGAGAGGGTTTGCAGAGCAGGGTGTGTTGGCTAACATTATGAAGAATGGGGTGGCAGCTCCCCTGGCCTTATCTGCATGGAGGGTTGGCTAAATGGTGCTTGGGGTGGACTCGCCCACGACCCTCGTAGAAAGCATCTCTGCACCATGATGACATTAGTTGCCAAGGCAATTTGCAGATGCTGTAGATGCCTAGAGCCACTTGGAGGAAGTGGATGGCATTGTTTGACACTTGTTTCGAATTGCACTATTGCCCTTGTGCACTTACAGGTAACATCAGGTTCTGGATAGATTACAATGAAAGGAAACCCACCAGATACACCAGCATACCCAGTTCCGAGACACGGATTCCCTCTCAGAGGAGCATCCACTCATGGCACTGACACGTATGATACCTGGAAGCCCGAAGAATGGGTGACTAAGTATCCTTTGTTCAATGTTTTATTTATGGTTGTTGCACTGGAGGGGCCGAGTGAAATATAAGGTTAGGATTTTCCCCACAAGATGAATGATAATGGTCAAGACTTTCTCTCCATAGAAAATTGCCTCTCCCACCCATTGTGGGTGGTAAGGTCTTTGAGGCCCTTGCGGCTACTATCTGGGTAGAGAGTCACAATGTCCCTCCTCCTCTGGCGTTGAGGGCTCACAGGGTTCCCGGACTCTCTTCTTTGGTATTATTCAAAGGGTTGGTGTTCAGTGGTCCTGTGCCAATGACTAACTCAGTCTTAAAGGCTTGCAGGGTTCTCTGGGTCTCTTTGAGAGTAATGTGCTAGCCAGCATCAAGAGAAGCAGAAAGACCACCCCAAACTTGTCCTTCCATGTTTTCGTTTTTCCCCACCCCCTCTCTAAGTGAACACTAGTGTGCTTGACCCTGGCTGGACTTTCCTGCTACCCCCTAGGCCTGCCTAGGGACTGAGCTGGCCCTTGCGAAGATCACTCAGATATGTCCTCTCCTACCTCCTCATCTTTCCAGGACATCCCATCCTTTGCTTCTGGGATGAATGCCTCCTCCTTGTTTTTCATCATTCCTGCAATAGCAGTACCAGTGAGTGACCACCACTTCCTTCCTCCCACCTCAAGCTGTTCTCTTCACCACCTCTTCCCCTTTACCGCCCTAGTTTGTTCTTGCTGCTATCACCTCCTCTTTGCCTCCTTGGGCTATTCTCACTGCCACCTGTTCTTGTAGCTACCTCATCTTCCCTATCATCTTAGCATTGGATACTGCTACAACGTCTATTCTGTGAAACATACAAGAGACTATAAAGAAGATGCCAGAAGAAAGAGGACACGTGACCCCAAGGGAACAAGGCCAAATGAATCCACATTGATGCAACTGCCGGAATAACATGTCGCTGGGGTGTCACTGTACTCCACTAACTGCCACAGTGGAACTCAAAGTCAGATACAGCACAGGGATGGTCTGCAGCCCACCAGCCCATTTTAACTGGCCTTTGCCCATCCCTCTCCAGCATGGAACTCCAGGTGGTGCAAAGGACCACGCATCCTGGTGGTACTGACGCATCAGCAGCTCGTTACGGTGAACATTTTGGAAGAGGTCCGCAAACGTGTACCATCTTGTGTGCCTGGGTCTCTGGGTCTAGAATGCTTGTAGAAGCCTGGATGGAATCTGGAATGTGTGCATTTGTTGGTTCTAGGAGCGACTGATAGGCAGGAGGGGATCATAGACATGGTAGTTATGTCAGGTACACAATAACATATATATTTTTTTTTATATTTCAGAGTCCAGCCTGGTTCTTTTTTGTGACCAGCATCATTGAGTTGTACAAGATACTACAAATATACTAAAGCTAAGCATCCAAAGAAGTGAATGGATGTAGGAGAGAGAAATTATCTGTTTGCAGGAGAAGCATAGAAGGATGTTGTTTCTGGAGGCCTCACCTGTTTATCCCTACATCCAGATTTGAAAATTACTATGACATAGCAGCGACCTTTGTTTATGCTGCTGTTTTTACAAGATAGCACATGTATTCTGATGGATACCAGCATCCACTAGGCCTTTGCAGAGGGGAGTACCATTTATTTTGGCAGATGGACGCTTGATAATACTTTGCAACCCGATGTCACCTATTTCAGTGGTTGATGTGTAAATGCATTTGTGCCGGGCCCAAATATTTTCTAGCGCGCCTGGGACACATCGGGAGGGCAACTCTAAGCCCACTGCTGCCAACACACATGATGGCTTCCCCACAGTGCCTGCATATTAAGGGTTAACAGTGCTCTCACTGGCTATTTTGGGTGATAGATGCATGAGCCACGGCAGATGTGCAATTTACAGATGTCAAACAACATAAAATAACACACTGGTTTAAGATAAACGTTTAAGTGCTTCTTTAAACATAACATTGTTAACATTTTGCCCAGATTGTCTAGGTGTCAATTGGAACATGTGCCAGTGGGTAGGCAAACCTTGTTAGCAATGGTGCTGGAGAATCGTTGAGACCATGGTTGCGATTGCTAGTTGAAGGACGTCAAGAAAACCTTATTCATGTTCACACATAGACGTTTTTAGTTGTTGATTATAGTAACCTATGGCCTGGCACAAGTGTGCTTGGAGCATGTGTGAAAAACCCAACATGTCTTTCGACCAAAGTCTTTGTCAAGGCAGAGGATGAGTGGTTGATGATCCTTCTTAAGGATGTCATAGGGCTGGTGGTTGGGGCAATACAGGTTTCTAATGAGATGGATGAGTAGCCACTGTTCGGCGGCATAGTAGCGGTTCTGGAGCCCTATGGTGGAGCGCAACCTACCTGTTCATTGGAACATGTTGACCATCTATCTACAGAAAAATGAGCAAACCTGCTTTCCTAATAAGTATAATTGATTGACACATGCAGGATCAATGATTATTGAACTGTTAAACCTGTCTGTCAAACCTTGCATTAGGTTCACATTCATGAAAGGCACTCTCTTAGGCAATTGTTGTTTTGCCCGGCCTTTCCCCTGTGTTGGTGCTGCTGGATGGTGACTGTCCTCTTGTTTCCAACCCACACCAATACTGTAGTGTTGCTGCGTATTGCAGTAGTGGAGGAGCTCCAATGTTATTCAGGAGGACACGAAAAGTGTATGGGGGTGTCCAGCAAGCAAGGTCACTTTCCAACTCCTTGTTATCAATGGAAATGAAAAACAACCACTCTGCTGTCTACGTGGGTCATCAAGTCCATGCATAACAATGCACCAACACAGAGTGAAGAGAATGTGGCCAGTGCACACTGTTGCTGCTTGTTGTGTGACATCTGCTGAATGAGATTTAATAATAAAGTTACCAAAACACAACATCATGATCAGACTGAGTCTGAGAAAATGAATCCCAGGGATGAGCCCTGGAAAACACCCCCACAAATGATGCTCTGGATTTTGGACAGGACAAGTGAATGAATGATCAGGCATGTGTGTTGCACTTCCAGTAGAGGCAGGAATCAGTCTAAGCATGTGCAATTTGAGTGGGCGGCATTTTGTAACTGCAGCAATTTGCAGGCTGAAGGGTAGTGTATGGTCGAAAATGATCCGTCACTTCCAAGCCATTTTGATGGGTTAGGGAATCCAAACATATCCATTTTCACAGGCACTCTGATCACCTTCCTAACCCCACCTACCACCATCTCCACTTGATTCTGCTGCCTCCTTTTTAATACCATTCTCTTCCACTTCCCCTACTGAACATGCATCAATCTTCTGAGCTACCAGCTGGCATGTGTTGCTGTGAACCCCTTTGCCCCACAATCTATTAAGTGCACTAACTTCCCTAACTGACTCCCCCCCCTCTCGTGTCTCTTCAACATTTCTCTTGAATCCAGGATCTTCACTGCTTGTTGTAAGAGTAGTGGTGTCCAAGCTATCCTCAAATATCCTTCTGCTGACCCTCACAACCCTGCCAGCCCCTGCCAAATATCAACATGTTGCTCTCCTGACTCACTCCTCAAACATCGTTGAACGTGTGGTGTTCCACCTTTCAACTTTCATCCTGGAGACACATGGCTTCTGCCACACCCTACAAGCTGGATTCTGCAACATGATCACCAGAGAAAAGGCTCTCACCTACATCTCCAACTTCCTCACCTCTGCATGCGACTACTGCCCTCAATTATCATCCTGCTTGATCTCTCTGCTGTCTTCAACACTGTAGTCCACCTCTCTCTTCGACTAACCTTGTCCAACATGAGCATCTGTAGTACTGCCCTAGACCTTTTCGATGTCGATTAATCTGAGTGGTTGTCTTCGATCCTATGAAATGCCAGCATCTCTACTCCACCTTCCTCTCTTTGGGTAATCCCCAGGGTAGGTCCTTGGGCCACTTCTCTTCACACTCTACTCCCTCGCTATCTGCAAACTTTTCTCTTCATGTAGCTTCTCTTGCCACCTATTTGCTGCTGACACTGAAGTTTATTCAGCTTAATTTTCGGACCAATCCTCTCGTGTATCCAAACGTCTCTTTGCATTCCAGCACAAAATGGCACTTAGTTGCCTTTGACTCAACCATCTTATATGCAAGTAATCTTAAGCCCAGATCCAACCACCCCACCAACCTCACTTCTTTATTTCCCACCTCATCTCCTTACCCCAGTTACAAAGGCTGGTAAATTTGACCATAAACTAGAGCCCCAGTAATTCATCACCTCCACAGCCACCGCGACTGGATTAAGCCTTCAGGATACTCACATGCTTTATCCCCCCCTCACGCACCACTCAGCTTGATTTACTCTCTCGTCCTCAGCCATCCCGACAGTTCTAGCATCTTACAGAGTCTTCCACTCTGCTTATTTCTCCCTCTTCATAATTATCCCAACTGTGCAACTCTCACTCTCTGTAACCTCCACACTCCTCTTCTAAATGTGTCCACTGGTCCCACGTAGGCTTGCCCTCTATTCAGCAAATATCCTCTCTTGGTATTTAAGTCTAATCATTTTAACACTTTCCTTACATGGACAACTCTACCTCCCTTTCCTCCCTTCTTCACACCCTGCAATCATAAGCCCCACTCAATCGGACACTTCTGACCATCTGATCTGCTTCACGCGTCTTCTCCTCCTGCCTCCTTGCGACCCCCACTGCAACTTCCTAGCCCGAGAACCGAAAATCAGAGCAACTCCTCTGGCCTTCCCAACTATGTTCAAATCACTCCTTCTATCCAGGAAATGAACACGAAAAGCCTGTTGGGGAGTCATGTATCTAACCTAGCACCCGCCTGCCCATTTCCTTGCACCCTTGCTTAATACAGGCGCCAATAATTGTACTCAATGTAAATAACATCTGTTCTTCCATATAATGTACACCTTTATGTTGTCAGTATATGGTGTCCCCAATCAATGTTCAATTGAGAATCTTTCCCCCTCCTCTTCCAGACTCTCAGCCTGCTCAATTTACCACTCTTTCTTTTCTAAAGCACCGTTCATTGGATAACTTCACTTGCAGGTATTATCCCTTCATACCATTGTTTTTGTTCAACACGCTTCCCCTCTTTCTCAACAAAAAGAAATACCGATTTTGGACAATAGGTCTAATTATATTAGACACTGGATTGTTTGCCCCATGGACCATATGTGGAGATGTGTGTCTGTTTACTATGTTGTTAGTTCAGTTTCCTGTGCGTCCATATGGGGCCTCATCATGGGTTTGCTTGTGTGAGTAAATTGCAGGGAAAATTGCTGGTAATTCCGGCACCAGCTCTTTTCCCGCACTGGCGAAATGCAGGTTGGCTGGTGGGCATCACTGATTTACCTCCAGCCAAGCAGTACCGGCATTACTAGTGCCAGTAGATCCCTTAATCCTGCCCATGGAGGAGGACTCCATGGACAGGGGGTTTACCACCCTTTCCACCACCTGGAATATCACGGTAATACCAGTATAGCAGCAGCGGAAACAGAAGCTTAGTTTGCTGGTATACCGTGAGAATTACCAGCAGGATAACAGCAATCTTGTAATGAGCGCTGTCCCTTGATGATGTCTTAGTCTCATGTTAGTCTGATGCTCTGAACGGAATGATCTGATATCGTATCTGGTCATTGCATCTAATGCCATTCCATCAAAATGTTTCCATCTCACAAAATTCCATCTAATGCATATTTTTGAGGGGTAAAGGGTTAATTTTTGTTCAGGTACATTATAAAGGGTAAAACACAGGGATTTAGGGGGGATCCCCTGTTAGGCGGAAACCTGTGCAGTTCCCTCTGGGACCACTGCAAAAGATTTAGGACTACAGGTGTTTGGCGGTGAACCCACTTGGTAGCAGTCTGTACCACACAGATTCACTTGGTAGATTTGGCTGAGCAGTCAGACTTCCCTCAAGAAGAGTTGAGCAGTATGTGGAGTATACAAAATAGAGCAATCCTTCACAGCAAGACAAGCAAACACGCAACGAGGCTTAGTGTAAAGATATTACGGTATTTATTTATAATGAAACATCTATGAAAAACACTATGGCACTTTCACGGCAAACAAATCAAACACAATTACTCTACGAAGAAGAAACGATCAATCCCCCTAGCAATAGTTCGACAAGTCTAGGTTCTACCGGCACCACTTATTTACAGACAGAGGTGTATACCTCAACCTAGATGGCACTCGAATATTAGTTAGGACGGGAGAGAAAAAGATAGACAGGTTACGAAATCAACACAGTTCAATACTTCACGGGCAAAATGTACAGTAAGAAGGCAAGAACCACAATAGATCATAAAGTTCAGAGGCCAGGCCCACTCGGAGAGAGGCAAGGTGCGATGTCCCAAAAAGTCCCTAGTGGAGATGCATTCAAGTCTTTGTAGCAAATTGTTATCGGCAGATTGAACGAGATCAGAACAATAAATGAGAAAAGCTTGGAGGCGACCCAACGGAAAGGAGAGGATTAAGACACCTCACTCGAACCGATCGAAAGGGAAGCCAGGCGGACACGGTACCTTGTTGTGGAGGGCAGCTCCGGTGGGGGCAGTTGTTCCTGGTGGTGGATGCACGTCGGGTCTTTGCCAAGAGTAGAGAGGTTCTCGTCGTCGAAGAAAAGTAAGTCCGGTGCACCACCAGGGAAGAGACCAGCCACGGAGTGCTCCGTCACAAGGCACCACCTTTTGGTCGCGGTACAGGGGTAGTGGCTATCCGGTTGCCGAGGTGCGCTGCACGGGCAATTCGACCACTGCGTCCTGAGGCGAATAAAAAGCAAAGGGGACTGGTTGTTCCCACCATTCAGGGGAAGAGACTCTCCGGCAGGGAGATCTCCTCTGTCGTCGGGAAGTGGTGAGTCGGCTCAGCAGGGCTCCACCGGAGGTGTCGTCGTTGCAGGTCGGCTCAGCGTTACCCTCGTCGGATTCTTAGGTCCTGTGGCGACTTCTGAAGATCCAGTCCCAAAAGCCCTGCTTTTATGCAGAAAACCCCCATTCATTCAGCCTAGCTGTCAATCAACACATGCTAAGTGGTGAGCGGGAAGGCTCACCACTTGGGCCAATCACTCCAGAGTGCAACCGGAGTTGGCAAGGCAACTCGGTCCAGGGTGCCTAAAACCCCTCCCACACCCCTGTGGTAACCCAGGCAGACTGGCACCACTTTGGAGGGTCTCTGTACAGAGCCTGCCAAAAGTGGAACAAAGGGCTCAACCTTTGGTTTAGGAGTCACAGGGACGAACACAGACGCCATTTTACAAACCGAGTTCTGGCAGAAAATACCATCCGATAAACCTATTTAAGATAAGTAGATCGGTGGTACGTTAGAGATTAACGAGAAAAAGTATCAATCTCCAACAATGGGACGAATCCCAAAGGGTTATGTTCGGGGTCGAACATAACAAGTAGTTTCCACTGCCACCAGCCAAAACTCGATGAGGGGGGACGGGACAGTGCCCCCTCGAGTAACAGATCCAGGAGTAATCGAATTCCCCCTACTAGTACGTCCACAATAAGATGGTTTGTACTAGTCCTGTTAGTAAATTTAGGTCTAGTAAAGCCAATGGTGACTTTACATGCCCGGGGAGACAGTAGTCAGTCCCCGGGTATGGAGTCTACGGTGGGGGTCCGCTAGGACGCCCCAGTGCTACGGCACATAGGGTGCGGTGTAACACACATAGAAAAACATATGAGACACTATGGAGTAAAAGACCCCATAGCCCATAGAACACATTGACATTCAAAGGAATTACACACATACATGTCCAAGAGTGGGAGGAGAAGAGTCTCACTCTTGGCAGGATGGAAAAAAACAAACTCCCGAAATCCAGAAAGCTGCTGGGGGACTCACTAGGTTAGGAAATTCAGCCTAAACAGAGAATTCTCCCTAACACTCGCCCCCCCAGACTAAGGGACAGGAGGATTTAATCCACTCCTGGATGAATCTCATACCTCTAGTCGATGACATACATCCTAGAGAGACCATCAGCATTTTGGTGGTGACATCCTGACCTGTGCTCAATGGTGAAATCAAACCCTTGCAGGCAGATCGACCATCTCAATAGTTTTGGGTTTTCCCCTTTCATTTGCATTAACCATCTCAAGGGTTGGTGGTCAGTCTGAATGACAAAAGGAGAACCATACAAGTACGGCCTAAACTTCTTCAGAGCCCACACGATAGCAAAGCACTCTCTTTCGATTGTTGCCCACCTTGTTTCAGGATCCTTCAGCTTGCGGCTGATGAAGCAAACGGGGTGCTCCCTACCTTTCCCATCCAGTTGACTGAGTACGTCACCTATTCCTACATTTGAAGCATCTGTCTGCACAATGAAGTGTTGGCGGTAATCAGGAGCTCTGAGTACTGGGGCTTGGCAAAGAGCCTTTTTCAGGTTTTCGAAAGCCTGATTGCACTCCTCGTTCCATCTAACTTTCTTAGGAAATTTGGGCGAGGAGATGACATTCAGTGGAGAAGCTATGGTCCTATAGTTCTCTATGAAATTCCTGTAATACCCAGTGAGGCCTAGGAAGGCTCTCACCTGGGTTTGAGTAGTCGGTGTTGTCCAATTTTGCACAGCTTCAATTTTACTGAGCAAAGGCCTTATTTCTCCACCGCCTACCTCATGCCCAAGATAGACTACCTTACTCTGTCCAATTTGGCATTTGCTCGCCTTTAAGGTTAGATTGGCTCATCCAAGAGCCTGCAAAACATCTCTCAGGTGGGTTACATGTTCTTCCCAGGAATTGCTGAACACTGCAATGTCATCCAAGTATGCCATGCAGAAGTCTTCCATCCCATTCAGAACCTGGTTTACCATCCGTTGAAACGTAGCAGGTGCATTCTTCAATCCGAACGGCATTACCTTAAACTGGTATAAGCCAACGGGGGTAGAAAATGCAGTTTTCTCCTTGGCATGGTTTGTCAGGGCTATTTGCCAATAGCCTGACGTCAAGTCAAATGTGCTGAGGAATTTGGCAGCACCAAGTTTATCCACCAACTCATCTGTTCTTGGCAAAGGGTGGGCATCAGTCTTGGTGACTGCATTAAGAGCTCTATAATCCACGCAGAATCTAAGTTCTTTAGATCCGGCCTTTGGTACTAACACAACTGGGCTAGACCATGGACTAGTAGAGGGCTCTATTACCCCAAGATCAAGCATCTTGCTGACCTCACCTTTGATGTGGGTTCGTATGTTTTCTGACATGCGGTATCCTCTGATTTTGACTGGCAGACAGTCACCAGTGAGCATGTTGTGCTGGCCCCAAGGGGTCAAGCCTGGTGAAAGCGAGAACAGAGAGGCAAACTGATTCAACATAGATTTGCACTCTTCTTGTTGCTCGGGTGTCAGATTGGAGGAGAGATTTACTCCTTCAATTTTTCCATCTAAAGGTAAGCCTCTGAGGAGATCCGGAAGAGCTTCACTCTCTTCTTCTTCCTCGGATGATGCTAGAAGCAACGCTCCTACATCAGGTTGCGAGACATACGCTTTAAGTCGGTTGGTGTGAAAGACTGTCGGAGCCTCCTTGGGATTGCCCAAGTCCACCAGATAGTTAACCTCTCAGAGTTTACCCACGACTCGGAAAGGTCCCATCCACTTATCTTGCAAGGCCCTCTTCCTTGTTGGGATCATAACGAGAACGAGCTGGTCTTGAGCAAACTCAACCATGTTAGCCTTTTGATCGTGCCAGTGCTTGACCAATGCTTGTCCAGCTTTCAAGTTATCACTTGCTTCCGTCATCATGTGTGACATTCTCTTCCGGAGACCTATCACGTAGTCAGTCACTCTGACTGGCTTGGGGGAAGGAGCACTCTCCAACCCCTCCTTAATCAGGGCCAATGGACCTCTGACGGGATGACCATAGAGTAGTTTGAAGGGCGAGTAACCTACGCCCTCCTGAGGGACTTCCCTATAAGCAAAGAGAAGGCATGGCAGTAGAAGGTCCCACTTACGCTTAAGGGGTTCCTCTAAAGCACCTATCATGCTCTTCATGGTTCGGTTGAACCGTTCTACCAACCCATTGGTTTGTGGGTGGTAAGCTGTTGAGAACTTGTAAGTAACTCCACAGGTTTTCCACATGGCTTTCATGTA
This sequence comes from Ambystoma mexicanum, assembly GCF_040938575.1. Taxonomy (NCBI): domain Eukaryota; kingdom Metazoa; phylum Chordata; class Amphibia; order Caudata; family Ambystomatidae; genus Ambystoma; species Ambystoma mexicanum. Next base: position 122,960,878 of record NC_090931.1, on the reverse strand, counting down.
GTTGGACATAAAGTTTGACCCCCTGTCAGAGATTACTTCCTTATGAAACCCGACCCTAGTAAAAATACCAAGGAGGGCCTTAGCCACAGCCGGAGCTGTAACAGTGCTCATAGGAATTGCCTCAGGATACCTAGTAGCATGGTCTACTACAACAAGTATAAACCTGTTGCCTGAGGAGGTTGGAGGATCAAGGGGACCAACAATGTCAATCCCTACTCTCTCAAATGGGACTCCCACAACTGGGAGAGGCACTAAAGGTGCCACATTCTTGGAGCCAACCTTACCAGAGATCTGGCAGGTGTGGCAGCTCCTGCAGTGTTTTTCTACTTCGGCCCCCATCTTCGGCCAATAGAAGTAGAGAGAGAGCCTTTCCTTAGTCTTCTTGAAACTCAAGTGACCAGCCAAAGGAATCTCGTGGGCTAACTGCAAGAACTGTGGTCTGTTCTCTTGGGGTACTACAAGTCGTTTGTAGTCTCCAGGTGCAGACTCGGTCGGTTCACTGTAGAAGAGGCCATCTTCCCAGTGCAACCTGTATTTCCCAGGCTCTTGCCCTTCAGCCTGAGCTTCTGCCTGGTGGCAAAGACCTTCCAGAGTTGGACATTCTCTCTGTCCCTTACTGAAGTCTGCCCTGCTGGGTCCACCTTCTGCCAGTAAAGACTGCAGCTCAGGATGGTCAACAGGATCCAGATCTCCAATGAGTTCATTGCCTTCCATTAGCTCTTCCTCAGAGTCTAATTCTACCACACAGGGTTGTACCTCCCTCTCAGCCTCGGCTGGAGGTGGAGTTACGGGTGTAACTTTGGACAACCACGGGGAAGTCCGTGTGGGCTGCACTGGAATGCTGGCTGCTGGTTTTGGGATAGAAGCCTTAGGTTTCCCTTTCGCTTCTGATTTTTTTGAGACAGCGGCTGACAATTCTAGTGGAGCAGGAGTGATTTCTTTCTTCATCATCTCCTGGAGAGTACCGCGCATGGTCCTCTCTCGTGCAGGTATGGTTAGCTCCTGTAACCGTTTACTAGGAGGTCTGGGAGTATGCGATACAACTCTGAGAGTTTTCAAATCGTTACCCAACAGTACGCGTCCTGGTACCTCACTCTGTATGCTGACAGGTATCTTCACAGTCATGTCGTTACACTGGATGAGAACTGGTAATTGGGGAAGCATCTGCACAGGCCCTCCAGCTAACTTGGCGAGGCGTTTGGGTGCCTTAGCAACATCCTCAGCCTGAAAAAACGATTTATCCACCACAGTTATGCTGGCCCCAGTGTCCCTAATGGCAGGAGTCTCCTGACCATTCACCTGGACACTGTCCTTGTAATACTCTTTAGTATTATCGGGGATAGAATTATAGACATCTAAATTCTGTTGTTCCCACAACCCCAGAGATACTAAAGAAACGCTGGCTGAGACTCCAATGGGTTCGTCAGCTAGCAGTAGAAAGTTTCCACTTGCCATTTTGACTTCCTCCTCTGGAGCGAAGGCTAAGGAGACAAGCTGGACCCCTGAAGGTTTACCCTTACATCTGGGATCTCCTTTCACGTGATCAGTCGAGCCACAAACAAAGCATTTACAGAATGCTTTCTGGAATGGTGGCTTGTTCTGACCTCCTTCCGGTTTGGCACCAGAAGACACACTATTCTGTGGTGGTTTTCCTTGTGGCTTACCCTTCTGGTTTTGTTTGGGGCCCTCTTTGGAATGTGAGTTATTAGAATTCTCTTTTGAGTCTTTTTTGGGCTGTTTTCCCTCATCCTTTTTCTGAGTTGCCCCAGAATCCTTGTGAGTAGCCCTGTTGGCAACCCATAAGGCAGCAGCCTTAGCTAGTGCCCGGGAATCCAATTCCTTCGAATCAGCCAAGTGCTGTCTGAGCTCAGGAGAACAGGCGTCATAAATAGACTCCAACATAAAAAGATTCCTCATACCCTCATAAGTGTTCACTTTGTAACCCTTAATCCATCCCTCTAAGTTCTTCAACCCTTCACTCACCCAGGTAGCCCAAGGGGTACCATCATGCTTTTTGAGGGTTCTAAACCTCTTAAGATACTGGGAAGGGGTCTTCCCGAATCTAGCTATCAAAGCTAGTTTCACACTTTCGTAATCCGTCTTATCCGCCTCCCCCAACTCCATTACCACATCAGTCGGAACAGGAGGGAGGCTAGAGAACAACCAGGGAAGTAAAGCATTCCCGGTGATGTCCTGGAGCCCATGATTGTATTCAAACAGTTTCAATCAATCCAACACATCCAATCTCGGTTCATACATACCCACTAATTCCTTCGGCATCTAGGGTCTTTTGGGACTGGAGCTCCTAGAGGAACCAGAGGAGAGAGAAGCATTTTCATAGACAACTTTTTCATCTCTAACTCTTGATTAAGTTCTATTTCCCTGAGTCTTAACTCAGCTTGCTTCTGCTCAGCCTCGGCATTCATCCGTCTGAACTCGAGCTCTTGGTTTCGTTCAGATTGAGCCAAGAACCGTTTGTATTCTAATTCGAGCTTCATTTTTTCAAGTTCAAAATAAGCAGGGTTACTCGTGGGACCTGGTATGGGCCCCGTAGGCACAGCTGGTAAGGCGGGTAGAGGAGCAGGGGAGACAGTTTCGTTAGCCTCGCCATCCTCATCAGCCTCTTCATCGCTATCATCAGAATTATGACTTAGATCAACACCATTACTGTTATCTACATTTGCTGGAGAGTTTGGTTCCTCTGAACCAGTACCCAGACTTTGGTTCGCCAGCAATCTCTCGATTAGTTCTAACTTCTTGCCTCTTACAGAAAGATTCTATTGCCTGCAGAGAGCTCGCAAACTCTCAGTATTTTCACCTGACAAGGACTCTTGACTGTAAGTTTCCATCGTAGACATGTTTTTTGAAAGTTGCTTTTTGTGCAAAGTTTTGTGGTTAGTTATCCTACAATGTCGAAAAGCACTCTAAACTGTATACTCAATACAAATCCCGCTGCTGCCACCAGTGTTAGGCGGAAACCTGTGCAGTTCCCTCTGGGACCACTGCAAAAGATTTAGGACTACAGGTGTTTTGCGGTGAACCCACTTGGTAGCAGTCTGTACCACACAGATTCACTTGGTAGCTGTGGCTGAGCAGTCAGACTTCCCTCAAGAAGAGTTGAGCAGTATGTGGAGTATACAAAATAGGGCAATCCTTCACAGCAAGACAAGCAAACATGCAACGAGGCTTAGTGTAAAGATATTACGGTATTTATTTATAATGAAACATCTATGAAAAACACTATGGCACTTTCACGGCAAACAAATCAAACACAATTACTCTACGAAGAAGAAACGATCGCTCCCCCTAGCAATAGTTCGACAAGTCTAGGTTCTACCGGCACCACTTATTTACAGACAGAGGTGTATACCTCAACCTAGATGGCACTCGAATATTAGTTAGGACGGGAGAGAAAAAGATAGGCAGGTTACGAAATCAACACAGTTCAATACTTCACGGGCAAAATGTACGGTAAGAAGGCAAGAACCACAATAGTCATAAAGTTCAGAGGCCAGGCCCACTCGGAGAGAGGCAAGGCACGATGTCCCAAAAAGTCTCTAGTGGAGATGCATTCAAGTCTTTGTAGCAAATTGTTATCGGCAGATTGAACCAGTTCAGAACAATAAATGAGAAAAGCTTGGAGGCGACCCAACGGAAAGGAGAGGATTAAGACACCTCACTCGAACCGATCGAAAGGGAAGCCAGGCGGACACGGTACCTTGTTGTGGAGGGCAGCTCCGGCGGGGGCTGTTGTTCGTGGTGGTGGATGCACGTCGGGTCTTTGCCAAGAGTAGAGAGGTTCTCGTCTTCGAAGAAAAGTGAAGTCCGGTGCACCACCAGGGAAGAGACCAGCCGCGGAGTGCTCCGTCACAAGGCACCACCTTTTGGTCGCGGTACAGGGGTAGTGGCTATCCGGTTGCCGAGGTGCGCTGAACGGGCAATTCGACCACTGCGTCCTGAGGTGAATAAAAAGCAAAGGGGACTGGTTGTTCCCACCAGTCAGGGGAAGAGACTCTCCGGCAGGGAGATCTCCTCTGTCGTCGGGAAGTGGTGAGTCGGCTCAGCAGGGCTCCACCGGAGGTGTCGTCGTTGCAGGTCGGCTCAGCGTTACCCTCGTCGGATTCTTAGGTCCTGTGGCGACTTCTGAAGATCCAGTCCCAAATGCCCTGCTTTTATGCAGAAAACCCCCATTCATTCAGCCTAGCTGTCAATCAACACATGCTAAGTGGTGAGCGGGAAGGCGAGTGCAGAGTTCCCACCAGAGTGCGACCGGAGTTGGCAAGGCAACTCGGTCCAGGGTGCCTAAACCCCCTCCCACACCCCTGTGGTAACCCAGACAGAATGGCACCACTTTGCAGGGTCTCTGTACAGAGCCCGCCAAAAGTGGAACAAGGGCACAACCTTTGGTTTAGGAGTCACAGAGACGAACACAGACGCCATTTTACAAACCGAGTTCTGGCAGAAAATACCATCCGATAAACCTATTTAAGATAAGTAGATCGGTGGTACGTTAGAGATTAACGAGAAAAAGTATCAATCTCCAACAATGGGACGAATCCCATAGGGTTATGTTCGGGGTCGAACATAACAAGTAGTTTCCACTGCCACCAGCCAAATCTCGACGAGGGGGGACGGGACAGTGCCCCCTCGAGTAACAGATCCAGGAGTAATCAAATTCTCCCTACTAGTACGTCCACAATAAGATGGTTTGTACTAGTCCTGTTAGTAAATTTAGGTCTAGTTAAGCCAATGGTGACTTTACATGCCCGGGGAGACAGTAGTCAGTCCCCGGGTATGGAGTCTACAGTGGGGGTCCGCTAGGACGCCCCAGTGCTACGGCACATAGGGTGCAGTGTAACACACATAGAAAAACATATGAGACCCTATGGAGTAAAAGACCCCATAGCCCATAGAACACATTGACATTCAAAGGAATTACACACATACATGTCCAAGAGTGGGAGGAAAAGAGTCTCACTCTTGGCAGGATGGAAAAAAAACAAACACCCGAAATCCAGCAAAGCTGCTGGGGGACTCACTAGGTTAGGAAATTCAGCCTAAACCGAGAATTATCCCTAACACCCCCCCAACAAAGATGGAAAAAAATGCATTTGATTCAAGTTTTTTAGATGGAAAGAATTCAATGCAAATGCATGTCGCTACAAGGAATTTGATGCAATGACCATAAACCATCTGATATCAAGTGCATTCGAAGTGTGGCAGGTTAGCCAGTTTCCTGGGTGGTGGATTGGTTTCACCACGCTTATACTCTGAATAAATGTACTACCCTTGTTAATATTGAACCTTATCTGGCAACATCGACCTACTCCCGACCTCTGCTCCTCTTACACAGACACAGTCAGATTAATTGGCCAAGAGGTGGCCCTCTGGCAGAGTTGCAGGAGAGCAGGAATCAGTCTGTGGTGGAGGAGCATTTGGTTGGAGAACCCACTGCCGCAAGAGAGGCACACCACCCTAGTAAGCCAGGCAGAGCTGCGTTTAAGGCCAACATATTGCCAGTGTCTGCTGAGAAAACAAGCTGTATGAGAGAGCCCAGGGCAGTGCTGCAGTAGATGAGAAGTTCCATGTTGGGACTTGCATTTGGGAGAGAAGATTGTTGGTGAGAGGTTGCACATGATATGAGCGTCCTTGCACACCAGCAACGCCAACCAATGCCCAGGTTGGGTCCAGCATCCAGGCTTTCTGTGGGGGCTGAGTATGTTGTGCAGGGCAACTGATTCTAGTGTGGCCCAACAAGTGGGTTGATAATTTTTTAGCCCATGTGGCATTGGCCAGCATAGGCATCATATCACTAGTTAGGAAAGGGGAGTCTGTACAGTGCACCTAGAGAAAAGAGGCCGTCACCATGAAGATGGCATTTAAATCACCGGAACGCTGCTCGTCTGGGAGCCCGGTGAAGGAATGATAATGCCACACACGGATGGTGCAACACCAAATCGTCTGAGAAAAGGTGCTGCAGCTCCTTTCAGCATCCCAGATGTTCAGGGAAACATAGAGAAGGAACCTTTTCAGAGTGGAACCCCAAAGAAGGGATATGGTGCAACTAGCAAGAAGTTCCTCTAAACATGCCCGTATACGTGGCTGAGATCCATCCATCCCACAGGGAGGCGTAAGAGTTTCACCCGGAAAGTCTAGGGGACTGAGCTTTATGAGGGAATGGCACACAACCAGGCCATGGTAAGATGAAGAGGACAGGTGAGGCCAGCCAACTCATGATTGGACCGCATTGGTAGCAGCCTTTGGCAGGTAAATTAGTACAATATCCAAACATTGGACAACTGGACAGGCTTGACGTCGCTAGCAAGAGGGTGTCTATGTGGGGGGTTCTCGCAGGCCTATTTGTTTGTGTCCTTTGCACAGGGCTGCTCAAGTTTTCCAGGGGGATTTCTTGAATTGCTTCACAATATGAGAATGTTGAATGCCAATGAAGTTTAGCGGAACTTCCTCATTTGCGAAGGCTTGTCATGTGTAATTATGATATGCCCTCACATTTAGTGCTTCATTCACAGTTTATGAGGCTCAAGTTAAGATGTGTATTACATTGTTAAGTCTTACCTTTGCTAGGTGTTTATTTCCTTATTGATAACATTCAATACTTGATAATCTGCACTTATCAAATAATAGTATGATATGATATGATATGGCATTTGTAACGTGCCTATACACAAGTGTTTCAAGGCGCGACGAGGCGGGGGGGTAACACGGGGAGACAGACAACGATCCTACTAGGCCAGGTGTCATTCAGACCGCGCAAGTGCGAGGGTAGAGGGGACTGGGAAAGTGCAGGGGGAAGGGGAGAGGGGGAAAGTGCTGTACATGGTTAGTAGAATACAAGATAAATAATAGGGCCAGCTGGTGGCAAGTGCAAGGAAAGTGCAGTAAAGGTTAGTAGAATACAAGATAAATAATGGGGCCAGCTGGTGGCAAGTGCAAGGTAAGTGCCGGGAGAAGGGGCTCTGGGATACAGAGACAGTCCCATGGTGCAGGTAGGCAGTGCAAGGGAAGAGTGGCTGGGCCAAGGACCGAGATCGGTGAGTGGTCCAGTAGCAGATTCGGTGCAGGTTCAGTGGTTTTAACAGGGGAGAGAGGGAGAGAAAGCAGAGGCAACGAGGAAGGTTTTGAGGTGCTTCCGGAACCAGAGATGGTTCTCCTCAACTTTCAGGGAGGCAGGAAGGCTGTTCCAGAGGGAGGCCCCTGCTGCGGAGAGAGATCTACCCCCAGCTCGTTGCTTGGAGAAGTGGCTGACCCTGAGGTAGTTGGAGGTGGATGAGCAAAGAGCTCGAGAAGGAAGATATTTAGGAAGAGAGAGTTGAAGGTATTTTGGCCCAAGGTCCCAGAAGGCCTTGTGGACAATACAGAGGGTTTTGAACTTAATCCTCGCAGCCACTGGGAGCCAGTGCAGTGATTTCAGTCCTGGAGAGATACGGTCTTTGGGCTTGAGGCCAAGGACAAGTCTTGCAGTCCTGTTCTGGATGAGTTGCAAAGGGCGAAGAGGAGAGGCAGGAAGATTTAGATAGAGGTTGTTGCAGTAGTCCAGCTTCGAGAGAACCAGGGCTCTGGTGACAGTGAGCTTCTGGGGAAGGAGAGGAAAGGAAGAATACCTCTGAGGAGATGCAGCTGGTAGTGTGACTTCTTAGAGACGTCAGATATGTGTGGAGAGAAAGAGAGTGTGGAGTCGAAGATGACCCCAAGGTGTTTTGCCTTGCAGGTAGGCACAGGAAGAGGGCCAAGGGAGGCCGGCCAGAGAGCTGCAGGGAAGGAGGCAGTGGGTGTGCCGATAAGTAAAATCTCAGTCTTACTGGCATTAAGGCAAAGGTCGTTGGCGGCACACCATTCCTGGATAGCAGAGAGACAGTCAGAGATGAGGGAAGGGGAAGAGGAGGCCGAGGGTAGCCTGAAAATGAGCTGGGTATCATCCGAGTAGCACTGAAGGTAGGGACAGAGAGTGGCGATGCGGTGAGCAAGAAGTGCCAGATATTGGTTGAACAGCCAGGGGGAGAGGTTAGAACCCTGGGGGACACCACAGGTAGAGAAAAAGATGTCAGAGACGGAGGAACCCAGTTGGACCTGGGAGGGTCGATTGGAGAGGAAGGAGGTCAGCCACGCCAGAGCCTGACTAGTGATACCCAGGTTATCACGGAGACGGTTGAGCAGGATGGTGTGGTTGACAGTGTCAAAGGCAGAAGAGAGGTTGGGCAAAATGAGAACACAAGGGGTGTTAGAGTCAAGGTTAGAGAGCAGGTCCTCACGGATGTTCAGGAGAGCAGTTTCCGTGCTCTGGCAGCTCTGAAGCCAGACTGATGGTCATGAAGACTACCAACAGATTCAGCTTGGAGATTAAGTTGGGAGATGGCCAGTTTCTCAAGGAGCCTGCCCAGGAAGGGAGTGATAGAGATTGGGCGATAGTTAGCTGGGCAGGAGGGGTCGGAGGAGGGTTTCTTAAGAAGGGGGTGCACAAGGGAGTGCTTGAGGGGGGAAGGGAAGACTCCTGAGGTGAAGGAGTGATTGCAGAAGTCAGCCAGGGCAGGAGCCAGGGAGTCGATGTGGTCCTTGATAGTTTTGGAGGAACAGGGGTGGACCTGTTTTGACGAGACTTTCATAGATCGGACTTGTCTCGAAACCTTGTCAGCAGAAAAGAGGGGAAAGGCAGAGAAGGATGGAGGAGGGGTGGCTGCAGAAGGGCCAGAGGGAGAGCAGGGAATAGAGGGGGTGAGGTGATAGGAGGAGAATGACGACAGGATGTCCTGAGTTTTTGAAATGAAGTGAGAGGCCAGTGCCGTGCAGAGGGCCTGAGAGGGGACAGGAGAGGTGGAGACTGCAGCAGGGTTGGCCAGCTCCTTGCAGATTTTAAAGAGTTCAGCTGAATTGTTAGATGCCGCAGAGATGCGAGCTTGGATAAGGGCTCTCTTCTTAGTGAGAACGGAGAGCAGGTATTGCCTTTGGAGCAGGCGACAGGCCAGTTTGTCAGAGAGGGTAGGCAATTACACTGTGCTAGACCAAACCTATAGCAGATAAGGTGCGCCTTTTTTCTTAAGAATAGATAACATCTGCTAAAAGCACTATTGCATAAGCACTAAAAGCTGTTGCAGAAAAACAAACGTGCTGGGACAGGACACATCCGTACTTGACGACGTCGCCTGCCTCAAACCAAGTCACTTCATTGTGACACCTACAATGTCCAGTGTGACGAATCAACTTCCGGGGCACCAGTGGTTTGGGGATGAATATCAGTTTCTAAACCATCAATCACCCCCACACCTCTCGTGCACCAGAATGGATCTGAACAGATTGGAGCACAAGTCAACTATACACATCCATGTCCAATTTTTGTAAGCGGACGGAACGGTAGGCTTATCTCTGCAAGGCCGTGGATCATTGGTTAGCTGCAACCCATACAATAGAATTATTACCCAATGATAAAAGGGACTGTCCCGTCAAGGTTGTATAAAAATATTGACTTTATTATTATCACAACAGACATTTCTTGCACACTACAAAATACAATCCCATGCAGTGGACAGACAGTTTCGAAGAAGGAAAAGTGATGCACTCTGGATAATGACAGGAGTCTAGATGATAAAGTAATTAATCGTGATAGTTCCAGGATACTTGGTTTCAACACAAAGGGAGCAATGGGTCGTAAAATGTCACTGGGGGCCTTCGGAGAAGGACCAAGGGCACAGAACCACAATGTACCTTGTGCTTTAGATGTTCTTGGTGCTTGGCAGGGTTGAGCCAGTTTTAGGGCGCTTTGCAGCTTCTGCGACCGAGTTCAAGATGGGAGCCAGCTGCAGGTATCAGGCAGCAGGCAGTTCAACGAGCGAGGTTGGATGGACGGCTACACAGCGGCTTGGGTCAGGAATCATCTCAGTGCTGGTCAGCAGTTCTAAAGCACTACTTGAGACGTCTCAGACGGTTCTAGTGACTGTGGCGTAACAACAGTCAGCGGTGCAGTCGTTTGCAGCTCAAGGGGTTCGTCTGGCTCAACAATGTCCTTAAAGGTGAACGTTGGTAGATGCTTGTCAATGCACTCCTCCTAGATTCTTCAATAGGCTTGTGTTGTCCTTTAAGGCGGACATCCCAAAGCTGAGGAGAGTGTTGCAAGCAGCTGCCTTGCCTTGGTTTGGTTCAGAAACTCTCTGGCCACCTAGGAAGCTTGCTGCAGAGCCTAGCAGGGCTCATTGTGTGCTGGCTGGGTACCGGTTCTAGAGCTGCTGGAGCGTCCTCTGAATTTAGTAACTCCCTCTGTTCCCTGGGAGATGTTTAGGGGAGGGATCCTGCATCCCTCTTTGAGGTTCTCTCCTTCCTTCACAGGTGGAAGATGTAAGGCAGACTGTACCTTCAGCCAGGGCTCAATGCTGAGTTTGTCTTGTTACTCCTTGCAAAGTCTTCAGATGATCTGCTCAAAATAGGGTCTCAGCCCTCTTTTAAAGCAAAATGGGCCACAGTGATTGGTATAGGAAAGGCTACCTTAATGAACCAATCCTGGGTTCCCACCAACAATCCCCTGTATACATGAGGTCATAACCAGAGTGTTTTACAACAGAAAAGGTAAAGGGGTGAAAACATGTAATAGTAAGTCCCACTCATCTTCCTCCCTATTGTAGAATGAAGAGTCTATTTAATGGAACACTCTGTGGTTCCTGATTAAAGCTGCAGGTCTCCCTTGAAACTGCAGCGGGACCAGACTTTCTTTGTCTGTCAAATCACACACTCCTACCTTCTGAATTGGTCCCCCTGTGAGGAATCCTAGTGCAACACGCAGTCCCAGAAATATGTCATTGTCCATTGTTAATATGGGCGGGAGCTGGCTTCAGGTTAACACAGTGCATATAAAGGTTGTTGAGGTTTCCAGTTTACTTTGTTAGCTTCTGCAGCTTAGTCCCATGTGGGCCTGCTTGAATTAAACTCTGACTAGTATGCAGAGCAGTTGCCAGCAGAGCTAAATAAAGGACAGGGTGAATCCCTGGAGGCTTTGTTAGGTAATTAGGCTGGCCATGGCAGGGGGAATGTTTTGCCCTCCCCCTTCTGAGAGGACATGGTGGAATCCTGGCTTGCCATATCCCAACTAAACATGGGGGTGAAGGGGTGGCTTCTGTAGGCTGTGTCCACCCAGAGTACACAGGTCTATGTGTATGTCGTGCGGTGAACATAGGAAACTGTGTGCAGATTAGGTATATCATGCAGTGGACATAGGAATATATTTGCAGATTAGCCCAGCACATTATCGGAGGTTCATCTACCATCATTCAATTTCTTTTAAAATTTTAAAAAACCCAGGTGAGCGCACAGCCCCATTGCGGATGGTCGAATTCCTCACATCCAGAGAGCAGAGTACTGCAGCCCGGCTCTAGAGGGAACAGGTTGTCAGTCCCCTGACATGGACATTTTCATATTTCGATTCTGCCTTGGATGCTGGGAACAAGGGAGCTCTATAGGGCAACATTACGCTTCTGGGCTAGTTTATGCATGCTTGGATGCTGGGAACAAGGGAGCTCTGTAGGGCAGCATGGCAAATCTGGGCAAGTTTATGCATGCTTGGATGCTGGGAACAAGGGCGCTCTGTAGGGCAGCCTGGCACATATGGGCTAGTTTATGCATGCCATGTGAGTAGGTATTCCGCAGAGTACCCTGCTGTGAAGCTGGAAAATTTCCTGTAGGAATGTGTATGGCCAGGTCTTTCATTATAATACTATTGACGTACTTAAGACAGCTGTCTCGGTTGGTCACACTCTTTTGAATGCTCAGTCCCCTGGCAGTGACTCAGTTCTCAGTTGGCGTTTTGAGGGAAATGGGATCCTGAGTTCACTTAAGTGAAGCTGTGAGGATGGGGTGTGTTGACAAGATGCTTATGTTCCTGCCGTCTTGGAAGGAGAATTATTTGCTCTCCTAGATACTGACAATGTTCTTTAATCAATTTCCTCTTGGAGAGTTTACACCGGGCTTGGAAAAGGGGTATTTTATCCAAGAGAGTTTTTTGTGTTGTCACTTGGAGCAACATTTCTGATTTCTGACTGTTTTGTTGTCTGTAAGAGGATGAGACCAGGCTCCCTTGTCCGTGGTCTTGGATCAGGTGATGATTTCCATTAGGAGAACATTGTGCCTTTTGCCTATCGCCGTTTTGGCAGGTGGATGAAGTCTGTGTTTTTAGGACTGGACATGAGCTTTTGGTAGTGTGTCCCATTTGCAGTTTGATAGTCTCCAAGGCTCTGTTCTCTCTTGGGCGGTTGTAGGCCATTCTCCTTGATGTTCTGTGGATTGCAGACACAACATGGCAACCTTCATCATGGAGTCTGACCTGAAATTCCAGATGATATAATGACATTCCTGCAAGTTTCTTCCGCACTCTCTTGCTGTTATGTTTGTTCCTGCAGAGTAGGCCGCAACAATAAAGAAAAACTGAAGGAAGACCCAGGGCAGTATCCTGCATTGCTAGAGTGGGATATGGGGGGTCCTGCTACCCCCCCCCAATGCACCTTGGAAAATGAATGCTAAATTGATGCACAATTGTTCTTGTCCCTCTTACAATGCAGAGTGGCCCGTGCACTGCAACCAGAATGTTACTTTTTAAGTCCCTTAGCACATTCACTAGTCTGAGTTCAGCAATAGGTCAGATCATTTCTCTCTGGAGTTGGATGCACTCCAACACGAGAAAGAAATGACCTGACTTCCTCCTGAAGTCATACTAGTGAATGCGCCCAGGACTGGAGCTGAAGGCAGAGCACACGGCACTGTCAGGTGTCCGTGTCCCGCACCGCTCCAGGCTGCAGCTGTTGCAGTGGTCCAGAGCAGGGTCGGACACGGACACCTGTTTGCCGTGTGCTCCTGCTCGGGTGGAAGGGCCCTCATTGTTAGGGTGCCCAACTTTATAAAATGGTTTAGCAGGGTACTTTGGACACGGTAGCGCATCAGAAGCGTAAAGTATTGCACACGGTTGCATAGGATATTCTCACCCTCCCAATCAATTTTTTTGGTAACATTAGTGGCAGATGGCATACACAAAACAAAACAAAATACAACTTGCGGACCATTACAGATGCATGAAACTAATCTGTTCAAGCTCTGTCCAGGCTCTGTGGGGCAAAATACATGCAAATCTCCTAATTTGCATATGGATTGCATAAACAGACGTCAAAGTACATTGCAAGGAGCATCATCAATCGTTGATACTTGGAGGCACCATGGAAGTGACTTTAGAATAAATTGCCATCAGTTAACCAAGTGGTAAACACCTTTGTGGTGTAAAACACCTGAATTGCACTATTATTCTATATGGAGCAACTCTATGGTCATTAGGCTTTTTTATAGTAGCAAGATATATTAACATAAGCTATGAAGTAAATCACTTATGGAGCTGCTGATAAGACAAATGGCCTCGTTACAAGCCTGGCGGTATGGAAATAACGGTGCCAGTAGAAACGTACGGGCAGCCTTTCCCGGACTGCCAGACTGCGAGAATTTCTGCAGGGGCCGGTGCTCCTGGCAGGTCTGACCTGCCAGGAGCACGGGTCACTGCAGGCATGCTTTTCACTGAAGCACTAGCACTGTTAGCAATGGTGCTGGTGCTTCCGTTTCCCCATTCACGTGGAGTCTCATGGGTCTCACCCTAAATTACTAGGGGAATCCAGACGTGGACCCCTTGCTCACTATTCTTAGAGAGGCACAGTTCCTCCCTACTGATGAGGTCCAGGCCAGACCGAAACACGTGTCTGGGGATGCTGTTGGTACTCTTGTTCAGAGGAGAATTGCCTAGCATTTCGGTGCTGGACTGCCCCAGGGCAGGACAAAGACTGATATGTTTGGGATATTTCTTCTCTGTGAAAGATAGTGAGCTAAAGACTCTGGGTAAGTCTCTCGCAACCAGGACTAATGTCTGGCAGAGAGACTCCCAGGACCCCCCTTGTCGTTATGATGTCTTGTCTCGTGTAATAAACACGGTCTTCTTTAGCCTGGATATGCACGCTATAGCATTCTTTTTCAGAGCATGTCTTGGAAAAAGTTCTAATTAAATTGTGCAACGCTGAGGCACTACTCTTCCGGCGTATAGTGCCTCTGTTAGTGCATGAATCCAATGCAGCGCTCGCTTGCAGGTAAACATATGTACACAGTCCTTTAATTATGCATATATAGTTTCAGTTTATGTAATATACGTCAGTCTTACGGCTTTGTATGTACAACAAATGGACATATAAATACACATCACCAAATAAAAATAATAAACAGATATAAAATTCTCACTTCAAATGAGACTTGTCTCTCATTGCTTTTACAATAATAAAATCAAACCGGATTGCTAACAATTACCCTGAACAATTTAAAATGTCAACAATTTGCAGGTAACATGACACTATAAAATAGATGAGATTTGTATCATCACCTTTCATCAAATGTTGCCATAAATGGAAAATATGATTAAGATCAATCAAATTATCATAAGATTTAAGAAAATTGGCACTCAGCTCGGACCGACTATCACAGAACAACAGCAAATGATAGAGCGACTCAATCTCCTCACAGCCACATAAGCGACACAGTCTAATTTCACGGCAGAGGCCTAGCCATGCCCCCTTGATCTGAAGAGCCTCAGAATTATTAAATGTCATCATTATGCATATACATTTAATTTTTAAACAGGGCAATGTTCCTGATAAGGTTATTCTCTATAATTACAGAGTCCTAGCAACCAAACCTTCAGAGAAATTATATGGGATTAATTTCTGACTCGCTGCGCCCCACCGTGGTAGTAGATCTATCCTACGTCTACTTCAACACCCAAACTTGACTACCTGCATTAAGATTCTTCTAAAAAAAACATACTAGGCCAAACTGAAGGATTCAAACCAAACAGGACCTTCTTGCTTAGTAACTCAGATGAAAGATAGTTTAGAATGTTGACTGTCCTTCCATCAGTGCCGATTCCTGACCAACCAATAATTCAGGTTTTCTCCCTCCATCTTGGCTTAGGGACAGGCCTTGATCCTGAATACCACTAGGTGGAGCATTTCACCAATATCAAACACCTCCCAACCATTGTGTACTCCCCAATCACCAAGTGCCTCTAAAACACCTCAAACCTTTTCAATCACAAATTCAGGCTGTTTAATACATCCAATCTTGCGAAAAACATCTCTTTACCGTGTGGATCACCCTGGAACCATTGTGTTACCAGATAACAAACAAGGGCAGTCATGGCAGAGAACTGTAGCACACAGTCAGGCGTAGTTGCTGGGGCAAAGAGTCCTGTCCTAGATGGAGGTGGGGTAATCCTCAGTAGAAGCCACCAAGAGCCCTCGTGAGCAAACCAATGGCAGAAGCCGCCTAGCAACCGAAACTACTGGGACTTGCTGGGGAATCCTGGCAGGGACGTTGGCTTCCATACCGGCTTGAGCACGCAAGGTTCCACCTTCTGCAATGTCCAGAGAAAAACAATCCCATTGGACTCAGCAGTGATTTCATGTGCTCCGCGTGGATAGAGATCCAAAGTTCAACCTCTGTGCAGCGCGGAATGTGCCTAGGGACGTATAGGGGCAAGTAGTTCAAATTCACCAGCTACAAAAACGGAGCAGGACTTCACCAGTAAAGAAGGCCATAGTCGATACTGCACCATGTTCTCACGAAGCTACCCTCATAAACAGAAGATGAAAAGAGCCTGTTACAGTTCCAGTGTGTGGTCACTAAGTCAGTCTCCACCACCCACCAAGGGAAAGAGAAGGGTGATGATATCAGCCTTACTTGTGGAGGGAGGCAACTTCAAAAACATTTGAAGAAGGTACTGTGACTGAGTCATTGCCGCAGTGCCTTATGCACGGATCACTAAAGGAAACCGGACATAGGCTTGAGAGTGAGCGCATTCTGCAAGAGTTTGCCTGCTGACATTACTTTTAGAAATTCATTTGCTTTTTTTATTGTTGTATGCATGTGTGCAATATATTTTAGCTATTGTTTCATGCATAGCCTTTGAAGGTTATCTTTTGATATAGACTGTTGCATTTATATTTTGGTACATTATATAAATGTTCTCTTGACAGCAGAGGTATTATTTTCTATCACTCCCCACACAGACCTACTGAGTGGAGGGACCAAATCCAAGACATTTTCACAAGATTTAGTGAGAGTCAAAAGACTCAAATGCAGTGATAATGAAGAGAAGGTCCTGAAATGACCCTCAAGTCTCCTATGTGAATGTCAACCCGCAGATTGAAGACAACCCGCAGATTGAAGAATAAGTGTTGTAACTCATTGTTAGGCCAGTCACCAAATGCACCAATATATCAACGATATGAGAAGAGATATTCTCTCAGACAACCATTCAAACCGTATCCAGTTGATGGGTCCGAGGAGACAGGGGTTTCATCAATGGACCAGGTTGACTGACAGCAAAACCAAGCAAGTGATGCCGTCACTAGAAACAGCATGAGATAGCAGTGTTAGTCATGGAACAAATCTGCACTCATGCATGAAGTCATGCAGACATACAGTAGTTTCTATTACTTGTAGACATGAAAAACATGCCTATGACTCACGTAGGTAGAGGACGGATACACTTACATGATGCCATGCCAAGAAACTATTCTTTCTTTTGCCAAACCAGAAAGGCAAGACAGCAAAGTATATTTGGTCGAGCTTGTATATGCTTTATTGCAACTAAACTTAGGACGCTGTGGAAACATGTAGGGTGACTAAAGTGAATAAGGCTGGAAACACAGGCCTCAAATCCATAAAAGGGGAGCGACGGTTCCTGCAACACGAGACGCAGCACTGGTGTTCACAGCCAAGGACAAGGGCGGGCGGAAAATTCCTGGTTAACGAGGCAGCCAGCCACCTGCAAGAGTTCAAAATAAAATCGTCATAATTACAGACAGATGAGGTTGGTTTAAAGGTCTGTTCACACGTGACCCAGCAGAGCAAGGCAATGCCTGTTTACTCATGGTGAAAAGAGAAGCTGTTGCCAGCTAAGCAGACTGAAATGATACATGTGTTGCCTACCAAAACTGCAGCCTGCAGGCACTCTCTCAGGCTAGGTGATCAGAGTATTAGTAAAAATCTGGAACACACAGCACTCCATAGCTATTCCCATTACCTTGTAAAGGTACACTCAGCTCTGTGAACAGAAAAGGGTCCTAGGCCTGGGAGGACAACCTCTAGCCAATCCAGAAGCTCCATTTGTAAGGTGATATAAAATGTTACATGGGCAATGGACTTCCTGTGACCCTGCAACAATGTAGTGGGTACCTTGTGCGGGAAGTCTCAGACAGAGTCACCTGACATGGGTACCCAATGGGATAGATTAATATATGGGACCTCTATAGATAATTAGTACAAACTAACCAATGGGGATACCTCATGGGTTTTTGGGGTGGACCTGTTTTTTGTGACGTCACTCATGAATAAAAACTTGTGACACAGGTTCGGGAGTTGAGATTGCTGTAGAATTTAGTTTTCCTGTATGATCCCTGTCTATTGGAGAAATAAAGCCAGTAACCTTTTCCCTATGGTTTAGTCTTCCATTTTTGCATTGGGGAGTTTTGATAAGCCTAGGTTACTCTGCTGATTCGGACATTGTTATTGCAAACCCCTCCATTCCTCTGACATACTTCAATAGGTAGCATAGGATGGTTTGCTATGATCGGTCGGAAAGAGGCTGTCTCATCCCGCAGAACACCTGGAGGGATGTGGGTTGACCCACAGAAGTCCAGAGTACATGGAGAGTGCACAACGAGAAGAAGTCCCCAGGATCCGTCTTGGAGAAATTCCTGCCCTCTTTCAGTTGGACGCCCAGCAAAATAGAAAGGCAGTGCGGCAGGTTGGGGGAGGAGTCTGTGTCAGAACTACGTCAGCGGATCCCGTAGTGTAAGTATAAACACGGCTATATGGCAAACTTGGGAGGGGTGGACCAGTGTTGATTGGTGTCCATGGTGAAGTATTAGGGGGACACAGAGTGTTGTTCGTTGACTTTGTTTGTGCTAAGGGAATATTCGGTGTTGGGGCGATCAGTTTTGGCAGTCAGCTTAGATGATTGACTTAAGGGTACAGATGACAGAAGTTATGTACATATTGGATTTCCTGTGGGCTGGGCATTGTAGCTTGGGTCATGGATGAAGGTATTCTTGTGTAATAAAGCTTAGCAGGCGAAGCTAGCTTTTATTGCAGAAGGTGTTCTACAGGTTATGTCTCGCAAAAGTGTTTTATCTACAAGGCAACACTGTAGGTACAGGCAAATCACGTGAATGATTGGTATTCCCTGTTAGGAGGGCAGGGCGACGGCTGTGTATATGTATTTTTGTTCTGTCAAGTCTGTTGTTGTTTTCAGGGAGTGAATATATTGTTGGGGTAGACTTCAGCAATTTCTCTTACTTCCTTACTGTAGAGGTGACATCACCATTCAGGTTGTTGTATAGGATTTAAGGTACAGAGCATTTCTGGTGAATAATAATGCAGCTTTGTACCAGTGGTTGGACCTTAAGGGTAGCGTGTGGATAGCGCAAGAGCAGAATTGTCAGTTGAGCCTTTGGAGGCGAGAGCTGCAGAAGGGTGGTGGGCAGAGCACATCCCTGGTATTAGTTGAGAGCCAGATGTGTCGAAATACAGATTTAGGATCAAGTAAGTATTGATATATAATATACTCAGGGAAAATCATGAGAGACACCCCTCTACAGCACATGTGCAAGTCCATCCAGTATAAGGACACAATCTGTCAGTATAGTGCAGAATGGACCCATGGCACAGAGGGCAAATTGGCAAAGCCCTGGTCAAAACAAAGGAGCTTCTACAAATGTGTGCAGCAACAATTACACACATACTTACACAAGGCTTACAGGGGGAAGAAGTTAAGTAAACAAATGGCCATATTCAAGTTATGGAAGATGTTTCAGGACGAGGAAGGGGAACTGGTGCAGCAACACTGGATGCTCAACAAGCGAGAGCCGGAAAAGTGAATCGCCCTCGACTCCCCCTCCTCCTCAAACAAATAGTGAAGAAGCAGCAGCGGGGACCCAGGGATTATACACTGCAAGGGAATTAAGAGCAGCAGTAGGGTATACCAATCCCACTTTGGCACCTCCAGTATATAGTAAAAGGGAGGGGCAAAGCGGGGTGGAGCAGGCAACTAAGGCAATACAGAGCACAGGCGATGAAGAGATGGAATGTGGCGAGATCCAGGTATGGTTAATGGAAAATTACTTGGGGGAAAAGGGGAGCCTTGAGGGGCAGGAGCCCATAGTCCCGAATGAATGGGTAGGTGGACAGATATTGCTTAAACTAGATGGGAAGTTCACAAGAGAGAAAGTAGGCATGAATAAAGAAGTTGTAGGCAACAAAAATGCAGAGGATGCAAGAGAATGGGCAGCAATAATGGAAGAAGTAGAAAGATGGGAAAGGGAAGAGTAGAAAGAGAACAAAAGTGTATGCAGAGAGAGACAGAAAGCAGGAGCATGAGAGCTAGGGGAGCAGGAGGCGAGATGCCAGAGAGAGCTTGAGGACATAGCAAGGAGAAAGGCAGGCGAAGATAAGGAAAGGCAAGTGCAGATTAAGAGAGAAGAGGAAGTTAAAATTAGAGTGGTTTCTTTGCGAGCGCCAATGCAAGGAAGAGGAGGGAAACACTCTAAGGGAATCACAAGTAAAGATGGTTTTAGCACGTTTTAGTGCCAATGAGGAAAGGGAGACACAAGGGAGAGGGGGACAAGGCAGAAGCGGAAAGAGCCACATGGTGACCCCACAGATAGACAAAGATGATCGCCCTATGAGGGGGTATGTGGAAGTTTTTGCAATTAGAGGGAAAGCAGAATGGAAGCATGATATTGAGGAGGCTCAGCATCCAGGACAATATTGACAGTACCCGATGGGGACACGGGGTCTGATGAAGATTTATTGGGAGCAAGGAAGATGAAATGGAGAAGCCCTTACACCACTCCTGAGGGATAAGCCCAGATAGGGGCACAGTGGGGAGAGACAATATAGTAATGGATGGACTGAGCAGAGACGCAAGCGATGGCTACCACATTCTAGAGACATATAACTCAGCTCAGGAAAAATCACCCCATAAAGGCAGAGGCTTAGAGATCTGCCCGGGACGAAGGTATAGAGAGATGAAGTGGGCATTTACCGCCACCAAAGATGTGGGGAGACAGAGCAGCAGGGTGGGACTAACCCAGTGCCCGTTATTAGAGAAAGGAGGGTGACCTCAATATATACCATGGCAGCAATTGGACAAAGACAACTTAAGGTGTAAGCTACCATTGTTGACTATGGGAGCTGGGAAGTGGATATATGAGCTAGAGAGACTGACAGCAGGAACGACATTAGCTACGGTTGACATGAAGAGCTTGCTTTCATCAATTCTTGTTGAGGTTGCAGACGATATATGGAAAAGAGCAGGTTACCCTGGAGTAACGGGTACAAAACATGGCGCACAATGGTTTGCGTTCAATAATTGTTGAGCAGCAGTATGGCACACTCTGAGGGTGCAGTAGACAGATGCCTTAGATATTAGCGGGATCATGACACGCAAAATGAGGGAAGTGTGATAATTGTGCTAAGAATTCGTAAATACCATTCAAGCCAAGAGGATATTTGCACTAACCTGGACCAGATGGGTTACTTGTAAGAATGAAGGAAATCCCCAGTGGCCCTGCACCCCCCACTGCATTCCACAGTTTGGAGGGAACAGAACATCCAGGGAAAGCCTCTGGGTAAGAAAACCTGTGGGATGTTTGTACCCATGCATCCAATCCCTACCATAAAACTGTGCATTACTGGCATTGAAAACATCACGATGGCCAGAACTCCCCAGAGAGTGCACAGGGAAGACATGAAGAATAGGCTGCCACCCATTTTTGCCTATGTTGTGAGCACATGAGGGCACTGCCTAAAACCACCATTGGGCTACACACACAGTAGCCTGAAACCATTGGGAATGGCAATGCTGATTGCCAAAAGCAACCCAGAACTGTGGGGAATTCATTTTCTTAATGTCAAAAATGGATGCAATACTGGTGCTCACCACTATCAGTAAAACTGAACAAATTAACCCAAACCAGGCCAAGGAAATACTTGCTAAGAGGTGGATACAATGTAAATCTATATTCTGAAATGACTTGAAGGAGGTAATTATTTAATGTATATGTAAAAAATAGCTGGGGATGTCAGCAGCTTAAGTGAATTTGGGTTTAAAGCCACTAAAATCGAAATGTTTAAAATAAATGAGTGACCTACTTGTGAGTGTCACATAGGTTGCAATTGTTTAAATGTCATAGTTTTGAACTTAGAATCAGCATTCTAGCTGCATGTGCAAACATTGTAAGTTGGATTTGAATGTAGAAAACTGGGAACTAAAGTGACATTTAGCTGAATTCTGCCTGACAACTACACCCGACAGGAGTTGAACTGGCTCAACAACTCTTCCCAGGTCTGGCTGCATCCTGCTGCCCACACCAAAAGGAGGTGACACCTCTCTGATTGAATTATGGGAGTGGTACCTGCAGACTGCAGGAAGTTGAACAAAGCCCTGTCCTGGACTCAGGCAAATGTTATATTGGGGGGGTCGTAAAAAGGCTTCCTCTTGGGAGAAACTGGGAGGGGCAGTGCCTGTGAGGGCAAGCTGAGCTTGGGGGAAGTGGATAATCCAGAAATTCCACCATGTGCTTTGGAAAACCACACCCCTTTGGGGCCAGAGCATGATTTTAAAAAGATGGATAATTCACAGTGCGGACTTGTCAAAATTATATAAATAACATCATCATTTTTGTGATTTTTCTGTGCACATTTTAAGAGGTGTTAGGACCCTGTGGTATGTTCTTGGGGATAGTAGCGGAAAAAAAGGTGGTTACTCCAAATGTATGCATGTTAAAAATCTGACACTTTATCATCTGAAACCCATATCCCTGGTGCACATTTGTGTAAAATCTGGAAAGGTTTAGAGGTCGTTATCTGGATGAAAAGGGGAGAATTCTGTCATTAGTGGACACAACATCGTACAAAGACAGGGATCGGATGGTTTGGTGCTACAGAAAATATGTTAACTGGACCTATAATATTAAAAAAATGGTACATAGATAAATATGTATTTGGGTCAGAAATAGATGTGTGTGCAATTTGACAAGGGGAGGTTCCTCTGACCATAAAACCTACAGCATCACTCTGACACTCCATTTCTTTCCCCCAATCAAGGGAGAGAGGAAAGCTAGGCCAATGATAAGTGAGAGGGGCAGGCTTAGCTAGGCCCAGGCACACACCCATTTTCAAAACACATAAAAGGAACATTCAAACCCAGGTAGAGGGATTCACTTTCCACTTTCTTGCGGGACGCTTTGCCGGGAGACTTCAGACTTCACATCCAGAGATCCAGACTTCAAATCCATCAATCTCCAGGGACCATAAATTAATTCCAGAATTTGTAGCAGAGAAGCCTGAATCCACAAGCTGAATCCTCTTCAGCAGGCCTCAAAACCAACCAAACTATTCAACAGCCGGGCGAGCTGTTTGAATTCTTTGCCCAGAACTTTTGCAAGAACCTGTAGCAGTATCCAGAAAGCAGTGCTGTATCCGGAACCAGAGAGAACCAGAGATCAGATCGCTGTGAAGAACTGCTAGCAGAAGTCCAGCCAATCCTGACCCGATCGGTGACGAAGTCGCATTCCTGTCCAAAATCTATTGTGAGTACCCAGCTAGAGTACTTCCTACTCCTTATAGTGCCTCCGTAATTACGCTTGACGCACGCGACTAAATTTGCCGCGATTTGACATTTTGCTCAATTTCAGCCATGTGTAAAAATATTTGTCCTTGCTTTCCTTGCTGAAATTTGTGTGCAACCTGACAATCATTCATAGAGCATTGCTAAAGTGATCCTGAATTAATTTAACTATCTCTCACTCACCCTGAACCTGCTATAGGGAATTAAAAGCAATTTGAGAATATTTTTCACTTCATTGCCACCACATTTAAAAGGATTTTGCCTGTGTTTAAAACTCCTACCTGTTTTCCTCTAAGCTTGCTAGGGGGGAACTGAATTATATTTGATTGCATTCCTGAGAACTGTGTGCTTTCCTCCCATCTCTTTACCTTGCAAAAAGGAGGGGTGAATTGTCAAAGAAAAGTGATTACATTGTCTTTTGTTGAAGTCATATCAAGTTTATTTTCTGTACTGCATTTTCATTCATCATTGCATTGTCCTTGAAGCCATAAAAGCATTCTCAGCTACTTCATCCTCTCTATATCACTTCTAAGCCATCAAAAAGAGTGTACCACTGTAACATTATCCATTGTTGATCACTATCATCCTCACAAGTGTGCTATCAAATATTAATTTACTATAAAAGTGTGATAGATATATATTGTTTAATTTTCAAATAAACCTTTTAAATTTGCAAAACAAACCTACTTCTTGGCTCAGCGGGGACGGGGGGATTCTGAGAGAGGGGTGTTATATAAGGGTTGTCATCCAGAGTAAATGAACGGGACATAACAAATACATCAATAAGGGCTTCCATCAGCATCCCAGACTAGGCATTGACTTAGCTGTAGTGTTGAATTGAAGTCGCTTACAAACCGTGATGGAGTGCTGTCTTCTAGTGGTTGTTGGACGGTTGTATTCTTGATGGGAGGAGAAGCTCTGAAGACTTGTTTTCTTCTGCAACCAAGCCTACCCAGTGCATACCATATGTGCAATAGAGAGAGGAGAAGGGGTTAGGGTCTGCCAAGATAGGTGATAAGGAGGAATATGAAGAGGAAAGGGAGATTACCCTGTAGTGGATGTGATTGGAATATGCAAGGCAGCTTGTCCTGTTCTGTTATGCAATGGATCCATACTGAAGAGACAGGAATTGTGGAGCTGGAGTTCGGGTAATAGAAGTTTAGTAATAGAAGCAGGTAAAGTTTAGCATGAGAGAGGAATACAGAGAACTCTACCTCGGCGCAGCCAAGTCGAGCGGATCAGGATAGCGGGTAATTACTGTTTGTAATGTTGCTGTCTGCAGAGGACATGAAGCACAGGACAGGGGAGATGCTGTAATGGGGATAGACTTGTGACGCTATGGAGACTGAGGAATTCAGGATGGTTAGTGAACATACGGAAACAGGGGCAAAGGAAAAAAACGTTAAATCGAATGAAGGTTTTGTTGGTCATACCATTGCCAGGCAACCAACGTGCATCCAGGGAAAACCAGGAAGTGAAGGAGAATGAGTGAGCCAGTACAGGGGCTCGGAGGGATTCGGACTGCAGCAAAAACTATGCGGTAAGAAACAGAAACATACAGAAAAGGCTAGATCAAATGTAATTATGGGAGATCGAACAGAGCGTCTGGCTATGGGAGTAGCAACGCTGTGCTTCTGAGCCTCAACCTGCAGATAAACTGTGTCGGTGGACTGAAGGGGCAGAGCCACAGGAGGAAGGACTGAAGAGACTGCAATGCACCTAGCCGTACTAGGGGCCATCTTGGGGGAAGGTGTGGTTACCACGGACACGCTTCTTCACTGCCACCACAGGAGCCATCATCCCCCACAGCTCATGACAGGAAGACAAAGATCTGCTTGAATATATTCCGGCTATTCGAGAGAAATTTGGAGATGTGTGAACTGTGGGACAAAAAGGTGGGGTTATTTTATCATATATTGTGTCTGGGGCTAGCTGAACAGGTTAAAAAATAGTGGGGATGGAGGCCTATCGGTGGTTGGAAATTCAGCTTACTACACTACACTATTGTAGGGTAATGCAAGATAATGCAAGAACATACTGTGAGGACAGAAAACAAGAGGAAGCAATGCTGGAAAAGAAGTAGTTATCAAAGTATGCAACGGAAGGGGCTATGTTGACCAGCGCTGAAGGTGCAGGTGCACCACATGTGCAGTAAACACCACCATATATGGGAGAAGACTTTGTGGGGTGGAGAGACCTGCACCAAGGGTTTAGAGGGAGAGGAGGGGCACCCAGGGGAATAAGATATGGATATCAAATGCAACAAAGGCCAGAGGGTGTTCCAGGCAGTATCGGAGACCGATGGGGGGTCCACCACAGTGTTGGGCGTGCCAACATATAGGACACTTGTGCAGATGTAGGGATGGGATGCAACAGAATGGGGAAATGCCATAGCAAACCCACTTATCAGCAGAACAGACTGACTATTACGCCCAAGACCACACACAGCAACAAGCACAGACCCATGACACATACATGCAAACATATCAACCTATGATGAAGGCAGAACACATGCAAGGACCTGTATAGCCATGCCCACAGGCACCATCCACACAGCAGATGCAAAGACCCATGGAGACACCACAAACAGCAAAGCAGGATGCTGGGACAGTGACAACTGCAGACTCCATAGGATCAACTCCAATTTGGAAGCTGGGGGGTTGACTGTCGTGGAGGGCAACCCGTTCACAGGATATGGGATGTCATTATACCCAGAATAGGATATCCCACAAACAGACCTGATGTGTTCAATCCTATCGATTATACCCAACCCGGCAAAGGAACCACGTATTGGGGTGACAATAGGTGACAAGACCTTTGCCTTTCTCGTGGACACGGGGGCAACTAGATCCTGAATCAAGCAGGGAAGGTACCCAATGTCAGGCAATGCCATGAATGCACAGGGATTCTCTGGGGCAACAGATTTGGTTACTTTTAGACACAAACTCTCACTTTCTATAGGGAAGCATGACTTAGCTTTGCAGCTATTGTATTCTCGACAAACACCAGTGAACATAATACAAAGGGATAATATCATGAGTAAGCTCAACATGACTATCTTATTTTCAGACAGTGAGTTGAAAAACAAAACCAGGCAGAAGATTTGCAGAAAGGAAATACTCATGCTAGAGCAAGAAAGATAGGGAACATGCTTCCTACACATCCAGATTTAGGAACACTGTATTTCCGGACACAGAGCTATTCATCGTGAAAGTGGCGACTGTTATTTCTATGTCCCATGATTTCCCCATATCCTATATCCTCCCACCTTTCAGGGGCAATTTGTCAATTTGTCAGATGGTCTGAACGAGCGAGAAGACTACCTCCTAGTTTATTGTTTTGTTCCTTTCTGATTAATTTGGCCCAAACGTATCCACGACTTTGCAGGGGAAGTCCCTCTGTCATAGAATTCCTCTGTGATCCCAGAATCCGTGTTGTGTGCGAACAACTTTTCTTCAACACACTCATACAATAATACGAAAGCACATATTTGTCACGAATTTCTGGGGCATTCTGCATCATGTTTGGAGCCACCCAAGAGTTTGAAGTAGATTAAGTGATGGGTGTCATTATGAAAAGTGTAATTGTGGCATTTTGTGTTTTCTGTTGTCTCTACCTCTTTACTCTAATTATTTTTCAGAGACTACTCTTTGTAGATTCACAAGCTTTGACCCCTACTACTGTAGCCCCAGTCCAGGCAGGAATAGTGGACATGTCAGGTTGGGCAATAAGCACTGCCAAATCAGTAAAAAGATATAAGTACAGTGCCGATCTAAGTTTAGTTGGGGTTGAGTCATACCTAACTGATTCAGCCCGGTTGTCTAATAACATGTAGTACAAGCACATGACCAAAGCAGGCAAACAAACAACTGGAGAGAGATGTTATGTCTGCTCTCTAATCCCCTATGCCATGAATGCCTCGAGAACATTTGTGGCAATTGAAATACGAGCAAGAAGAGCACAATGCCTCATGTATCTCCCATCCCAAGGTAGGAGCAGGAGCTCCCTCTGCCATGTGGCTGCAGGAGCAGTTCACCCCTTCCTTCAGGCACAGTTGTGCCCAAGGTAAGCCTGGAGGCATTACCACTTAGAACGTCCAGTTACCGCAATTCCATCCGCAATTCACCATCTGATCCCTGCTACCCATGGTGCTATATGTAGCCCAAGTTATGCCCGACCTGATTGATGGCATACCCACTTCGTCCTGCTGATTTTATTCACGGCATCCACTAACCACGATGATCCGCCATTTTAAGACAGTCTCTGCTGCATCTCTAACTAGTTTCCTCACCCCAGAGGACCTGCAGTAAGCGGATTGGACCTCCTTTACTATATAGCCAATTGTGGGGCACCGGTAGGTGAGAGCTGGCCCACGACAAAGGCAAACGAGAAAGGCTCTGCCTGACTGAGCCTGTATTACCATTATCACTCATCCAGCGGTTGGATCAGGAGTTCCCTCTCCCCTGTGGCTGCAGGAGCAGTTCACCCCTTCCTTCAGGTACTGTTGTGCCCAAGGTAAGCCTGGAGGCATTACCACTTAGAACGTCCAGTTACCGCAATTCCATCCGCAATTTGCCATCTGATCCCTGCTACCCATGCTGCTATGTGTAGCCCAAGTTATGCTCGACCTGATTGATAGCATACCCACTTCGTCCTGCTGATTTTACTCACAGCATCCACTAACCACGATGATCTGCCCTTTTAAGATGGTCGCCACTGCATCTCTAACTAGTTTCCTCACCCCAGAGGACCTGCAGTAAGCTGATTGGCCCTCCTTTGCTAAACAGCCAATTCCCGGGCACCGGCAGGCGAGAGCCGGCCCCCGACAAAGGCAAACGAGAAAGGCTCTGCCTGACTGTGCCTGACAGAGCATGGCGCATGTAATGTGCACACGACCCGTGCATTTGCTCATCATCTCCATCTGCCATCTCCGCCTGTTCTGAAACTATTCAGCCCTACAGTTACCCGTGCAAAGCCAGCTCACCGTGGACATACAACACCTGGTGCGACATCCAAGATACATGTCGGACTAAACTAGCTAAACTAAATACTCAATCCAAACACTCAGAGAGCACCCTATTCTGACCAAATTGTAATGCATTATATTTTCTGTTAATCATATTGTCACTTACGCCTAGTAGCCACTGTTTACCCCGATCTTGATTGACTCCCACCTGTTCAGCCATCCTCATGGAGACAATGGTATTGCAACCTTGCATGTACCTACTCCTATCTACATGATTGTGATTTGGACAACTGTATGACATGTGCACTAGGTAATACTATTGTATCTCCGATTGTTACTCTGAGTACCTGCGTACATACCCTAGCTTAACCTGAATTACCGTGATTTGCTCTTATTGTTTGACCTATATCACCGTGATTTGTCCTTACTGAACGGCAACAGTAAGAGTTAACGATATAACGATCTTGCTGCATTACCACCCCCGCTGATGCTTTCAATTCCTGCCTCAACATATTTGGCTTGTTTAGTGCTCGACTTGTCCAACTCTTAGGTCGAGCGAGCTACCCGACATATGTCTGCACTGTGATAGCCCCCTGCTGCTCACTGGCACATATGCCTGTACTCACACGCTCTCTGATAGTCCATTGTTGTTCACCAGTGCTGCCCTACTCGCCTTCGTCGCCATATGCACACTCCTGGTAATATAGCAGTAGAAGTCTCTGGCCATTACATTGCTATTGCTTTTATCATGGCCTCCATATCTTCTAAGCCTAATGTTACAGGAACTTTCACCCAAACTGTCCAAACTAATGTCCCACCCATCAACTAGTCAATGCTGATTAATAAAGTTTACCCACCCAATGTCCCACTTTCACTGTCACCAGCCATGCTGTCACTTTACTCAGCGCTTGCATGCCTTACGCAGAGCCTCTCTCAGTCAGCACATTTGTTGAGTTACCCTTTCCAAAATCACATGGGCTCCTTACAAGAGCATGGTGTGATCACCTCTAGCCTAACTATGATATCCAATCTCCCATTCTCACATCACATCCCACCGTCGAGATTTCCGTCTCCCTGCCTCAACTCGAACTCACAGCATCCTCAGGGGATACCTCCACCCTGTTTAGACGCTGTTCATCATAACCTTCAACCTAAAATGATATTATCGCATGCCACAACAAATAAACCTCACGTCATCACGTCCCAACTGGACATCAATGTCCAGTCACTCCAACCTGCACTCAACTCTATAAATGGGACCTCCACCTCGTGTCCTACACTGCTCAGAAACCACAGACTAGGCTCTAGATCCCATCGCCAGTACCCTACATGGGTTAACAAAGATTATGCTAAAGTCATCACTTCCACTGCCTACACCACTACGCCACCTATCAAACTGACTAACAATCAAAAGACAATGACAGCCACACCCTGCAATCCCACTACCACTATTAAAGCAGGCCTCATCAATGCTATATCTCTCCAAGCACACGCTCTGAACATAGCAGACATTATAACACTTCACAACTTGGACTTCATTGCCATTACGGAAACATGGTTAAATCCAACGTCAAGTCCCTCACTAGCCTTGGATATACCTAACAACTACTCCATCAAACGATTGGATAGAGATGCCAACACCTCAAAAGGAGGAGGCACTACATTCATATACAAAACAGTCCAAGACCTAAGAATGATCAATAAGCAACCTCTTCCATCAGCAGAACTATTATCCATCAAACTAACTACATCTACCACCACCATGCACTTGATTTACCGCCCCCCCCCACAGGTCCTGCCTCTACATTTGAAAATTACGTATCACACCTGCTATCGACCAACACTAAAAGCAAGTCTCAAGCTATAATCATGGGTGACTTTAACTTAGGCTTCAAAGACCCTAAAGACATTAAAGCCTCCTCCCTCATGGACACTATCTTTGAATTAGGATTCACTCACCACATATCTGACCCTACCCATAACAAAGGAAAAACGCTAGATTGGCTAGCAGACCTCAACTGCAGCATTAATATACTATCCAATACCCCTTATGCATGGACTGACCACCACCTTATCACATTCATCATTAACAAGGTCACACCCACCTCCTCACAAACCCCAGCACCAGCCATGATGACTAGAAGTAAACATAATCTCACATTAGAGAACCTAATACCCCTCCTTCGACCAATCACTCACCCGAAAAAACTGCATTCTGACCCTACAATACTAGTTGACTTGTACAATGAAACTATGCTTACGGCTATCAACAGTATAGCACCACTTAACCTTTAAGTGCCATGGGGTTTCCCCCCAGTGCCAAGGCCTTTATTGGTATGTCGCCATTCAATGCCTTGTAACTTTCTTGTTATATGAGATATCTCGGCCAAAATTGGCCCCTTTTTTTCCCACATGTAGGTGGTCGTAACACCACCCAAGAATCATAGGTTGCTGTAGGGGGGTGAGAGAAACTAACCAAAAATGCCAAAAAAATGATGTACAAAGAATCCTGTGGTTTTTTCCTTGTAAGAGCTAGGAACAAATGATTTGCTGTGATGAATTCCCCAATTTCCTGGCTTTCAAGAACAGGTTCAGTGGAAACTAAAAGAAATTATTTTGATGTAATTATCAACCATTTTGTGAGAGGTAGGCGATTTTGGCCATTTTTGCCAAGTGGACATGCACGGGCAGAATGGAAGAAAAGGGTAGGAGAGCCGAATTGGAGAACAGAAAGGCATACATTTCTGAAAAGTAGACAAAATTACAAGTTTAGGAAGTGGTGATTTGCACAGGTCGGGCAACAACTATGGGGAAAATGCCATAGTTTGGGGAAAAAGCGGGAAAATTACTGAAAAAAAGGTATGTGGTGGACACGGTTGGCTTGGTACGGCAATGGCTTCTATGAATTTTGAAAAAACAATGCTCTGCTACATTCCCCCAACTCTTTCAGTTAGGAAAGCACACATTTTTTGGTAGTGTTTCACAAAACAAGCAATACCACAAGCCAAACACTGAGCCATGGTACACAGGAATTGTATGCTTACAGCCTGAACAGATATACTTAGCATTTGTAAATCAGGAAAACCAATTTGGTGAGAAATGGCAAGCATACATTTTTTGAAAGATCACAGGCAGACCTTTTCAAGGGTAGGTGACTTGTGTAGGTTACAAAAGTGTATGGTGCCTAAAGCAGTGACTAAATGTAGGGCACATTTGGGAAATGAAAGGGTTGTGTGACAAAGGGCACCAGCAAATGGGTTCAAACGTTATGAAAACCACACAAACACAACAAATGTCATACCTTTCCATATTTCCACACATGTCCCGATGAAAACGGTACCTCACATGTGTGGGTGCACCTCACTGGGTGCCAAGGGGAAAGCCTAAAACACCCTTAACCCCAAGTCTTTTCCGACAGCTGAATTTCACAATTTTTTCAGATGGGCACACCATACAGATATGGGCCTAGGGTGTCCAAGCCACCAAGCTAAACAGGGAATGCCATGCATTTCCAAAAAGAGGACATCTGTGGGAATCCGCAGAGGTCTTACTTCTGCAAATTGGCACAGCATTTATTACCCAGAAAGCCCGGCAATGTCCAAAATGTGGTGAAAATAACACAATTTCCGCACATTTCACTCGGCTCATCCACCGAAACAAGCCACCAACAACACATGGCCTACCTTCCCACATTCCCACAGGTGTCCCGATGAAAACTGTACCTCACATGTGTGGGTGCACCTACCTGGGCGCCAAGGGGAAAGCCTAAAACACCCCTAACCCCAAGTCTTTTCCGACAGCTGAATTTCACGTTTTTTCCAG
Source organism: Ambystoma mexicanum (assembly GCF_040938575.1). NCBI lineage: Eukaryota > Metazoa > Chordata > Amphibia > Caudata > Ambystomatidae > Ambystoma > Ambystoma mexicanum. The sequence continues at coordinate 122,929,382 of NC_090931.1, read as the reverse complement.
ACAGGCACACCACACAGATATGGGGCTAGGATTTCCAAGCCACCAAGGAATACAGAGAACCCCATGCATTTCCGAAAAGAGAATATCCGTGGGAATCCGCAGAGGTCTGACTTGCGCAAATCGGCACAGAATTTATTACTCCGAAACCCTGGCAAAGTCCGAAATGTGGCGAAAAAAACCCCAATTTCTGCATATTTCACTCGACTCACCCACCAAAACACACCCCCAACAACACATGGCCTACCGCCCTGCGTTACCACAGGTGTCCCAATGAAAACGGTACCTCACATGTGTGGGTGCACCTACCTGGGTGCCAAGGTGAAAGCCTAAAACACCCCTAACCCCAAGTCTTTTCCGACAGCTGAATTTCACAATTTTTCCAGACGGGCATACCACACAGATATGGGCCTAGGGTGTCGAAGCCACAAAAGAAAACAGGTAACCCCATGCATTTCCGAAAAGAGGACATCCGTGGGAATCCACAGAGGTCTGACTTGTGCGAAGTAGCCCAGAATGTATTACCCAGAACCCCAGACAAAGTAAACATTGTGTTTTTTACCCACCAAATATCACACTTTGTCGGGGATTGTGGCTAATAAAAACTGGGGCAATTTGCGTAAGGCAGACCTCTGTGGATTCCCACGGGTGTCCGCTTTTTGGAAATCCATGGGGTTCCCTTTTTTCCTTGCTGGCTTCGAAACCCTGGGCCCAAATCTGGAGGTTGCCCACAAGAACAAAATGTGCGTTGCCGAAAGTCTTGGGGTTACCAGTGGGTTACCCTTTTCCTTTTACGCCCCGGTAGGTGCACCCACACATGTGAGGTACCGTTTTCTTCAGGGATGCAGGAAGGTGGCCATATGTTGTTGGCAGTGAGTTTTGGTGGGTAGCCAGAGCAAAATGTCTGAGAATTGTATTTATTTCCAGCCAATTTCAGAGACATTTCCCTCTGTCCAATCACCGAAACAAGTACGAAAACGGTACCTCACATGTGTGGATGCACCTACCGGGGCGCAAAAGGAAAAGGGTAACCATCTCTTTGATGGAGAGAGGTTTGAAGTTAAATTGAGGCATGTTACATTTAGCGGGAGAGGGAAAGTCCTGAGAGGTGAACGTGTCAATAAGGTTTGTCTTGGTTTCTATTTTGTTCAGAAGCATGCTGATTTTATCTTGGAGGGCGTTCGGTATGTTAGTACACCAGGAGATGTCTTTCGTACAAGTGTCGGGTGTCGGGCGGGAGATTCTAGTTCTTTCAGAATGTTGAATAGTTCTTTCGTATTGGAATTGGCTCTGGATATACGGTCATTAAAATTGTCTTTTTTAGCTTGAGTGATAGCTATTTTGTAATTGAACAAGGCTGCAGTGAAGTTGTTCTTGTTGGAATACGAAGGGTTATTTTTCCAGTTGGTTTCCGCTGATCTTTTAGCTTTCCTGAGGGATTTAAGGTGAGGAGTGTAGGGCTCGTGGTTTGGCTTTCTGTAGTTTAACCCTTTAAGTGCCAAGGATGAGGTATCTCGTCCTTGGAATTCCCTCCAGGGTGCCAAGGACGAGATAGCTTGTTCTTTTTGGCACTCTGTTTTGAGCGATCCCTGCAAAGCAGAGATCACTCAAAACTGTAATCCAACCCCCGGGCTATGTGAGGGGGAGGTCCCCCCTAACTGCCAGGGGGCTGGATCACCTTCAGTTTCACGTCGGCGTGCGTAATTCACGCCAGCGTGAAACTGAAAGTAAATTCACTGCGCAGCCATTTCGGGGTGCCGGGGTGAAGAGAGAAGGTGAGTGCCCTTCTCCCTCTGCCTCAAACTCCGGCTGTATTTCAAGCCGGAGATCGAGGTAGGTGTCGTTGGAAAGGGGAGATTCTCCATTTGTGTAAGCATTGGATCGGGCGCAGGGCACTCGGTCCAGGGACAGCAATGCCACTAGAAACCAGGGATGTCTTTTCAGTATGGGGGAGGGGAGGCTGCTTACTAGGTAAGCGGACCCCTCACCCCAAGGCCCCGAAGCATGCGGCCACATGTTTGTAGACCCCTGGGGGCAGGGGGTTGGGGACCCTAGGCATCAGGGATTTTTTTGTGATGGTGTTGTTGGAAAGGGCAGATTCTCCCCTTTCCAACAACACCATTTATGTAAGCATTGCTGCTTCCGAATTGGGCACAGGGCGCTCGATCCGTGGGCAGCAATGCCACTAGACACCAGGAATGTCTTTTGGAAGTGGGGGGGAGAGGGGCTGCTTACTAGGTAAGCGGCTCCCCCCCAAGGCCCCAAAGCATGGGGCCACATGCAAGGAGACCACTGGGGGCAGATGGGTAACCATCTGCCCCCGTGGGTGGGGGCATATGAAAAGAAACATTTTAAAAAAAGTAGACCATAATGGGAAGGGGGGATGGGGTTGGGTAACACGAGCCACCACAAACGGTTTTAGGACATGAAAGGGTGGTGCCCTCTCCCTTCCACCCCAAGTGGAAAGGGGGGACCCCTTGTCACCCTCCCTGGGGGCAGATTTCTCACCCCAGGGAGGGGAACATGAGGTGGCCCCCCATCAAATGGGGTTGGGGGGAAAGGGCCACCAGGAGAGTGTGGGCAGGCCCCTCAAACGATGGGGCCTGCAGGGAAGGGCCCCCTGGGGCAGATGGAGCCCATCTGCTCCTAGGGAAGGGGGGCAAATGAAATTTAAAAAAATTAAAATGTCATGGCTGGTGTTGGGGGGAGTGCCCCCCTCCCCCACTGGACCACCAGGGAATTTGTTTTATGGAAAGGGGTTGACCCCCCACCCAAAATGGACTTGGGGTTATGTCATGCAGCCCTCCATGGGGGCAGTTATCTGCTCTTAAGAAGTGGCATGTAACACCAGGGAGGGCTGCATGAGAACCCCCCTCTTATCTGCCCCCAGCAATGGCTGAATGAGATACCCCTCCTGCATTTGGTGTGGGGGGTAGAGGGTCACCCCCCCAGTACATTACAACATTCCCCGGAGGTGTAAGGTGCCCGTCAGCCCCCCTAAAGTGCAGCTTGCCATTTTGAATTTTTGTCTTTGTTTACCAAACTTGCCTTGGCGCAGAGGGGCACATTGGTGTGCCAATCTGGACCCAGGATGCCCAAACCTTACTGGCCCACCCACTGGGGGGCCTGTCCCACAATCTTTGGCGGCCCTCTCCTCCCACCCCAAATGGAGGGGGGTGTACCTCACGCAGCCGTGTGTAGGAGGCCCAGATAGGCCTGCATGAGCTGCCCCCGCCACCCATTTGGAGTCAGGGGGGAGAGGGCCACCACAAATTGTGGGACAGGCACCCCAGTGGGTGGGGCAGCAAGGTTTGGGCACCCTGGGGCCAGATTGGCACACCAATGTGCCCCTCTGCACCAAGGGGAGTTGGGTTATCAAAGGAAAAAAGTGAAAATGGTAGACTGCATTTTAGGGGTCCTGTGGGGCACCACAAACCGATGGGGAATTTTCTAATGGGAAGGGGTGGTGACCTCTTCCCCCCACCCACAATGGAGTGGGGGCCATGTCATGCAGCCCTCCCTGGGGGCAGATATCTGCTCCTAGGAAGGGACACCTGACCCCAGGGAGGAGTGCAGGACAGCCCCCCTATATCTGCCCCCAGGGAGGGCTACATGAGATGCGCCGCCCCTCCAATTGGGATGAGGTTGGAGAGGTGCACCCCCCTTTACATTACAAAATTCCCCGGCGGTGTAAGGGGCCCTTCAGCCCCCCTAAAGTGCAGCCTGCCATTTTCAATTTTTTTCTTTGTTTACCAAACTTGCCTTGGCGCAGAGGGGCACATTGGTTTGCCAATCTGGCCCGAGGGTGCCCACACCTTACTGGCCCACCCACTGGGGGGCCTGTCCTACAATTGTTGGTGGCCCTCTCCCCTCCACCCCAAATGGAGGGGGGTGTACCTCACGCAGCCTTTTGTAGGAAGCCCAGAAGGCCTGCATGAGCTGCCCCCACCACCCATTTGGGGTGAAGGGGGAGAGGGTCACCACAAATTGTGGGACAGGCCCCCCAGTGGGTGGGGCAGTAAGATTTGGGCACCCTGGGGCCAGATTGGCACACCAATGTCCCCCTCTGCGCCAAGGGGATTTGGGATACCAAAGGAAAATAGTGAACATGGTGGACCGCATTTTAGAGGGGGGGCTGTGGGGCACCCCAGACCAACGGGGAATTTTCTAATCGGAAGGGTTGGAGACCCTCTCCCCCCACTCACAATGGTGTGGGGGCCATGTCATGCAGCCCTCCCTCGGAGCCGATATCTGCTCCTAGGAGGGGACACCTTAGCCCAGGGAGGAGTGCATCACAGCCCCCCCCCTTATATGCCCCCAGGGAGGTCTACATGAGATGTGCCGCCCGTCCAATTGGGGTGGGGGTGGAGAGGTGCACCCCTCTTCACATTACAAAATTCCCCGGCGGTGTAGCGTGCCCCTCAGCCCCCCCTAAAATGCAGCCTGCCATTTTCAATGTGTTTCTTTGTTTACCAAACTTCCCTTGGCACAGATGGGCACATTGGTGTGCCAATCTGACGCCAGGGTGCCAAGGAGGCAGCCAACGAACTTGCCCCCTGTATTACAACTTTCATTAACGCCTCATTTGATTCTAACACTGTACCTAATAATCTAAAAGAAGCCTGGGTACTCCCATTACTAAAAAACCTGCCTTAGATCCCAATAATCCATCTAATTACAGACCCATTATGACAGTTCCTTTCTTGCTAAAAATACTGGACCAAGCAGCTTACCTGCAGATTCAGCATTACCTGGAAGTCAATAATGTGTTAGGACTTAGGACATCAGGAATTAGACTGAGACATGGGACAGAGGTGGCACTCTTAGATCTGAAGACTCAAATTCAAACCTTAAAAGACTAGGGTAAATCTGCCTCCTACTTGACCTATCCGCGGAATTTGACCTAGTGAATCACAAAATACTGTGCAAACACCTGTCATCTGCCGCACACTTCTCTGACCAAGCAAACGCATGGATTGAATCATTCCTGACTAATAGATCCATGAAGGTCTTTGCACCCTCAGCAAGAGCCCTACCAATGCCACTGACCTGTGGGGTCCCAAAAGGATCCTGTGTTTCCCCAACGCTCTACAATGTATTCACCAAACCACTTTTTGATATTCTTGACTATCTGGGCGTCACATATACTAACTATGCAGACACACCCAGATACTCATCCCATTCTTCAGTGACTACATTGTAGATAGTAAGACCCTTAATGACATCTACAGCAACATACAAATCCGGATGGCAAAACACAGGCTTTGTCTCAACAACGAAAAGACCAATTGCTTCTCCTTGGCTGAACTTCTAAATTGAACAAACTAGGGTCCTTATTCACATCATTCAATATCAATGGTAATATTATTAAAGTAGCAAACGATGTGAAAACAGTAGGAATCTACATTGACTCTGCACTCACTCTAGCGAGACAAACCAATGCCTTAGCCTCCTCCACAGCCTATACATGTAAGCTTATCACTGCATGCCATCCTTTCCTATCGACAACTAACTGCATATCAGTAGCGAGATCTCTAGCATTATTGAAGCTCGACTATTGCAATGCACTTTACCTGGGCACATAACAGTAAAATATGAACAAAATGCAAGTCATGCAAAATAATGCCATTAGGGCGGCATGTAACATCCCTAGGAAACAACACATTACGGCATCCAGACAAAACATAAAATGGCTTAATATCAAGCAAAGACTAGACCTGAAATCACTCTCACTCACAAATGCCTTTATAACCAAGCACCTACTTATCTGTCCGACACCTTCGCTCGCCACACTTCGACACAACCTACTCGCACTGCAGAGGTGCACTCCGTCACCATTCATCATTTCAATCAACAGCACGCAAGCGGTGTCAGTTTCCCAGTCCTCGCTGTTAAGAAATGGAATGCTCTCCCTACCTCAATAAGAGAGCAATCACCATCCTTTTCCCGTTTCCGTACGAAGGTAAAAAAAAAAAAAAAACTTGAACAGGACATCAACCCAGTCACTCTATAAACTGATTCTCATTTATAATACACAGACGATTCCTGCCCCCCAAGGTCATTATATCTGTTGTAAATATTTTTTTCACTGTCATTGCAACCTTTTACTTACTGTATATATGCCCCTCATTTGTGATACTTATCTTCATATTGTGTACCCTCTTCACCTTGATATGTCTATTTATGTGTATCCCTTGATATGCCTATATTGTCATGCCTATTGTAACCTGTAAGTCTAGCACCCAGTTGCCTCAGGGCTTGGCTGCACTCTACAAATAAATAAATACAAATACAAATGTACCTATCATTGTGCATCACAAGAGGACATTTTCAAGGGAAGATGACTACCTTGAGATGGATGTCCAAGAAATACTTTTCCATATGAAGGCAGTTATATAAAGACCCTAGACATGATGGATGATTACTGAAAAAATGATCAGGCCATAGAAAACATAACCGAAGGTGCACAGAAGGGAGACACTAATGAAGTGGCATTAAAGGAATTGCTATGTCCCAACAAGCAGCCATGAGAGATAGGAGGAGAACCAGGATGCTGGGAAAGACCACAAATGCTGGTGTATGGTCAAGTATACACAGCTGATGGCTGGAAAGAAGGGTGGTGGGGAGCCAGGCACATGCACTCATAACAGTTCCAGTCTGAACAGTACAAGAAGAAAATGACAAATGTCTAAAAGAATGGGATCCAAGTGCAAAGTTACTGACAGGGGTGGAAAATGAAGCTGGACCAACGCCCATAATACCAGTAAAAGGAGCTGCATGATATTTCCAGAATAATGGTCCGGTAAAGGTTGGAGAAAACAAAGAATGTAAGCAGACAGCAACAGTTCCAGGTATGAAAGTTGGAACAGCTCTACTGATGGATCACTATTGGGCTTACGGGTCCAAAACATGCATGAAGCTTCCACCTAATTGGGGCGGGACGTGTTTGCTGGTGCAACTCAACACATCAGCACTGGTAATACCACAGAAGGATATCACGGTAGAAGGATTCCCAGGATGGACTCTAACAGCAGGAATAGGAGATTTGTAGAGCTAACCATAGTAAAGAGGGGGATCTGTGCATCATCAAAGATGGAGGAGTCCCTGGATACAATACCTCTAGAGCATTGACTATTTAGCAGAGCAGAAATATTTTGTGCATCCATCATTCCAGCAGTGCCGGCCAGCACAAACGTAAAATGACTTCAGATCATGAGGCGGGACCTGATGCAGATGATACATTTTACCATCAAGTGGTTCAACAAAATCAAAGAAGAGCTCTGTGCAGTGAGGGTAATGTCACTACTGAATAGGTATGTGTTAGATTTGCTGACAGCAATGGAGGGTGGAGTTTGTGCCAAAATCAGGTCCTCTTTCTGTACATTCATTATGGCAAATGATGAAGACAGTGGGACCCTCACTGAGGCAGTTACCAGATTATCGGAGATGCATGCCAAAACAGAATGTGAGACAAATGCTGCAGAGAAGGATGCATGTTGGATGTAATACATCTTTTCATGGATACCAATTGGATGGCCAATGGATTGAAGGCGTTAGCTGCAGCACTAGTGTTAGCATTGTTGATTTTTTGTGTCATCAGGATATTTAGTTATTCAGACATTTGTATAGTGCACCAATCCCGCAGGCCTCAGGGTGCTTATTGCTTAAGCAGGTTGATTACAGTAGTAGCTTGTATATCGGTATTGTATACAGACATTACTTACAAAGGTAGAGGACATTCATGAAAGTGATAACATTAGAAAAGTAAAATCCCAAATTACATGAGCTTTGGCACATTTAGACATATTTGTTTCAACAGATAGGTTACAGTATTAACTTGCAGGGATGTTAGATCCAGATCATAGATTAAGGATGATAGTTACAATGATTACATCATTAGAGTGCTTACATATTACCTATTGAATTTATAAATAGCATAAGGTTCTATGTTGAGTGTGAGCAAGCTATGCATCACATAATGCCAAAAGACAACTGAAAAGACTGTAGGAATGAATGTACTTATAGACATAGGGCCTCATTACACGGAAGGCGGTGAGCCATGGCGCTATTAGCGCCATGGCTCATGCCGGTAAAATACCGGCACCGCCTTGGCGGAAAGGGGATTTACCGCCCCATTCCAAGGTTGGTGGGGCGGTAAATCCCCCTTCCGCCATTGCCCTTCCCCATTCCCATTTCTGCCCCATAGGGCTCTATGGGAATGGGGAAGGCGCTAATTACGGCACCGCTATTTTGCGGTGCCGTAATTAGCTCCGAGGTCCCTTAGCGGGTTGGTTTTTAACGCCTGCAAAAAGCAGGCGTTAAAGCACCAACCCGCTAAGGGACCTTGTAGTAAGGCGGGGGTTAACGGTCACCGTTGCCATTAACGGTGACCGTTAACCCTTACCGCCGTCCGTGTAATGAGGCCCATAGACTCATAAGATGACAGGATAATGAAATCTTGAGATAGATTGAGAGCACAGTTCACAGATTGTCCTCTGTTCCTGGCTGGAGTATTGTTCGAGTATCCCTACAACACCAAATATTATTGGGGGAAATTGGTTTGGTTCAACCCTGGAGGAGACTGCATTCATGTGACATGAAGTTTGGATGATCCTGCAAGATTATGTAGACACCAAGGCAGAGTGACAAAGATATGGCTCCCGAAGTTGAAGCTGAAAAAGGTTGGAGAAGTGGATGACAGGTTGACCTGAGGGGGAACTGAAGAGAGGGTCCCTGGAATGGCCCTCATGTGCCCTATGCAAATGTCAACCCGTAGAATGAGGAATGAGAGGTGTAACTCCTTGTTTGGCCAGTCACCAAATGCACCAATATGTCAACGATATGGCAAGAGGTATTCTCTCAGACAACCGTTCAAACCGTATCCAGTTGATGGGTTTGAGGAGACAGGAGTCTCACCAATGGACCTGGTCGACTGACAGCAAAACCAAGCAAGTGATGACAACACTGGAGACGCATACAATGAAATACAGGGTGGTACCAGGAGAGCGGGACTAGCTAGGAGAAGGAGGGCAGAAAGCTAAACGAATCAAATCATTATTTCATTTTATTTTGATTTAAATACAAAAACATTACACATTTAAATAAATTTAGTTATAAAAGCATTCTATAAAACATGCATCCAAACATTCATTCATTCAGAGTAAATAGATCCCTAAAAAAAATTTCCAATTGTTTTAAGATACAACAGATAAATGTACAATTCATTACACAATCTCTTCACATATACATCTAACAATAGTTCATTCCAAATAAAGTATCAACTATTGGTGCCCATAAATGCAGATCTTCTTTAAAACACGGGCTTTCCAGTTGGTAAATAGTTTCGACTTGACAAAATATATAAGTCTTCATCAGGATCGGATGAACATTAATAGATTCTAAAAGTAAAACAAATACACATATTAAAAATAATTAAAATAGCTTACTATCTCCCTTCACTCAGTAGTACTTGCAATTATATTAACAAAGAGATCACACTAATCTATCTCTCTACCCATCAATTGTATCTGGTGTCCCATGGTTAAGGTCCAAATATTGGCTAAGTACCTCCAAGTCGGCAAATGTCTCATATACGTGCCTCAAAACTGTAGGCAGCCTGTAGGCAATCCATGTGGGCCCTTTATTTATTTAAAGGTTAAAGGTGCACAGAATCTAGAATTCATTTTATTCAGGGCCATATTTCAAACTTTATAATCATCCCTGTTCCAAAACTGTCGTGACTCAGTGAAAAATAGAAATAAAGAATATTGTGGGCATACCTACAAACCCCATTGGGTTCGCATAGTAGCTTGAGTTCCAACGGCCTGGTAACTTGAGCTCCATTCGCATCTAATATTTATCAAAGTTGTTCACTCTTCCGAAAAATGGACTAACAGGAAAGCAAACGATAATTTTAGTGGTGAAAAAGCCTGCCAAAGTTTTACATGAAAAACGGCATAGGGTTAGTTAGAGGCTAACAAATACCTTCGTTTGTAGCCACTGATCATCATCAGAGAAGAGTCTCTATTTAGTTGGGCACACCGCCTCTACACACAACGGAACTGTTTGTACCGAGCGAGGAGGGAGCGCTGGGCTCTTCATGAGTCGTCGCGCATATACTGTATGAAAAAAAGAAATATAACAAGCAAACGTCAGTACGCTATGCTTTCACTCAGATGACGTACTAGCCCCCTTGCTCTAAACAAGGCTTACCTTTCAAACAGCGTGCATAAATTGATCTGGAACTCGATCGTGGTCGCGTCGGCATTCAGATAGTGGTGGCCAACGGATTCTGGAAAAAGGAGGCCGTCTTTTATTTCACTTACGAGAATAGTGAACATAAAGGACACACCCTTGCACTGCTCGCTTTGTTACTCAACGCTGGTCCAACAAATGTAGGATCAGCACGGTAAAAACAAACAGGGGACTAAACCACCAATAGCAGAAACGAAAGGAATAAATAAAGATGGGGACAAAACCCACATTCTATACACCCAAAACGAAGGAAGTTTCATGAATTCAGCCATCATTTCCACTCTTCTTGCTGATTCAGTCCCTTGTTTAGAATATTAGTGTGGTATATCCACCATTGTTCCTTCTGGGACAGGCGTGCAGCCGTATTTGCTGCATCAGTGCCAAGCACTTTTTCAATCACCCACCACTTAAGATCTTCTGGGCTATGTTTCAACTCCAAAAAATGCATGGTCAAAGGAGCATTCAACTGACCAGCCCTAATTTTGGACTTGTGCTCACTTATGCGCAATTTAATCGCTCTAGATGTTTTACCAATATACGCTTTTTTGCAAGGGCATATTATTGCATATATTACATTAAGGCTGAGGCAAGTGGTATGATGCTTCAGCTTCCAGTCCCTTTTCTGGATTTTAATAGTAGAAGTCGCCGTGGTACTTGCAGAATTGGAGCAATTCCCACAGGGGTAATGTCCCACAATGGGGGCCATGCCCCAGGTTTCTGTCTGCCTTAGAGACCCAATTTTTTATGTTCCTGCCTCTTTTGAACGCATAAATAGGTTTAGGTAGATCAACCATATTTAGCTCAAACAGATGCCAATGGTTAGATATAACCTTTTTTAGTAAGAGCAGTTTTTGGAAAATAGGCGCGAGAATGGAAAGCAGAAATTCATGTTAAAAATGCTAGGTTTTCTTATACTATGTTAAGGACTACAAAAAGGAGAATGCCACACAGGAATCAATCATTCACGGCCGCTCATAACAATTCATGCATGATACTCTAGTTTCTGTTTGGTTTGGGAATTACTTTTCTTAATCAAATCAATAAGAAGTTAGGGTTTAGTAACACAGATGAAAGAAAAGTCAGCGCAAGGATAGTTGTAGCAATGCTATGGTTCTGAGTTAAAGAGGGGATGGGTCTGAGATTGAGATCACACAATGCAGATATATTGTGGGTCAATGTTCTTCCTATTAATACTTACAGTCCTTTGTAATTAAATTGGACCGTTAGTTCTGGTCATTGGATCGGGTCTATCAAGGAAAGGACAGCACATCAGGTGCAGGACTGGATCAGCTAGGCCGGTCACCGGATTTGCACAGGATCTGCCCTCCTTGTTTCTGGGTATTTCAAATCAGCTTGATAGCGAGTTCACCAGGCAAGCCTTGTGCCAGAAAACCAGATAGTTTCAGGATACTGGTTCAGAAGGCCTTCCCACACTACAGCGCCCCACTGGGTTGTGAGAATAAGTTTGAGGATTTAGGCCTTGCTGAAATCAATAGTTCTCTACTGCTTGGCAAGAGTCTTGGCATCTGGATATGGAAGGATGTTAAAGCTGGATGTTGAATGCTGGAACAAAGTGCTTCGCCGGAATCAGGACATTGAGTGAATCAGTGAGTCCCTATGTGTTGTCAGCTGTCTCTATTTATCTTTTTAAATGACATCACAAAATGGGTGCATGGGCCGGCTTAACTAAGCTTGCCCCTGTGAACTGGGATTGGATCAGTTCCTCATCCCCGCCTTGCCTCTGAGTGATTGGATCAAGGCCAGATGATGTCACATTTATGGTTTAGCATTACAGTCCTTAGAAACCTCTCCTCAGCCACTAGTGTCCAAATTGGATTTTATCCTAAGTACATATTTCTACATCGGTCACCACTACACAAATCACACACAAAGATTCCATATTTTATGTAGCATCTGTTCATCAAAATCCTGCAGCTGTGGGATCTTGTTTCACCTTTCTACAGAATTTTGTCCTTTTCGTCATGAACACATTTTCCAAATTGTCTGCAAATTTCCACAAATGTGTGGATTTAGCATAGGGTGTGTGTGTAAATTTTCACAATTCTAGCATTAACACAGTTCACATAAAACCACATATATTGCCATTCCTGTCCCGAATATGTCACACAGTTCTACCGCCTCTTAAAACGTGCAGCCAAAAATTAGACTAGCAACTCTGTCCTTTTTATATTTTTCACCACTTTGAATAACAAGTTATGAGTTTCTAAAATATGTTCATTGTTCATTCTTAACAGCAAATGGTCTGCCCTTTTGTCTCTCCCTGGAGCCCAGGAGTAGCCCCCTCCTTTGGGGAATTCCTTCTAGGAGCAGTTTACGACCCTTTCACATGTCCGTTTCCTGGGCTGGAGGATCTGCCATTGCTCATCCTCTTTTTGTAGACAAAAGTCTGGCTTAACCCACAATTATCAGCTACCAGTGAGTTTCTGCTGAGAGGATTTCCCTCCCCTTGGGAGAAACCTGTCTTTCCACTTCTTGCAGCTCAGCCAGGCTAATGTATTCTTAATTTCTTAAAATCCAGCAAAAATCAAAGTTGTTGCAACACATAACATACATACATTACTTTCTTAGCTTTAAACCTGCAGGATCAAAAACAACTGAGATCTGTATTCTTTTTAGCAACATTCCTTTTATGTTTGCTAATCTGGCAGACTTTTGGTTTAGATACTTTGAAGTTTCATCAGGAGCTCATCTGACAGCTGTCATTCACAGGTAGCCCAGTGTACTGCACACAGATTTTGACAGGATCTGTCAGTTTACAGACAATCCAGTTTGTCTGATGAAATGTTTTGCTCTTTACCCTTTAGGACTTTGTATATTTGTCATGCTTCATTAGATTACATACATTTTAGCGCCAATCAAGATTTTGAATGTTGTGAAGTGATGTGTATGGGCATTTTGGAGTTTTTAGCAACAAAGCAAATGTAATTTATAGGCACATTTTGGAGTTTCATTTGCAAAGTGCACCTTCTCTCTCTGCACTATGTTTGCTGGCCATGGAGCCCACTGGCACATTTTCTGCAGTGTATGCTCTATCCCACCACATATGCACCATGGGTGGCAGGTTGTGCATCCATCTTTTTGTGCATTTAAACACGTAGTTTTGGAGGTTTTTGGCGCACACAAGAGTTTTGCCGCCATTGTTGCTGTTCCTTGCACCATAACTATCAGAGTGATGCCGCATAAGATAGCGGAGTGGGTCAATACATCCCACAGAGTGCTCTCGCTGACACTAGACAAGCTAGAGGAAGCTGCCCAGTACTGGATTAGATTGCTACTTTTTGTACACGACTTCAGTACTGGACAGCTCTGTGTAATGCTATGTTTCAGCGACTTTCCATGCAAAAACTTGAATGTGTTTATATAATGAAACCCTATTCGATTAAAGGGTTTTGATGCATAAACACTTTACACTTTATGTTTGGCAATTCGATGAAACATATTTCAATAAAAAAGATTTGATGGAACAAATCCCTGATAGAAACAGTTCGATGGCAAGACATGTACCCATTAGTACAGACTACACAATACCTCATAGTTTTTTGGGGTGGACCTGCATTTTGTGACATCACTCGTAGATAAAAACTTGTGACAGAGGTTTTGGAGCTGAGATTGCTGGAGAATGTTGTTTTCCTGTATGATCCCTGTCTATTGTAGAATTAAAGACAGTAATCCTTTCCCCATGGCTGAGACTTCCGTTTTTGCATTGTAGAGTTTTGATAGGATTAGGTTGCTCTGCTGATTCAGACATTGTTATTGTCAACCCTCAATTCCTCTGCCATACTTCAATAATGTGCTACCCTGAATTATTGTTGAGAGAACTAGCATGGCCAGAGGTGTTTCTAAGGTGGTGGGGGGCGGGGGGCTTTTGGTTGTAGCTACAGATAGAAGCTCAGGGGCTACATCCAAAAGACTAGCTAGCCCCGAGTCCCGACAAGCCCACCATTAGTGTAGCCCCAGATCTTTTCCAGACTTAGCAACAGCCATGAACATGGCCGAAGCATTATGAGGAATCTAGCTATTATGTGCACAAGCTTGATCTGATTTGTTTGAGTGCTTTAAAGTCAGGTGGTAAAGTGAAGTTTCCATTATGCGATAGCATGACAGGACAGGTGCATGCCACATTGGCTGTTTGTGTTAGCTACTGATGCTATTATATTTAAGGACAGTTGCACATCATTCATATTGCCACAGGCAGAATGGTTGAACTATTGGTTACAATCTTGCTGCGGGCATAAGGAAATTCAAAAATGTGTTGGAATTATTTTTGACATGCTGTGTACACATGGCGGTAGGTACATGCTGGTGAGATAATCACGTGTCTGTGGGGACAATACCACAAAAGGTATGTAGAAAATGCATTGTTGTTTACCCCACTACTATTTTTAACATGCTGCAGATGTGTGGCAGCAGGCATACTGTGTGGTAATGGCTTGTCTGTTGGGGCAATGTGACAATAGGTATTTAGTCAACTTCAAAAGTTTCGGAGTGCCTCTTCCGCACCAGCACATTTTAATGTAGGCTCCTCTGTGGTAAGTAATGAGCACAGACCACATTGAAGCTAAGATAGAAATGTGTTCAGATACAAGACCCCATGCGGGTCTAGTCACCAAGGGAGCAGCGTAAGAATGCCCATTGATAAAAACGGTCAACCGTCAATCCTGAGGAGTGCACGCAATGGCAATCCAATATGGAGGGTTGGGATGTCATTGCTACCGCAGCAGATACAACATATGCCTCCTCTTACACAGAGCACGTAAGAACTACGAGGTAAAAACATGGAAATGGTAAGGATGATATATACAGTAAAACATTAGAAAGTACAACACAGCCCCCCCCCCACACCCACAATAAAATAAAGGTCCACAGTCACTAATACTACACAAGTCAGAGGGTGCTGTCCAGTGCTGAAATCGCTTCAGTACAGTTACAATGCATTTCAGCACTAGACAGCTCCCTCAAACTTGTGTGGTATATATCGTTTAATTGGGGGTTCCACCCCAAACCCCAACCCACTTTTTGTTTATTGTTTATTTATTGAAATGCTTTTCCGTTGAAATTCAATGAAAAAAAATTAAATGTCTATTCATTTCGATGGAAAGGTATTTCAATCAATACATTTCGATGGAAAAGCAGTCTGTGGATGTTTTTTTGATGGGAAGAATGTATACCGTACTAATTACCTATAGAGGTCCATATATTAATCTGTCACATTGGGTGGCCATGTCAGGTGGCTCTCATCACAAGGTGCCCACTACATTGTGGCAAAGTCGCAGGAACAGCATTGGCCCATGCAACATTTTATTTTGACACCCACTAACTGCCTCACCCTGGCTAGACCACTGATATCATCTAAGCTGGACTACTGCAATGTACTGCTGTTGGGAACCTCCAACACAAACCCCAGTAAATTGCAACTCTTGCAAAATAAAGCCCTAAGGGCAGCACTAGAGATAAAAAAAACACAACCAGATCTCTAAGAGCAGGAAGGATGCACACTGGCTACCCATCAAAGCCAGAATCATCTTTAAAACTTTGTGCATAGTACACAAATGTATTGCCAACAAAGCCCCAATCTATCTTAATAACGACATTCAGATAAAAGAAAACACTAAAACACTTAGGTCCAATGACAATCACAACTTAGCGACATCCCGCTATAATAAGACTAGAGCAGGGGGTAGCAGCTTTTACGTCCTAGTGCCCAAACACTGGAACACCCTCCCAATAGACATCAAAAAAGAGACCTCTTTTCCAGGATTCAAAAAGCATCTGAAAACCTGGCTGTTCAACCAGTACTAGTTATCTGTGAACAGGTACCAGAGTAACTGATATATGTCCAAGTGTGTAATTATGTCGTTCATTCTGTGTGACTTTTCCTATTATTTATTATCCTCCTATCACAAATGTATGAATATTTACCAAGATGTCTGTGACCACGGCGTGATACCCCAGGGTCTAGGCGTGTAACACATGAGCCTCCAAACTCGTTCCAACTCCGGCCTGGTGAATGGAGCAATTACCGGTCCATTCCGAGGTTGGAGGGACTGGTAATTACCCATTCACCAGGGCCATTCCCCATTCCCATTTGAGCCCCCATAGGGGTCAATCGGAAGGGTGAAGGGGGCAATAACAGTACCGCAAATTGCGATACCGTTATTGACCCCGGTGTCCCTTTGCGGGTCCCGTTCTTTAAGCCTGCAAAAAGCAGGCGTTAAGGAAGGACCCGCAAAGGGAACTCGTAGTAGGGCGGTAAGGGATTACCGGCACCGGTGCCCTTACCGGTGCCAGTAATCCCTTACCGCCCACCTCGTAATGAGGCCCATTATCTCTTACAAGAGGATGGCACACAATGGCAACACGGTCCTTACTCCATCCTCTCCTATCACTAGTCTTTTTCCAACTCTCACCACTGCAATGGGATCGACATAATGGGTGCACCCTTTCTGTACACTAAAAGGCTTCTTTACTCTCACAAGATCACCCACACACACCCTGCTCACTTCCAAGTACATTTACTCACTGGCACATTGGAGGTCATTACGACCTTGGAAGTAGCCATGCCGCTATTTGAGGCATCGCTACCCCCATTCCAGGTACCGGGTCCGGGTTCCTGGAATGGGGAAATACCGGGCCATTCCGACCTTGGAGGGCCCAGTATTTCCCCATTCCAGGAACCCATCACCATTCCCATTCGATCCCCCATAGGGCTCAATGGGAATGGGGAGCATGCTAACAACAGGCCTGTTAATGACAGGCCCATTGTTAGCATGCTGGTCTGCTCGCGGGACCCGCTAAGGACGCCTGGTAACAACAGACATCCTTAGCGGGTCCCGTGAGGAGACCTCATAATGAGGCGGTAGGGGGTTAACGGGACCGGCAGCTCTATCGGCCCCGTTAACCCCCTACCACCAGGGTCGTAATGACCCCCATTTTGTGCCCATCACCAGACAATGAGGAAATTATTCTGAGCACATTTTTCTGCCCCTCATCTTCCCAATGGATGATACCCCAGTCAACATGTGTGGTGTGTCTCTGAAAGCCATAATCATTTCCAGAATACTTTGCTTCCAATCAAGGCCATTGACAAATGCCAATTCAATCGTTTTTTGATAATTCCATTGGTACGCTCAACTTGCCCATTGGCCTTAATTTGTATAAGGCAGTGCAGTGATTTAGGATGCCATTGCATTCCAAGAATTCCCAAATCTCTCATGACACCAACGGAACACCATTGTCGGAAATCACAATCGTGCGAAATTCTTCCCTAGCAAACACACTTTCCATAAAATGAATCACACATCTGGTAGATATGCTTTCAGCCAACTCCATCTCAAAACACCTTGACACATAATTGACCATTACAATGCAAAATCTGTTCTCCTGTCTCAACATGCTCATAAGTCCCTTGAAGTCAATGTCCACTTTCTCCCGTGTATGTTCTGGGACATCCAGATTCCCAATCTCCATCTTCCTTGTTTTTAGAGATGTATTGCTCCCTCCACATGGAAGGCAAGCACCCACCTCCTGATCCACCATGTCGTCCAAACTAGGCCACCCGAATTTCGTCCCTCAAAACCTATGTTTCGTCAACCTCTTACCCAGATGCCCTCTATGCACACGCTTGACCAGTTCTCTCCGAAGCGCAGTCGGGGGAACCAATCTTATTCCTCTAGCCAGACCCCACATGCAACTGCGTAACTCATCTCTGATCTTATAGAAGGGTGAACTGACCTCCTCCCCATGACGCTGTAGTAGAAATGAAAACTTTGCACAGAAAATAGGCATGCACATATCAGTTGTGGTAATAGCACACTAAACGGGGAGGGTGACTCACCGATGGTTAAATCATTTTAGGTGTTAGACTTGAGAATGTCCTAAACAACTGAAGTTTAAGTAGATAGCATTTAAACGATAAAGATAAGTTATAGGTAAGTGTGTAGGGTTGAACATTATATTGGGGTACTGTAAGCAGACCTCACAGCATGCATGCCACTTTACTAGAAATCAACTCACACATTTTAATTTGCTTAGCAGACACAGGAGCTGAGAGTGCATTGCAAGAGTACACATTCCCAGGATTGTACGAGGGAGAAGGAATTAACAATTTATGATACTTTTGAGGTCACAGAGCTAAGCTCACGGGTGCAGGGGAAAGGCAGTGAACATAACTTCATTTAATCATTCGGCATATTAGTCATGAAACTGGCCTACTGGCAGTTTCAAAGCACCCATTATGGTTTCAATTTGCCCTCTAGCACAGCTTATCCTGGGAAGCAGTTTGAGGTGTTCTTAAGATGCAACATTAGAAAATTAACTTGTCTTTGATTCAAGGCTCTGCCCGTGTCATGATCGGTAGTATCTTCATGAGAAGCAGATGGGAATGATTGGCAGCAGGTGAATAAAGATCCGCTGGTCATCCCAAATGTTTCAATGCTTTGGTTTCATAATGTGGGAATTGGGGGTTGGACTGTGATGTCAAAGTGGGGGTCTAGGGTGGTGTGGTAAGATGTTTGGGACCTAATCACCGCAGGCTAATGTATGTCATGATATAGGGAAATTACATGTTTGCCCAATGAGTTTCATTCAAAGGATGGACCAAATGTGTCAAGGCACTTTGATGTTAATTAGTTTAGATGATTATACAAGTTTTGGATTTAGGGGCATTTCTTTCACAGCGCCTTTTCCAGCAGTTCTGTTCTGTGTTCTGTTTGAATATTGCTGTCCCAGCTGCGCCTGCGCCCCTAAATAAAACTGTGTTACTTCTTGGCTGGTGTACACCCCTTTTTGTATTACTTTTTATTGGTGAGTTCAAAGGCAACCCACATACAACACCACTCCCGCTCAGTCAGGGACATGGCCTCCTTCAATTCTCTATCATTGTCAATACCTTCCAACCAGGTCTCTTTGGAAAATACACAGTCCACTGTGTTGAACTCCTGTGCAATCCATTCATTGCATACCACCTCTACTTCCCTTGAACTCACTTTAGGAGACCTTGATAAGCAATCAGCGACAGGATTGCAACATCCCGGGACAAATCTGACCACAAAGTTGAAACCCTGCAAAGCATATAACCATCTGACAATTCTCGGAGTGGCTAAACCAGAGCCCCTTGTGGTAAACAAATGCACCAAGGGTTTATGATCACTTTTAATGACAAACGGAATACCCCACACATATGTTTTGAAGTAGTTTGAAGGCCAGCAGAAGGCCAAACTCTCACGCTCAATGGTAGAGTACCTTTGTATTTATTTATTTATTTATTCATGTGTTACACGCCCAGACCCTGGGGTATCACGCCGTGGTTACAGACATCTTGGTAAATATTCATACATTTATGATAGGAGGATGAGAAATAATAGGAAAAGTCACACAGAATGAACGACATAATTACACAACACTTGGACATATATCAGTTACTCTGATACCTGTTCACAGATAACTAGGACTGGTTGAACAGCCAGGTTTTCAGATGCTTTTTGAATCCTGGAAAAGAGGTCTCTTTTTTGATGTCTATTAGGAGGGTGTTCCAGTGTTTGGGCACTAGGACGTGAAAGCTACTACCCCCTGCTCTAGTCTTATTATAGCGGGATGTCGCTAAATTGTGATTGTCATTGGACCTAAGTGTTTTGGTGTTTTCTTAAGGTAGATTGGGGCTTTGTTGGCAATTCATTTGTGTGCTATGCACAAGGTTTTAAAGATGATTCTGGCTTTGATGGGTAGCCAGTGTGCATCCTTCCTGCTCTTAGAGATGTGGTCGTGCTTTTTTTTTATCTCTAGTGCTGCCCTTAGGGCTTTATTTTGCAAGAGTTGCAATTTACTGAGGTTTGTGTTGGAGGTTACTAACAGCAGTTCATTGTAGTAGTCCAGCTTAGATAATATCAGTGGTCTAGCCAGGGTGAGGCAGTTAGTGGGTGTCAGGGATTGTCCACTTAGTGTGATGAGTTTGGAAGTGTAAGCCGTAGATGAAGAGAGTCTGCTAATGTGTTTGGTCATGGTGAGGTTGGCCTCTAAGTATATACCTAGTGTTTTAACTTGCTTGAGAATAGGAATTAGCGTGCCGTCAATGTTAATAGTTGAGTAGTTTGGGTGCAGGGCTGCTATTTAACAGATGATCCCACAATGAGAACCTCTGTCTTCTCATCATTCAAACAGAGGCTGTTCAGCGCCATCCAGTTTTGGATGATGGAGTATATTGTGCTGATGTTGATGGTGTCCTGTTCGTAGTTCCCTGTGATAGGTATAAGGATTTGGGTGTCATCTGCAAAGTTAGTGTAGATGACACCCATATCGTCTAGGGCAGAAAAGAGGTGTTTAGTGTATGCATTGTAGAGGGTGCGGGAGAGGCAAGGAACCCTGGGGTACTCCTATAGGTACTGGTATAGGATCAGCAGCTTCCTTCCCTATGGCCACTCTAGATGTTCGATCAGCAAGAAAGGATTTCACCCACATGATGGCCATCCTTAGAGAAGTTGAAATCATTGGATAGTGAGGTGCACAGTTTGTCGTGATCTACGAGGTCAAATGCTGCTGAGAGATCTAACAGCAGTAGTACACAGAGTTTCCCGGAATCTCTTATATCATCCATATGGATTTTGAGGTCCAAAAGGGCAGTTTCTGTCCTGTGGTTAGGTCTGAATCCAGATTGTCTGGTGTCTAGGAGCTGGTTCTGTTCAAGATGTGCTTGAATTTGTGTGTGTGCTATTTTGTCTATATTTCTGAGTAGGAAGGGGACCGTTGTTATTGGCTGATAATTAGTGGGTATTGTGGGGTCCAATGTTGGTTTTTTTTAGAAGTAGGGTGACCCAGGCTTCTTTGATGTTGGCTGGTACTGTATTAGTATTGAAGTAGGAGTTAACAAAATTAGGAATGGTGGGGCTGAGTGTGGAGGCACATGCTTTCACTAATTTTGCTGGAACAGTATCTTCTTTGCAGTTGGACGCTTTTAGTTTGGAGATAATGTCAAAGATCAGTTCTTGGGTGACTGGAGTGAAGTGGAATAGAGGTTTCAAGGTTCTAGTGGAGGAGGCAGGGTTAGTGATGGAAGCGTTTTTGTCAGC